>NC_134581.1:50712500-51012500 GCF_037038515.1 Microtus pennsylvanicus
AACACATGTAGTGTCTCTCCTGCCTATGGTTCTATTCAGGAGAACGAAAACAGAAGATAGAGGTTATCTAGGATGGCTCAGTAAATTCAAGCTTATTACATTGTTGCCTAAATTAAAGCAGTAGTGTGTGTGTGTGTGTGTGTGTGTGTGCGCATGTGGTCACCTGGGTGTGTAAATACGTGTGTGTGTGTGTGTGTACACACGTGTGCGTGTATGTGCACAGCAGACAATGTGTTCAGTTATTTTCTTCTATGGCTTCCACATTATTACTTTTTTGTTTCACTTTGGGTTTTTTTTGTTTGTTTGTTTATAGGCTGGGTTTTCCCTGTGTGGGTCTGGCTGTCCTGAACTCGCTCTGTAGATCAGGCTGGCTCAAACTCACAGAATCACCTACCTCTGCCTCCTGAGTACTGGAATTAAAGGCGTGCGCCACCATCACTGACTATTGTCTTTTCTTGAGGCTCCCTCAACTTGGAGCTCACCAATTCGCCTGGCTGGCCTGCCAGCCATCTTTGGCACCCTTCTCTGCTTCCTCATGACTGGGATCACAGGTGTCCAAACCCGCTTGGTACCCGCCCCCCCACACCTGGGTGCAAGTATTCCAAGGCAAATAAGTCAACAATCTTAATTATGTCCCTTGTGCCAGGCTCTAGCCTGAGGGCCAAGTGAGTCCTCCAGGCATTAGGCACCCCCCTAGCAGAGAAGAGGGAATGGGAGACAAAGTTCCGCTAGGAATGTTAAGGTGGCCAGGAGTGTGTTCGCCTTTCCAAGCTGACTCCGTGTGGCGCAGAGAGACCAGTTCTTCACAAGTGCTGCCTTTTTTTTTTTTTTGCAAGCTCTGGGATGAGGGGACTGTCCTACTGCAAACTTCCCATTTCCTTGCATGGCTGGCACTTTCAGGCTGAAGTACAGCTAGTGCAATTTTCAGTGAATAGAGATTTCTAATCTTCTCACAGACCTGCTTACTAGTAGGTATCCGCCTGCAAGAATCAGAATGCAGACACAGACTCAGGTGCCGAGTGGGAGTGAGCAATTCAGTTCTCACGAACAATAACCAACGTTTATTGATTGTCTTATAGACGAGGCACATTGCGATATTCCCTGGCCTTTGCCACGTGGCTCGGTGACTGAGTCAGGCCACACAGGTGCTCTGGAATCCAGAAATGGAAACAGCCTTCCTGAGCACACAGACAACAAGCAACCTAAAGGCTCCCTTCAGTCTGTCCTGTATGTCACAGGATTTTCTTTTCCATGTGCACGAAACACAGAGTTCTTTCTGTTTTGTTTCGTGTTGTTTTAATTGTGAACCATTCTAACTAAGAATATCCTCATGGCTGGCATGTTTAATCGAGCTCCTGAGAGGCCGTGTCAGGGAGACTTGGGGATGAATCACCCCTGGTCCCATTGGTCTCACCAAGAACCCATTGATGTTTCATAAATCCAAGTCGGTACGAATTTAATTGAGTTAGCATGCTGAATTAGCTCCCATCTAAATGGCATTCATGTCTACAAATGGAATAATTAGAGTCTAGAAAATGGGCTATATCAAGTGGCATCTCAAGTCACCACGGAGAGGCATTTGTATTCCTTCAATCAGCTGTTTTTTTTTTTTAAAGAAACTGCTGTAAGACCTGATTTAGGTGACGTGATTAGATGTGGTGCTTGAGTGTTGTGGCTTTTCTCATTTCCTGTGTATTTATATTTACCTGCAGGAGGCCTCTTTACTCATTCTTCAACTATCTGAACAAGCACAGCGAGGCCTTTAGTTATTTTTGATCCACATCATTTAAAAATGAATAAAGCAAAGTAGGAAGAAGGGGAGGAGGAGGAAGGGAAGATGGAGGAGGAAGAGGAAATGGAGGAATGAATCACTGGGCAGAGTACTTCCCTTCCAAGCATAAGGACCTAAATTTGTCCTTAAAACCACGAACACAAGCCAGGCATGGTGGTGTATGCGTGCAGTCCCAGCACTGGGAGGCCAATATAGGTGGATTCCTGGTCTTTGCTGGCCAGCCCGTCTAGCCTGTTTGTTGAGCTCCAGGCCAGTGAAAAATGTGTCTCCAAAAACTAAGGTGGACAGTGTCCTGAGGAATGATACCCAAGGTTGACCCCGGCCTCTACACACACACAGACACTTGAGCCTGTGCACCTGCACACATGTGAACCCCTACACATGGACATGCGCACACACATACAACATAGAAAGCAAGGAAGAAGAGAGAGTTTTATTGTGGCCTACCAATGTTAGGTAAAACATGATTTTTGTTTGTTTTTACTGATTGGAAATAGCTTGTTTTCTTCCTTTCTTTCCTCCTACCTTTTCTTTCTCTTTTTTTCTTTTCTTCCTTCCTTCATTCCTTCCTTCTTTTCTTAATTTCTTTGGTCTACATTTGCTTCTAAGTGTGTTGGCTAACATAAGTTCACACTCCACAGGGCAGGTGGGTTTCGCTGCGAATGCCAGATGCACTCTGACAAATTACTAAGTACCAAGAAATAGAAAATAATCATGCGTTTCTATTCAGTCATATCTCACTAGATGGCTTGATTTCCAAGGTTGTTGTTTTTCGTTTTGGGAGGGGATTTGTGGGTTTTGTTTTTGTGAAGCTTTGGGATATCTGCATTTCAAACTCACAATGAACAGGAAGCTCACCAAGCATCGAAGAACTAGAGGAAGACATTTTGAGTCAGCAGGCTAACAGCCTCTGTCTAATTCACACTGTAGCCCTCAATCTAATTTACATGCTTAGTTTATTTATTACCCCAATTAAGTTTTGCAAATAGTTTGCAATGAGGTCCTCATGACCTCATAACTCACAATTACTCTTGGGATATCCTGCCCAATTGGCGCATTTTGAGTAATATTGCAATATCTTCCAGAAAGGATTATATTTGAAAATGATGAACGTTGTGTGGACCTCTTGTCCCAAAATAACAGGATCTGAAGCGTGTCACTGTTTGGCCATGGTATCAGGTTCATGATTCTAAGCATCTGGGTTTTGGGTTACGGTGCTTTCTGGGACCACCAGGTTTTCCATCACCAGGTTTCCTGTGACCTTGACTTTCTTACCTAGGGTAGGGAGGTGCTGGAATGAGAAGCAGATCCTATCATAAACACTGTTCGCAGTATCATTTGGTGGGTACCAGAAGATCTTGGATTGTATAATATTTCTATTTATTAACTAACTTTAGTTTGTTCACAAAACATTTAAACTATGGAACCTAAATTGAGTATGTAACTTAATAATATTGACCCAATGTCAATTTTCATTTTTGACAAATGTACCATAGTGTCCTGGTTGATTTTTTTCCTTCCTTCCTTCCTTCCTTCCTTCCTTCCTTCCTTCCTTCCTTCCTTCCTTCTTTTCTTTCTTTTGTCAGTTTGACATAAGTTAGTTGGAAGAGAAGATGGAGCCGAGAAGAGGGACCCTTAATTAAGAAAAAGACTCTGTCAGATTGGGTTGTATCTAATTCTGTGGGCTATTTTCTTGGTAGTTGTGGAAGGGACCAATGCACTGTGGGCAATGCCACCTCTAGGCAGGTGGTCAAGGATTGTATTAATAAAGCAGGTTGAGGGGGCTGGAGAGATGGCTCAGTGGTTAAGAGCATTGCC
Source organism: Microtus pennsylvanicus (assembly GCF_037038515.1). Lineage (NCBI taxonomy): Eukaryota > Metazoa > Chordata > Mammalia > Rodentia > Cricetidae > Microtus > Microtus pennsylvanicus. The sequence goes on from NC_134581.1 coordinate 50,716,111, forward strand.
TGTTCTTCCAAAGGTCCTGAGTTCAATTCCCAGCAACCACATGGTGGCTCACAACCATCTGTAAAGAGGTCTGGTGCCCTCTTCTGGCCTTCAGGCATACAGACAGAATATTGTATACATAATAAATAAATAAATAAATAAATAAATAAATAAATAAATAAATAAATAAATATTTTTTTTAAAAAAAAGAAAGCAGGTTGAGCCTGGTGGTGGTGGCGCATGACTTTAATCCCAACACTCGGGAGACAGAGGTAGGTGTATCTCTGTGAGTTCGAGGCCAGCCTGGTCTACAAGAGCTAGTTCCAGGAAAGGCACCAAAGCTACAAAGAAACCCTGCCTTGAAAAAAACAAAACAAAATAAAACAAAAAACAAAAAAAAGAGAAAGAAAGCAGGCTGAGTAAGGCATAGGGAACAAGCCACTAAGTTGCTATGTGTGTGGAAAGAGAATGATGGAGAAGCCCTTACATTGGGATTGGGTCCTAGTCCTGACTTGCATCATTTAGGCATTTTGGACTAGTTCTTTGCCATGTTTATATCCCAATTTCTTTACCCGATTGGCAATATCATCAGTAACACAAACATGCCAGGCCTTCCCAAGGAACAGTGTCAAAATGGCATTTATGTTTAGGATGCTAAAATGTTGTGCATATTTTTATTAATGTCTTTGGCAGAGGAGGAGCAATCAAGTGTTAAAGAGTTGGTGTGTGAAGCATCGTTTAATGTATTATAGAAATAATAAAAAGACATGGAAGCATCTTTGGCGATAGCTAGTCCTATACCCGTCCAGAGAGTTCGACACCTCACAGAAGAGGAGGAAAATGAGATGTTCATCAATGGTGACATGGTACTCCTGACCAGAAGTGAGTCTACATCTCCCGTGCTCCAAGCCAGCATTTCCCTCTTTCCTCATGGATTTTGGTGCATTCTAGTGTTGAGATTAAGACTGATCCAAACAAAGTCAAGCTGAGTGATCTTGTGATTTCTAGCTTTGTCTTTATCTGTAACTCCCTCTCTAATAATCTGTCATCCTACAACTGCCAAGAATTTCTAAGCCAGAAGTTTTACTTGTTGAGAGTGGTGTGGTTCCAACTTGGAGGTGTTCAAATAAATGCGCTGGAGGGCTTCATGGGTTCAAACAACCTGACGATGATACATGCTTGCATCAAACATCTCTACAGACTGGATCATCCCAAGTGTGAGAGTTCGCAGGCCAAGCCTATTCAAGAACTCAAACGCTCTCCCGGATTTGGTCCATGCTCCTCAGCAGTATCACTCCCAATGCAGTTCTACAGGTATACAACTTTGGAGTCACCTTTTCCTTTTGCTGATACTGTCATAGGCCAGTGGTCCTATGCAGGATCTCAGGGCTGTGTAGTATAAGTCTGATCCATCTTCACCAACCTCCCAGCCCCTTTCAGGATGCCTGACTCATGTGTCAGTTAGTCTGGACTGTTCCTTGAACACGTTTGTTCTTAGGTGGTTTGGTGCAGTGTTTCAAAACCTCATGCATTATGTAGAAACCATCTCAGAAACATTTCAACAGAAACGGCAGAAACGGCAACACGAAGCGTTTCTGGTTAGCTTCAGCATCTCGTCAGAGCCCGGGCGGTCTGGCCTTTGTACCATGCTGCTTCTCATAACCACACAAGTGGCATTCTTCCTCCAGACGGGAGCTCTTCACACACGCCTTCTTTCTCCTGCAAGCTCCGTCCTTATTAAAACGCAGTCTGTGGTCTTAATTTGTTCAAATTTGCACTCTCTAGCCCCCGGCACACAGGGGGGTACTACTTATCAAACGGCAATGAATAGTCACTGCTAAAGGTTGTGGGGTTTCCTGTAGGGATAAGGTGTTTCTTGTTATGAACCTGCAACATGCAAGAAAGCAAATGTCAAGATGCATTCATTGATTAACTGGGAAAATTAGCTCCCCCTCCCCTCTCGAGAGAGAATGCACTGCTCAAGATAAAGCTGTGTCTACAGAAGGAGGCTGTTGCTTCCCTTCACGATTTTGCATAAAGCCATCATCTCACTTCTAGATGTAACCCGTATCTTTGAACAGAATATGAAATCCTGCTTTTGTTACTGTAAATACCAGCTCATAAATCTAACACAAAGGCAAGACAGAGCACCGAAAGGTCAGCGATCTTTAGATCAGGAAAAAAAAAAACACAAAAATGCGGACCACATGCTCAGCTGAGCCCACATTTTGCTAAAATGATATGCTTTAAGAACCAATTAGTAGAATGCATTATGCAACGACGTGAATACTCCGTTACTAACACGCCTGCCTGAGAAGACGGAGACAGAGCTTCCAGCGAGGGACCAACAGTAACCACCGTCACAGGAAACAGACTCAGGTGTCTCGGGACACAACCCAGGACTGTGATGGTAGCTTGATCTTCATAGCCTGTCCTGACATGTGTTAAACTCTAATTCCGATAGTTTTGCAATGCTCCTGCATCTGCTGTTGCTGAAAATGTAGACCAGCAACAATGACATGACCTGGGAGCTTGGAAGACAGGCAGCATCTTAACACATAATTCTATGTACACACACATACAGACATGAGTCAACATGCCCACCTAATCTCCCCATGTCCACACCCCTGTTCCAATTATTCTTCCAGAATGACTCAACATACTGAACCACAATTCACCTTTTAACAGGTTCCTCAGCATTTATGGGCATTAATAGTGGGTAGGCACTGGTATTTATTGCTATAGAAATAGCTTTATTTTATCGTCTATTTTGTTGGGTTGTGTCGCAGAAGGCATATGCCCCAAGTGACTGTTTAACAATATACAACACACAGGGAGAGGCGGTTTTCCCCAAGGAGGAGTAGGCTGATCGTATTAACAGTGCTTTAAACTGTAATGAATTCCCAGTCTAATTCACTGTGAGGCTTCCATTTATACCCCGTTCAGAGGACTCCAGGTTCAAGCAATCACTGCAGTAATTAGCCGACTTCCAGTCCTCCAAAATAAACCCACTAATTTTTGCAATCAGCCTTCATTTGGTTAATCACCAGTTTAATTGATTTAATTAGTTTGATCTGCAAAATTAGTCAAGTGTAAATACTGTTTTGTAAACAGAGTTTGGCTCCAAGCTGTAAGATAGGGAATTCTAATTCAAACCTAGAGTTAATAACAAACCCACACGTTCAGGAGTTCGCCCTGGAAGACGCTGGTGCTGAGTTTCCCAGACAGAGATCTGTGGACGCCCTGCTGAGTGCTCGGGGAGCCTGCCATTCTGACTACAATGTTGTCTTGGCTACCTCTAGCATTTCACGGGGTTTCTGTGTTGAAGTTCTGAAAATACTTGTAATTTTCGTTCTAAATGAAATGGCTCCAAGAACTCTACTGCTGAGCTGAGTTACTCAGATTTGAATTTCACACTATTTTTGATATTACTAGTCTTTCTCACCAAAGGATTTTTTAAAAAATCTTTTTCTGGAACAAAGTTTTACTGCTATCAAAGACTTTTTGAAGACAATATGTCTACGCAGATTGGCAAGACATAACTCTTACAATGCAGAGGACTTTTTTTTTTTTAACTAGGTTTTGGTGCAATGGATTTGACGAGGCAAAAATTCTTTTAAAACTTGCCCCAGATGAATTCCCTGTGCCAGGTACACTTCACAGATTTTCTATAGAACATCACTGTCTCTACATTTAGAATACCTCCCTGGTATGGTATAAGTGAGCGAGCATTAGGCAGGAAGGGGATCGTGTATAATCTGTTTGATTTCTTCTTAGTGAGCCACTTCGTGTTATCATCTTACAATTTTCTACATCTTTGCTTGATTTTTTCCTTTTTCATGTTGTTATTTGGATGCTTTGGGATTCCTTGAATTGTGCTCCTAACTGCAAAATCTCCTGGATTGTGAACACCCAAGTGCTGCTTAATTGCCATCTCTGACAGTTACTAAGGAAGCAGAAAGAAAGCAGAAAGACGGCTCACGGGGTAAAGACACTGCCACCAAAGCTGGTGGCCTGAGTTCAATCCCCAGGGCCCGCCTGAGAGAAGGAGAGAACTGACTCCTGCAAGGTGCCCTCTGACCTCCCCACTTGCACTGTGGCACACATTTGCCCTCTTTCCCCAATCCACACAAAATAAGTAAATCTTTAAAAAAAATCAAGCAAAAGATAACAAGTAACTAAATGACTAAATAGTCAAATTGAACTGCCTGTAATTTTTACAGTTAAGTAACCATTGAAACAGAGGTTGGGGTTATGGGTGTGCTAGCAATACCCATGAATCTATGCTTTGCTGATTGCCACAAACAATGATAACTAATTTATCAGCTTTTTTGTTCTACATACAACACTGAATTCCCCCAGCACACTTCCATCAGATCTTTAACTTCCATGTTGTTCCAGCATATTTTTTTTCCAGTTCATGTATTTTCTGTCCCAACTCAAGGGTTCCAGGCCATCCTAGGTCATGTTTTGAGATCTGTCTAAAGATAAGAAAAGAAAGGAAGACAAACACAAATGGAAAGCCATGCTTACTTCCTTAGCGTCTCCAGGGCCTGACAGGATGGCTCGGTGGGTAAAAGTGCTTGCTGTGTGAGCCTGACCACATGGGTCTGATCCCTGGGACTCACATGACATACCGGATGCTGTGAGGTGTGTCTGCAATTCTCTCACATCAGGGCGGAGACAGAAGAATCACCAGGAAGCTGGCAGCAGCGAGCCTAGAGTATGTCATGTGACAGGAACAAGAGAGACCCTGCCTGAAAATAAGATGGAAGGAGAGAACCAACTTCCACAGTTATCCTCTGACCTTCACCCTCCACATGAGCACCATGGCATTTGCACACACACCTCACACTCACACACACACACTCATGCACACACATACACACACAAACACACACAGTATATATATATATATATATTTGAAAAACAGGAAAGAGTATCCAGGACAAGGACCCCTTTTCCTCCCTCTCTGGCTGCCTTTCATGTTCCTTTAAACACGTTTGGTTACAACTTTCATATAATGTTGACTATTGTTCTACATTATTTAATTTCTGTTGAAGTGAAATACTATTAAGAGAGGGAGCTTGGCTGGGGGGAAAGTCACCAGATATCCCCGTTCCTGATTTTGAGGGGGAGTTCGTTTATTTGTTTTGTTTTGTTGAACCGAGAGCCCAATGCTCAGTAGGAAATGACCATGTTTGGTCCTTACTCATATGATGCTAAGCCCCCAGATCTCTGCTGAAGGGCTTTGCAAGCACACAGTGTGATCCTGTTCGTTTCCCACTACCTGTGACAAGGTGTGCTAGTGAGTTTCTATGGCTAGAAAGGAGGCCGGAAATACACCTTGGCAATTAGCTTCAATAAGCCTTTAATTTGCTATGAATGTCCCATAGGTAAAAGATGAGGCACCTAAAATGTATGCATCTCAAATTATTTTGCTAGTACTCTGAAAAATTCCAAAAAGCAGGAAGAAAATTTTCAAAAGAAATGTAATTACTGATGATTTTAAATTGAGTCTGATCCAAAGCATCTTGTTCTCGGGTGTGTGTCCTGCAGCCGCTCTGAGCCATTGCTTACGTCAAGTGGGCTCACATGTGTCTTGCTGTCTCTGAGCCATCCTCGTGTGCAGAAATGTGTGGGAAAACGTGAAGCTGAACACGGGGTTTCTTTTAACACATGAATGCCAGGTGGTGTGTATAGTCAGGGAGGAAGCAGAAATGAGCAAAGTGAAGGGACAAAGTGAAGGAGTAAAGTGACTGAGAATGCTGTTAAGAGGGCCAGGGAGACGGCCCGGTACTTGCCATGCAAGCGTGAGAACTTGAATTTGATCCCCAGCACTCGGGTAAAAGCAGGGCAGGAAAGTACACACTCCCACAGCAGTGCTGGGGAGAGGGGGAAGACAATGGAGCCCTTGGAGCTCATAGGCCAGTCAGGATAGCCCAGAGAGTTCCAGGTTCACTGGGAGACACTGCGTCAAAAAATAAGGTGGAGAGAGTGGAGAGATAGCATAGTGGTTAAGACCACTTGCTGCTCTTCCAGAGGATCAGAATACCTGACGACTCCTAATACCCACAGACTCACGATATCCAGACTCCCAACATCCACGGACTCCCAGTACCCACATCATGTGACTCACAATTGACCTGTAGCTGTGGCTACTGGGTGATCTGATTCCCACTTTCAACCTCCATGGATGCCTACATACCACACACAGTTATACACACATAAATGAAACTAAAATAGAATCTTTTTATTAAAAAAAATTAAATGAAGAACAACAGTGTAAAGACACCCGACACCAGCAGAGGCTTAAATATGTGCACGCACAAACACATACATCACATGCATACAAAAGAGTCAGAGCCATCACTGGTCCATGGGTAGTCACTCTTCCATGGTGTGCCAGAAATACTCTGAATAGGAAAAGAAAGCCAATGGGGAAGGGAAACAGGTGCTTCAGGTTCTGAGAAAGTCCTTGGTCCCTCCTCCATCCACATTTGATGACTTTTTTTTTTTAAAGTGACATCTTCTTGCTGCTTCCTGACATGTCCCACTTGCCTGAACAATAAGCCCCTTCTGACACTGCACTGCATTCAGGCAGAAGAAGTAGAGGAAAAAGAAACAATGTGAAGGCGGAGCTTGCTGCTTTGGAAAGTCCCTTATCAGTATCTCAGGAGATGCTTGGATCCAGGAAGTGAGGGCTGCTTATTTCTGCGGCTCCCTGGACGCTGTAAGTATATCCAAAGGCTCACAAAACCTCCCACTTGTCTGTGTACTCTATACATTTCCTAATGAGGAATAGGATTTAAGCTGCAGATTTTAAGCTTTTTGGATATTTAAAAATTCTCGGAGCATTTGTGTGCAATTGGTAAGGGATTCCTTGGAGAAGGGGAAACCGCCTCACAGTCGAACTGACTCACCTGGGAGTCCCAAGTGCAAACAGCAGTAAGATTCAGTCTTAGCTTTCTTTTTCCCCTGTAAGTAGTCCCCAAACAATAGACCAGCATGTATCTAGGTTAATGCATATATTTAGCCAAGTTATCCAAGGCCCTGCTAAATTCCCCAGCATTCCTGCAGTCGGTACATTTTTCAGATCCTGGGTGCCAATCTGTATCATTTGCAAGAACAACGGTGAAAGCCACTTGGTGCTTGCCATACAATTACCACTAAAGAGGTTTGGGGTGTCTTGTTAAAAGGAGTCCCAGATGTCTGTGTGTTGATCTGTTCTTTGTCGGTTCTAATTATCAATCGAGATGAATGAGCCAGTCACCCACTCTGTGAAAGGCCTGTCTTGGCATGTGATCAGGACCCAAGCTCAGAGCCTTCACAGGTATCTGACCATTCCCTCTGCTTGCCTGCGTGGATAGGGGAAGGAGCATCACTCTCTGTCCCTTTCTCTAGCATAAGTGTTGGAGACTGGGCATGAAAGGTGTGGAAACACGAAGTAATGACGCAGAAACATTTGCATACTTCCGGAACAACCAGACACTTGTCTGTAACCCCTTTGTCTTCCAGCACGGCATATTTTATTTGAAGATCGTCATGTTAATAACATTCCCAGGGGCAGGGGAGACATCTCTAATCGCTGAGTTGGGAGAGAAACAATGCCCTAGTAATCTGATTACAATATTTTCGCATGTCCCCTTCAGTGGCCACTGATCTATTCTTACCAGGGATACAAGCCACCTAGTGAGCTTAGGATGCCTCGTGAATATGCATCAAGCCACGCTACTGTTTACCTCGGCTGCCTGCTGTGTCCCCACTGGTGCCCTGGCCTGTGGTCTCAGATCAGCACGGGTGGGACCTGGCTGGCATGATGCCAGCAAGGATGATGCCCTTGTCTCTTTTCAGAGCTGTTCCCAGCGCTCCTGGAAGCGGGTTGACCATCCAAGGAAGGATCTTTGAACCGGGGATTCAAACGACCTTGGGTAGTCTGGAAAGCAGAAAGAGGGGACGCAGCACGGAGCAACTGGTAGAATCATTTGTGGGTGAGTTCTTACAGTTCTGTTCATGCACATGTAATGCTGCAGGGACTGCGGCAAGAACTTTTGTTTCTACAGTCGCAGCAGGTAATGGCACCTCTTTGAAGGGAATGTGACTGAAAATGGTGTTTGTGTGTGTTGAGAAGAGAGGTATTAAAACATCCTTCGTCAAAGACAGACAAGCACTGTCGTTATGTTTATTTGAGTCTGGGTGTGTGTATATAGACCCACTGACAAAATGTTTTATACTCTTTGACCCAGTTGTCCCCAGTTCTAGGGAGTTTACTCTAAAGCAATCATCTTAAACACTTCATAAGAATTTATTGATGAAGTATTAACTGTAACATTAGTAGTAACATGAATTACACTAATTGAAACATCATGTAACAGAGATTTTTATCATGCAACCACTTAATGTATTTGTAAAAATACAAGTATATATACACATAATTATTAACATCATTATATGAAATTATGTAGCTACATTTGATATCTATAAATTTACATGAACACAAGAAAATATATATCATACTGTTAAGCTTAAACTACATCTCTAGCCTCTAGTATGTTATGATAAAAATACAGTTTACAAAAAGAAAAGTCAGAAGCTAGATGTGGTGGTACATGCCTGTAATTCCTGTACCTTGGAGCTGAAGACAGCTCCAAGAAGGATCAGGAGTTTAAACTCATCCTAGCCTGCATAGACAGTTTGAGTCAAGCCTGGGCTACATGCAAAATAAATAGAAAAGGGAGAAGGACAGATGGGAAATTGATATATGTTTCAAACCATCGTTGTCTCTGTGTGGAGTCCTGGTAGACTCTCCTGTTCTTCTGACGTTTTTCAAATCCATCTGCACACAAAGAGTGGCAGATATAATATCAATTGCAACTCTGTTTGGGGAATAAATATGCAAAGAAGCTTGGCACTAGGCCTCTGCCCACCTCTGGACTCAGGTCACAGACAGGAGAGGGGCTGGCTTTTTGTTTGGGATCTCTGTGTAGTTCACAGCTCTTTCAAGTCTGAAGTTGGACCTCCACTTTGGCTTCTGCAGACTTCCCTTTCCTTTTATAGCTCTCAGGGGTCACTCTGAAGTGGCAGGGCCCAGAAAGGTGCTCCTGAGGGCGGGGCAAGGAGAGAAGACCAGCAGAGGACCAGAGAGAACCCTTGAATGGAGGAGTTGTTTCCAGACCTAAATCTGTATTTGACAAGGAGGAGTATTTGTTTCTTAATGTCTCTTGCCTATCTCCTTTTGGTTTGCCCGTGCCACCAGATCTGTAGTAAACCGCTGTATGCTATAACCGGAAGGTTGAGGCAAGGCAATTTAGTCGTTGTCATCTGGCACAGTGATAGAAACAGCAAACCAAATGAACTCAGTCCCCACTTCCGGAGAAGATCAAGTCATGGTTTGCTTTATTTTCAGCACCTGGGTCTAAAGAAGATATTAAAACACCTTTAAAGTTACCTTTTTATTTATACTAAAATCACCGGAGTATGTTCCTCTGTGTCTCTCTCTATCTCTCTCTTTATGTCTCTCTGTCTATCTCTGTCTCTTTGCTCCCTTTGGCTTTTTTTTTTCCTTTTTATTTTTATTTATTTATTTATTAAAGATTTCTGTCTCTTCCCCACCACCACCTCCCATTTCCCTCCCCTTCCCCCAATCAAGTCCCCCTCCCTCGTCAGCCCAAAGAGCAATCACGGTTCCCTGCCCTGTGGGAAGTCCAAGGACCACCCACCTCCATCCAGGTCTAGTAAGGTGAGCATCCAAACTGCCTAGGCTCCCACAAAGCCAGTATGTGCAGTAGGATCAAAAACCCATTGCCATTGTTCTCTGAGACAGACTCCCTGTATGTAGTCCTGACTGTTCTGGATCTTGCTATGTAGACCAGACTGCCCTCAAATTCACAGAGCTCTGCCTGCCTCTGCCTCCCAGGTGCTGGGACTAGGTATGTGCCACCATACCCAGCCCAAGGGGAGCCTGACTTGCCGGAAAATAAAAGGTGGACTCCTAATGCTAAGTCTGCATTTGTGCTTAAATATTTGTCAAACATAGAAATCTCTGTGTCAAGTCTTTTGTGGGATGTCCTGAAGATAGCGGCTGCAAAGGCTGGGTCCATGGTTGCTGTCTGGGGATACCATGTGTTCTAACAGCTTCTGTATATTTCACCCTGACCTCCATTCATGCTGGGCCTCCCCTCCTCTGTGAACACAGCAGTTGTGTCTTCCCACCCCAGTTAACTACTAAATAGCTCTCCAAAGTCTGTGGCCTGGTACCTAGAGCTTTCTGTGGCAATGGCTGGGTAGAAAAGCAAACCATAAGAGATCAGGCTGAGGAAGTGACTCAGTTAGTAAGTGCTTACCTTGCCAGCATGAGGACCTGGGTGTGTGGGCAGCAAAACTGAACTTAGTGACATATATACAACTACACACACACAGATATACACATGTATACACATAAACATATGAACATATGTGGACATCAAATGTTCATATGTAATTCTCAAAAAATAGCAAAAATATCATTTAAAATACTGCGATCCATATGAGACTTGTGTGTTAAGCTTTTCAGAAAATTCATTTTAAGAACAAAATATGGCAATAATCAGAGGAAAAAAAGTAATAATTTTGTACCGGATGGTGGTGGCTCAAACCTTTAATCCCAGCATTCAGAAGACAGAGGCAAAGGTAGGCAGATCTCTGAGTTTGAGGCCAGCCTTGTGTGCAGAGTAAGTTACAGTGTAGCCAGAACTACAGAGAGAAACTGTCTCAAAAATACTATTAATATAATATTAGTAATAATAATAATATTAATAATAATAACAATGCTTTTATGTGACAAACTTTTATGGTAAAAGTAACTATCTACGATTTTTTTTATTAAGTGAATTTTAAAAGTAGTCCAGAATTCAAAAGAAAAGAAAAAAGAGAAAAAAAAATACTACGTATGGCTCCCCAGAGCACCAACTTCTGTATTCACTGCTGTGAATCATGGCTCGTTTGAAAGCCTTAACTTAGTGTTCAGTCAGAAGCAAGAGTTAATTTAGATGTGATTAGTGCTGAGGCGTCTTCCAGCCACAGCTATCACAATACAATTAGTCTTCAATTTGTAATTGAGGGGAACTCTCACGGGAGTCACTCACTGATGAATTTCAAATAAGCAGCCTTTAAACCAGCGAGGAGAAAAGAATGGCTAATTACAAGCTAAAGTGTAAAGGAAGGTGGGGAGAAAAAATAAGGGAATCTGTGGGATTTGACTGCGGATCCGTTAAACATGGAACAGGGAGGCGGTGCGAACACACCGTAGCAGGAGAGCGGTGCAGAAAAGGATACAGAGGAAGTCTGGTACCAGAACTAGACAGAACCCTTCCTGCTGTCCACCTATCAGGAAAAGGAAGACAGAGCTCTTCCTGATGTCCACCTATCAGGAAAAGGAAGACAGAGCTCTTCCTGATGTCCACCTATCAGGAAAAGGCAGGCAGAGCTCTTTCTGATGTCCACCTATCAGGAAAAGGCAGGCAGAGCTCTTCCTGATGTCCACCTATCAGGAAAAGGAAGACAGAGCTCTTCCTGATGTCCACCTATCAGGAAAAGGCAGGCAGAACCCTTCCTGCTGTCCACCTATCAGGAAAAGGCAGGCAGAGCTCTTCCTGATGTCCACCTATCAGGAAAAGGCAGGCAGAACCCTTCCTGATGTCCACCTATCAGGAAAATGCTCTGAAACAGAGATGGATATGGACCTGAGGTTGTAGCTAAAAAGCCTTAGGCTCTGGGTAAAGGGCTATGGCTAGGTTTGGGGAAAAGAGTGAGCTATTTAGGAGGAGGGCCCGCTTGTTCGTTCCGGCCCTGCCTATTCTGGAGCCGAGAAAGCCCCCCCCACATATATAAATAAACCCTTTCCTCCCAGAACTTCCTTTTTTGTCATGGTGTTTGACAGTAGCAATAGAAACCGCGACAAAGACAGATACCAACAGGCAATTCATTACGATACATTGACTTGTTTTTGCTGAGTTTCTTCTATCTACAGGAAGCCCAGAATTTGGAGGAGTGTCTGAGAGTGAGCTTCTTTTAGAGAAAATTCTATCACTAGTCCTTGGGTACAGAGAGCTTGCTTGGAAGGAAGAAGAGGCTGGAGAGAGAACGTGGCAACAGAGTGTGTTCTGTGCTAGTCATAATCTTGGGCAGCTGAGCTCAATGCCACTACAGACCTTCTGGGAACCATACGGAGTGAGCTTCAGAAATGTGACGCCCAAGACGGGAGGCTGGGGATTAATCCACAGATATATATCCATAGTGACTGAAGGGTCCATTTCCCAGCACTAATTCTTATTCCTCAACACACACACACACACACACACACACACACACACACACACACACACACACACAGATGGCAGAGACTGTTCCTAAAGCATAAGCCAATGGAACCCAGATGCCAGAGTAATGACGTAGTAAGAAGGACACAACCAGCCAACCCAAAGTCATTCAGAAATGATATACACCAGTCAAGAATACTTCCTTAATTGTTTTTACCATTGGATTCACCCAACAAATATTTATTCACCAGGTACTATATCAAATATCTGATATTTTGGATCAGTCCTCTGCATGACTGAATACTCTTTGGCACATTAGACAAAACAGTGCAGAAACTCTGGAGTGGAAGAGTCCACCACAGCTGTGTGAAAGCAGACAACCCAGAAGACGTGTGTGGTGGATGGCATCTGCTTCAAAATGTCCATATGCCCAATGATACTTAGAACTCAGGCATATAGCAAGCAAAATGGCATTGTTGGTGAGATGGGCCACTGGAGGTGTACTTCCGGTCCAGCTCAGGTTTCATGGTCTGTCTTTGGGTTCTTCCCATGTGCTGATGTGACTGTACATTTATTCTCAGGCTCATAGAGCTCTGTTAGGGCAGGAACACAGTTCTTCACACAAAGGATCTGTTGTGTAAATATTTGGTAAGGGACTCAGTAATAGGACTGTTCAAGGAAACATTACTTGAAGCATGCACATTATTTTTTCATGACTTTAGGTCGGCTGGTCCTATCCACCCTACCATGCTTGTGTGTGTACTGTTCTGAATGATTGGGGCTTGGCTGGTCTGTGGGGCTGAGTTCCAAGGCCTGGGCTTTGGAGTGAGTATTCCAAGGCTTCTGAGTATAAGCTGTAAGGAGTGCAAGGGTTCAAAGCAGAATAATAATCTCTTGTGGCCTCAGGAAGATGGCACGTGAGTGGTCTCTAAACTAAAGCTGAATCTGGACAAGTGTCTAAGAAAGTGGAAGCTTCCCCAGGATCCTATCAAGCAGTGGTCGCACACAGTGACATTGCCTACTTGAAGATGAGCAAGGTCTATTAAGAAGAAAATGCCAGATAAAATTGCTAGGAGTTTCTTTCATCTGCTTCCTGTATTTGTGTAAATATGCTCTGATCCCAGAGAGAAGCAGTAAAGGAAGGGATTTATGAGTCCATCATCCATCCATCCATCCATCCATCCACTCATCCATCCATCCATCATCCATCCATCCACTCATCCATCTATCCACCCACCCATCCATACATACATACATCCATCTATCCATCAGTCAATCAATCATCAAATATCTGAAAATGTTATATACTAGGCATATGCTCCTGAGATTGCAATAATAAGCAAAACAGACATAGTCCTTGTCCTCAGGGAGCTTCTATTCTGGTAAGGAGATAAAGATGGAGCAAAAAATCACATAAACAAGTAGATGGTAGAAAATTGTTAGAGGGATCAAGTAGCACAATTAAAGCTCTCTAAAAAAGGCTAAGGAGGACATTTTTGACCTAGAGCTCAGGAGAGGACTCGGAGGTGACATGAACACTGAGATCTAAACCATGAACAGATGTGACAGGTATTTGAAGATGTATAGGACAGTGTGTGCTAAAGACTCCACAGAGGGAAGAGCTCAGCAAGGCCAGGGAGGCTGGTAGGGTAATAAAAGCACGTTGAAGATGAAATTAAAGGAGAATAGGAAATAGTCCAGGAGGCTAAACGGAAGATTTTGGTATTTGTCTTAAGAGCAGTGAAACACCACTGAAGTACTATGCCCTTGACCAGGTACTTGGCTGGAAGCTGAGCTTGCCAGGAAACAGGGAGTCCTGAGTGAGTGATCTGTTGTCATAATCCTGTCCGGTGGCCAATCCTACCTTCGTTGTCAAGGGGATGGAGTTACATAGAAATCTGAGAGACTTGTGGTGCATAAATGATCAAACTTGTTAGGTTTCTAAATGAGAAAGAGGAAGGATGTGGGGACGGTTCCTGGATTTCTGGTTGAAGCACCTACAGGGTAGAGATGTCAATCACTGAGATGGGAGGGGGAGCCAGTGGGTGGGGAGGAAGGGTTCTGTTTGGACTCGTTGAGTTTGTGATGTGTGAGATGACAAGTTGGCGTGTCTCATTACAGAGGCGAAAATGACCTGGGGCTCAGCAGAGAAGTCAGGAAAGTGCTCCGATGCACCCACTAGGATACTTTCGGCTGTTTTATGTTCCCATTTATTATTTATTGGTACTACGGGAATGGTGGCATGCTCCAGGTTCCTAGCAACAAAGAATTCTTACGGAAAATGATGGTGTTCAGCTGTTATAAGTGGGGTTGGCTTCACAGGGTTGCATGTATGGTTTTTCCAATTACAATACAAGTCTTTAAACAGAATGAAATACTTTTATTTACCCCAGAGGGGGTGTTTGATAGACAACACACTCTCCTTGGATCGAGCTTCTAGTGTTGAGATAGATGCTCCTGAGTACATGGAGAAGGAAAAGGTGGGGAGGGAGATAACACTGCTGAATATAGACACTCTGGCACCAGGGAGGCTGAGGCAGGAGGTTTGCCACAAGTTTGGGGCCAGCTGGGTTACAAACAGCTTTAGCAATAGCTCTCAGTACAGGGTTAGTGAACTGATGACTTTAATGTTCATTTCTTAAATTTCCACGTGTTTGGGAAAAACAAATTAATTTTACAATATCACCTCAAAGCATTGAAAATATTTTTAATTTATACTCTAGGAAAAACAGAGTTATAATCACCAACTAGAATTCAGGTTTGTCAGATTTAGGAATACCTTTGTTCAGTGAATGAGATGTTTTTACACATAAAAGGCAGATTTATTTTTTTTAACTTTTTCATCTTATAATGGTAAATTACCACCACAATTACTACATTTTAAAAGAAGATCTATTTTATTATTTATTTATGTATATGTGTGCCCACGGAGTTCAAACGAGGATGTCGGATCCCCTGGAGCTGGAGTGACAAGTGATTGTGACCACCAGTTGTGGATGCTGGGAACTAAACTCAAGTCTTTGCAAGAGCAGCAAGTGCTCTTACCCACATCTCTCCAGCCCCACATGACAGACCCTCCACACGGTGCCCAGGTAAGAGCTGTGGAATGCATATGGCCTTCACTGCTTTGTAGATGAGAATTCTGAGACTCGAAGAGGTCAGTTAAATCGCCAAAAGACAATACACCATAGAACTAAGAGTTGAACCCAAGCAGGTTGAACTTGAATTTGATGCTCATCCCATTTAATTGAAGCTCCCGTGTGAACATGATGGGGGTTAGGGTTGCATGTGTGGTCCGTGCTATGTAAAGATGTTCACACGCAGGGTGTGAGGAAAACAGGATTGGGTCCCGTCCTACTTTCATGTTGGCTGCCATGATTAAAAAATACCCTGATGAAAAGCAACTGAGGGGAAAAGGAGCCTTATTTTAGCTCACAATTTGATATTAGAGTCCATCATTTTTCCAGGAGGTCAAAGCAGGTACTTCAAAGAGCCAGTTATATCACACCACGGTCAAGAGCAGAGATGAATGGATGCATTCATGCTTGCTTGGTTGCCTGTGTTCAGCTCGATTTCTCCATTTGTATACAGTTCAGGACATTCTGCCTTGGGATTGATGCCACCCACAGTGGCATCAATGAATCTTTCCATATTAATTAATATAATGCCCCCCCCCAGATATGCTCACAGAACAATGCAATATAGGCAGTCCTTCACTGAGACTCTTCCTAGATGGTTCCAGTTGTGTAAGTTTGATATTAAAGCCGAGCATTATAGAATTGACTCAGGAAAAGCTGGTCCCCTTCGTAGAGGCTGTGTTCTCTGAGTACCTGAAGGCATGCTTCTTTTCTATTCAACTAAACCATCTCTGAAGCACTTTCATATCCAAAGGGGTACGGTTGTGTTTGCATTTAAATTTAACATCAAGCTGGGTGTGATAGTGCACACCTTTAATCCCAGCTCTCAGGAGGCAGAGGCAGGTGGATCTCTGTGAGTTTGAGGCCAACCTGGTCTACCTAGTGAGTCCCAGTCCAGTCAGTGCTACACAGTGAGGCCTTGTCTCAAAAACTAACAAACAAATTCAGCATCTTATCGGTATACATTATTGTGCAGATCTGCAGGTTCTGAAGCAGACTCCACAAGAGGTAAGTAACATGGAAAGAAGTGAATACATTTGTTGAGGATATTACATGAAGCTTTAAAACATCTTCATGACTCTAAATTAAAGGTCAACACGGGAGGAAGCATAAGAAAGAGGGAGGTGGAAGTACTAACGACCAGAGAGCATTGGCTGTGGGTATGGAACTCTTGCAATGAAGCCCCACTCCCCCGACCCCCCCACCAGTACTTTGTATAATTAACATAGTCATTGTAAAGCTTCCACACAAAACACTGTGGGTATGGGGGTGAACAGCATTTTCAGATTGTTGGAAGGCAGGTGAATTCGTGCAAGTTTTTTTTCAAGGAATAGTTCTGCAATTTCTATAACAATTTGACCCCGGGATTCTATTTCTAGGAATTTAGCCTACAGCTGGCAGATATCCTGCAGCTACACCGATGCGTGTGCACTGAGAAGATGTTTTCTGTGCAACACTGGATAGGACTGCAGAGCACTCAATGCCACAGGGCGCTGGAGAATGGTTAGATGGTGGGAGGCGTGCACACGATGCATAATGCACGTATTAGGACAGTTCCTCGTGTTGTGGTGATTCCCAACCGTAAAATTGTTTCTGTTTCTGCTTCATAACTGTCAATTTGCTTTTTTTGTGAATCATAATGTAAAGACCTGTGTTTTCCGATGGTCTTAGGTGACCCCTGTAGAAGGGTGATTCAACAACCTCCCTCCAAGGACAGCGTTCTGCTGCCTGTGGGGTACACAGCGCATGCCTGCCTGTGAATGCAATCCTTCTGGAGAAAGAAGCTGGGGACAGAGTGGGAGGGAGACTGGTAATAATTTAATAATTTTTAAAACTATACCCAGGTATCACCCCTTGAATGAAAGGGGGATGGGTGAGTGATAGAGAGAAGCCAGAAGAGAAATACGCTGCTACCTGAAACCAGAGCAAGAAGCAACGGCTCAGCCTGAACCCCCTGTCGCTAGTGGGAGAGACATTTCCTTATCCCATCTGCGTGTTCCGGGAGAGAAGAGGAGTCACAGCAGAGGCCGCCCTGTGTTTTCTGTGCCTGATTTCATTTTCACCACAGGACAATGACCGCACATAAACATGTTGTTCCCCAGCAAGGTGTGTACATTTGGGTTCAGTCAGGGGATGTCACTCACCTCGGGGACAGAACTTGCAAGATGCGACATCCAATGCAGAGGCCCTGATCATACTGATCACCGACTAAAGCCAATGCTGTGCTCAACAAAAGTTATACAAGTTGAATCTCCTGGGTGGAGGCTCAGCTCAGTGGGTAGAAACTTATGTGTAAGCCAAACGGCCCGAACCCAGTAGAAGCCAGATGTGGCAGCATAAGCGTTGGTGATTCCAGCAGCCCGATGGGAAGGTGGGAGGTGAAGGCAGGACAGCCTGCCTATCCTGGCTTACACAGTGGTGACAAGAGACCCTGCCTCTAACAAGGTGGCCGTGAGGACCCACCCCAAGTTGCTGTCTGACCTAAATAGAACCTGGTGCATGTACACACACACACACACACACACACACACACACACACACACACACACACACACAGAGTTGACTTTGTCCAAAGTGGTATTTTCTCCAGATTTTGCCTTTCACTAAATACAAGCTCATCCATTTCAGACCAGGGTCAAGGTCATGAAAATTGAACTTCCACAACAGACAGAAAACACTCGGAGGAAATTCACCCTAACTGGAATTAATTCCACTCCTGTTTCACCTGGGGTGAATGGGGACCTGCAGATCCCACCGGGTTTCAAGGCCCAGCACTGTTGAACACACCTCTGCCAACAGCTGACAGCTTGTCATCTTTTTCTCCTCAGAAAGGCCCTCTGAGACCTTGGGAGTAAGAATCTGTTTCAAACCTGAGGAGGCAATCTGGCCAGCACTGCACCCTCAGGGATGATGGATCGGTTATTGTGGTATCAAAAAGCTGAGATTTTAACAACCACAGGAACAGAGAGTCCCAAGCTTCCGGTAACGTCACCCCCTCACAGTGAACAGCCACACTGGGGCAGTTCCCACACTCACCTGAGTCCTGAGCCAGGAACTGAACCCAAGGCCTTGTTCCTGCTTCCCCCTCTTTCCAGATTTTCCCCTAAATTGCTTTGGCAGAGAGTTAACTAGCTGCTTCACATGAACAGGGCTCTCCAGGATGGGGTTACACTGCACACAAGTTACCATCCCTGCCTTAGTAACAGTCACTGTTCTGTGAAGCGACGGTGAATATTCAAATACTGTAATTGGAGGTGATTTACATTGTTTTGAATTAGCTAAAATTCCATTGTTAAGCACAAATACGGCTCTAGTAAATCACCATGCTTTTAATAGGTCCACGTGAGCAGGTTACCGAGCACACTGGATTTATGAGGCTCCCGGGGAGCTGACCACTGTATCATGCTTCCTGCTGCTAGGTAATATGCATGACACATTTCTGGACACTAATTCATTTATTTAATAGTAACAGTATGCAAAAACAGTGTTCACAACGAGGCTGACAAAGGAGGTATAAAAGTTTTATTAATCCATAGCTAATCAAAGGCCAGCGGAAGGCCCATAATGGTGGCATTTACAGACCATATCGAATGTGAATAAATTAAATTTTTGTTTCCTAAAAATCTTACTAATAGGATGTATTCGACTTGAAACATTTATACTTTTAATTACAGAGGCAGGCTGTGGAGCTGCTTTCTGGCCGCACATCCTCTGAAAGCTACACCTTTGCTTCCCGGCCCAACTGCAATGCTGTTGTCTCAAAACAACAAAAACAGAAACAAAACAATCAACTACATCAACTACCTCCTGCTGCAAACTGCCATGTTGTTTAGGGTGTTGCTCATTTAGTTGTGTGCTGTTTAGGGTGTTGCTCATTTAATTGTGTGTTGCCAATCATTAGAAAGTTTCTCCTCTCCCTGTAAGAGAAATGTTGCCTATTTTATATTTCTATCGTCACGTTGATCACTACATGGAAGACATAATCATGGAACTAATGTCTCTTGATATATAGATATAGATGATTTTAGGACCAGCTATGCAATAAATCAGGGCAAAGCAGGAGTCTGAAGTGAGAAGAAGGGAAGAAAGCGTGTGGGAACGAACACTCACCCTCCCTGCTTAGTTTGATACCCAGTAATGGGGGACTATTTCGTTCATCATGTCTAAGGCAGAACACAAGGAAATTAGGCCTTTAAAATCCACAGCTTCTTTCGAAGACTAAGCATAAGGCATTGCACACAGCATCACGTAGCAACCAGCCAGCTAGGACATAATTATCTCGTTTGAATATTGTTCTGATATTGAAAGACTAGAGAGATCATAGAATTATCTGCAGCAAGATTTTTTTTTCTTTTCACAGCAAAGAAAAACACTTGGCTATCAAGAGGTTTTGTAATAAAGAGGTTCCAAGGTCAAATGAGTTTGGGGCAGGCCAAGTAGAGTGAGACTGTCCTTCAGGTCCTTTTGCTTCTGTAGGTGTTCACACGGAGAGCGTGAACTGCTATGGGGAGACATCATGTGAAGTACTTCCTGTGTCGATTTACTGTGGATGTTTTTCTTGTTCTATTTTCGTGTGTGTGTGTATGTGTGTGTCTGTCTATGTATATGTGTGTATGTGTGTGACTGTCTAGGTGTATGGTGTGTGTGTCTGTGTATGTGTGTGTGTGCGCGTGTGTAAGGAGGTCGAGGTTGATGTTTGGAGTCATCCTAGATTGCTTTTCCACCTTATTAAATGAAACAAGGTCTCTCAATCGAACCCAGAGCTTGCAGATATGCCGGTCTCATCAGTCAGCTTGCTATGGGGATCCCTTATCCTCCTCTGCCTTTCCAGGTGGGCATTACAGGCAGACCAGCTTGTCCACTGGCATTTACTTGGGTTCTGGGGCAAGAACTTTGGTCCTCACACTTGCATGGCAGGTGTTTAACCCACTGAGTTGTCTCCCCAGTGTCTCCCATGGAATTTTACTGAGAACACAAAGGCTGCTAACTCTAGAACACACCAGTGTCAGGAACAATGGCCCACATTAAGCACACAGGGGATTTGACTCTTTCTGGGGGGTCTCTGAGTGCTGTGAAATCTAATTGTGCCTATTGTTTTAATGGAAGCTTTTCTTTAGGGATTTTCAGTCAGCTTCAAAATGTATGTGTGCGTGCACACACACACATGCACACACACACACACACACACACAGAGCACACTCTTCACCTGATTTGATTTCACTACAGTGATGGACTTTCCTCTTGAACTGTGAGCTACAAAACCCTTTCTCCCAGTGAGCCCTTTCTCCCAGTGAGCCTTTCTCTCAGTGAGCCTTTCTCCCAGTGAGTCCTTTCTCCCAGTGAGTCCTTTCTCCCCTAAGTTGCTTTTGCAGGAGATTTTATCACAGCAACAGAAAACAACAGCAATAACAAAACCAAAAACACCAAACCCAAAATAGACACACTGATTAATGAAACAGAACAGGAAATCTAGAAAAGGGCCTACGTAGATACGATCAGTTGGCAACCATCATAAGTGCCAAGGTAATTCAAAGAGAAAGAACTGTCTGTCCAAGCAATTAGATTTGATTGAGTGCCAAAAAATTAACCTGAATCTAGATATGAAACTTAGCTTTCAATGAGTCATAGGCATAAATGCAAAAACCACAACTATAAATTTCAAGAAGAAATATATGACCTTGGGTTAGGCAAAGATTCTTAGTTTTGACATCAAATGCACTAAGTATAGTAGAAAAAATTAATATACCTTAATAATGTTGACCGTGTGTGTTTCTGCACAGACTTAGTCATTAAAAAATGGGAAAAATATTTACAAAATAAATACTCTGGACCTGTTTTTATAACACAATAGTAAAAGTGGTGTCATTTTTTAAATGGTTAAGATTTTGAACAGACTAAATAATGAAAGAAGAGATATCATAGCAAATAAAGACAAGATTCATTAGGAAATACAAAGGAGAGGGGGCCATGGCTCAGTGAGGAGGTGCTTGCCGCACAAGCATCAGATTGGAGCCCCAGAACCCACTTTTGAGCCAGGCACAATAATGAGTGCTTGTAACCTCAGCAATGGGAAGGGAGACTGGCAAGTCTGGGAACTGCTGGCAGTCTAGCCTAAATGGTAAGATCTGAATTCAATGAGAAACAATTTCTTAAAAAAGAAAAGCAAAAACCAACCAAAAAAAAAGCCACAAAGTGGAGAGTGATTAAGGAGAGAGACATCGCAACATCAATTTCTGGCTTCCACATGGAGGAGTAAACCTCCAAACACTCATGAATATACATGCATATACTCCATCCATCCATCTATCCATCCATCCATCCATCATCCATCCATTCACCCATCCATCCATCCAAATGGAAAACACAAGGTACCATAGCATACTCACCAGATGGTTGCTAAAGAATCTGAAAACACAAAACTGTGGCGAGGAAGCAGGAAGAAAGTGGGCAACTCTAGTTCTCTAACACTATCTGATGGATTTCATAATGCAAATTCCAGAAAGTAAAGAAATGGGGAAAGATACTGAAAACTTATTTTAGAAAATAATAGCTAAAAACTTCCCTATTCTTCAAATAGATATGGATGCCCAGATTTCTAAAAAGCTCAGGTTTCCAACTAGATTCCACTGAAATAGACCATTACCAAAACAGATAATAGCCAAAAAGTACAAGATAGAGAGAAAAATTCTCAAAAAGAGGAAAGGAAATCGAGTGACACACAGGACTGCCTGTTAGGTTTACAGAAGACCACTCAGCAGAAAACTTACAGGCTGGAGGAGAGTGATGTGTGATATTCAAAACACTGAAAGAAAAAATCAGCCAATAATATTATACTCAGAAAAATTATACCTCAAAATGAAGGTGAAATAGTGTTTCCCAGAGAAACAGGAACTGAGAGGATCTATCAGCCGCAGAGCAGCCCCACAGCCAGCACTAATGTAGCCCTGCTCTAGCTGCTAACTTCCTTTCTCTTTTTTTAAAGAGAGGAGTCCATATTACCTATTTTTTTTATAAAAAGGTTTGTCTATTTTATGTGTCTGAGTGTTTGCCTGCATGTGTGTATGTACACCACATTCATGCAGTACACAAGGAGGCCAAAAGAGGGCGTCAGATCCCCTGGGACTGGAGTTACAGACTGTTGTGAGCTAGTACGTGGGTGTTGGAAACTGAACGAGGGTCCTCTGCAAGAGCAATAGGTGCCTTAACCCCTGACCCTTTTCCCCAAATCTGCGATTTCTTATTTGAGTAAACACACTTACTACTCAACAGAGAAACTCTACTCCAAGGTACTTAACTCAAAAGAAATATAAACTTATATCCATAAACCTATAGGCATTAGCAATTTCATCTATAATTGTCATGAGCTGGAAGTCCCCGTTAAAGAGTGAGTAGATCAGTAAATCGTGGCACATCTGTGCAATGGAGTAGTGTTCCGAGATACAAAGGGATGTGCTGAAATGCGCCACAGCATGGAGAAATGTAAGAAATACCTCTATCATACTGTGTTCCTTACCCACAGCTCTGTGTAACTGGGTTGGTGGAACAAGTGTGATCCATCACCCAGGAGCTGGAAAGTCTGAGTCCACTATCAAACAGGAAGCCCTGCTGGTCATGGACATAAAGAAGAATGCCCCTGGCTCTGGACTTCCGTCCTAAACGGTGTCTTTGATCAGCTGCTTCATTCAACGCGTCCATAACATTTCCCTTCCCCCCTTTACCAAGGCCCCCTGGTCCTCTGTACATCCTGAAAGAAAAGAAAGCATTGCAAACCTATGAAGGTGGCTCGCCGGTTGAGGAAAATGGCTGTATTGTTTCAAAGACTGACAAAATTTCTACGTGGATGGGAGAGGGCCTGGTGGCTGCTGAGGGTGAACGGTTTCGGTTTTCTTTAGGGTACGATGCAGATGATGGCCTCACACCCATGTGCATGCAGACAGCACTAACCGGACTCATTGGGTTGTTAATTTAAAAAAAATAAGAAAGTAGGTGTGGTAGTTTCAACACCTTTAATGCCTGGTGGAAGCAAGTAGATCTCTGTGAGTTCCAGGCTTGAAAGAGTTTCCAGGTTTCCATAACTGACTGAGGACCAGCAGCTCCCAGGAACCCTTCTGAGCACCCAGCCTTAAGGGCTGAGCAACTAGCCGGTCCTCAGCCTCTCGGGTGTCGTTCGGCTATGATTACCATCACTAAGTTTTAAGCATACATATGTTCATCCTGTCTATTCTATTTCTTTAGAGATCCCCGATTGTGACACCTGGGTGTATACCACTCTGCTGGCAAGGCTAGCTGACCCGAGCAGGGCTGAAGATGTCACCGCAGTCTGTCATAGTGCTTCTGGGAATCGTGAGGCTCCTT
The DNA here is from genome assembly GCF_037038515.1 of Microtus pennsylvanicus. Lineage (NCBI taxonomy): Eukaryota > Metazoa > Chordata > Mammalia > Rodentia > Cricetidae > Microtus > Microtus pennsylvanicus. The sequence continues at coordinate 50,739,878 of NC_134581.1, forward strand.
TCGCCTGCTCCTCAGGAAAAGTATCTCTAAGTGAGATGGACGCTGTGGTGTGCAGGTGTGAGGCTCACTTCTAGAAAACCCCAGCTAGCACATGACGCTTCGGCAGAGGGGGAACCAGAGTGCAGTAGAGAGGGGTTCTGAGCCAGGGCCCCTGTGCTTAGGGAGGTCCACATTGGTGTGCTGTCCGCCTCTCCAGATTTTCTAGGCCTCAGTTTCTCTGTTTGCTCACCTGTGAGATGTGAAACCATTCCAATGCTTTGACTGCAGTCCTGTCTGCCCCAGAACTGTCAGATTTCTCTGCTCGACTAACTTCTCTGCAAGAAGTCAGTAGAGGGCGGAATTAATTTCGTGCTGACAAAAGTGGAAATACTGAGCTCTTGGCATCAAGGTTGTGTTTTTCCCTTGATATTTTGGTTATGTCTCACAGTAACATTTTTTTCCCTTCATAAGAGGCCAAGTCTTGTTTTAGATGCAATTTTATAGCACACACTTAAATCAGAGTTTATTCTGATGGCAGAATAAACGTTAGCTGTTTTTCAAGATGGGTTAGGATCCAGGCATGGTGGTGCGGACCTCGACTCCCAGGACTTGGGAATCTGAGGTAGCGGGACTGTGGCCAGAAGTTGACTGGACAGTGGGTCCGCTAGCACCTCTCTCTCCTAAGATGGTATCTTCATCAATACATACTTGTTGCTATATTTAAAAATATGGATAATGGTTTTGAGGCCAGCCTGGCTGCACGGCAAGGCTCCATTTGGAAAGTCAGTTAAGCTAACAAGAAACAAGTTGGAAAGAAAGTGAAGTGTAAGTTGAAAATCCTCGCTGTCTGAATCTGTTTGGCTCCTGTAACAAAACACCACGGGCTGGGTGGCATAGAAACATGAAGGTTCAGGATCCAAATGTTGACAGAGTCAGTGTCTGGAAAGAGCCGGTTTCTCGAACCAGCCATCCAACTCTAACCCCACCCTCACCTCTGCTCCTGAACTTGTCCCTTGAGGGAAAGAGCTGGGTCCCTTCAGGGGTCTCTTTTATAAGGTCACTAATCTCATTTATAAGGGCAAGTGCCCATGTCCTAACGACTTCCCAGAGGCCTCCTGACACCATCATTTTGGAAGTGAGCATTTCAATGGAGGCCTTGACAGAGGAGACAGACATTTGTGCCATAGCACAGGTTTCAAATAAAACACTTTCTCTGCCTGCAGACCTGAGTTTTCATTTCTGATGCATCCTGAGAATCTCAAAGCAGGGGCATCCTGTTGCTCTGATGCATTAACCCCTGCCACTGTCTAGTCCTTCTTCCTCCTCCCCGTCCCCTTTTCTAACAACATGTCTCAAAAGCCTAACATTTTTATGTATGTATTACTGTGATGTGTGCGTTGGAGAGGGCACACATATGCCACGGAACTCATGGGTAGCGGTCAGAGGGCATTGTGTGATGTCAGTTTTCTCTGTCCACATTTGTGAGGCTTCAGGGGACCAAACACGGGTCATCAGGCTTCAGCAGCTTATGAACTGTCTTTCCCGCCTTAGGCCTAGCATTTTTAAAAACTATTTTGGAAAATACATAGAATGGAAATTTTCCAGCTAGGAAACAAAAACTAAAGACCCCCCCAAGACCTTGGGTTTGCCTGTACAGCAGTTTGCTGGAGGAGTGGGGGAATCTCAATTAGAGCAAACCGTTTCCTCTCACAGCCTTGAGATCAAGTCCATTTTCCAAAGGTGACCATGGACTTTGCACCTCCCAGAGTAAGTCTGAAATGAGAGCCAGCCAGCCGTGCCTCCTGGAAGGGCTAAGGCAGCCAGCCTGCAATGAATTTGTTACCATCCATAGGTAACATAGCAAGAACTGCAAGATCAAGTCATTGGTGCCCTAAATCCCCAATCTTCTTGGCTTCCACTCCATAAACCAGTGGGGCAGTCAGCCACTCGGGAGCCTAGAGGTTAAACACATACGATTGACCTTAGAGAAAGGAGCTCTCATGTCGTTAAACACAGGCTTGCCCTATCACACCCAAAAGGGCCCTGGGAGCATTATTTAAGGCTTGTGCCACACACATTTATGTGACATAAAATCGATACCTTTCCCCTGTCTTTGTTTTCCTGGATTATGTTTAACTACTGAGGGGCTCTCGGGACATCATTCAGATTTACTGTCTTGCATCTTGTGTGGGTAGGTGTGCGAACAGGAACAGGGATGTCTCTGTTCCCCTGTTTTCATCGTGTTTACGTCAGTATGCAGGTGCACAGTTGGTAATTTTTAGTGTAGAAATTATTTCCCTTCCTCAGTCTAATTTTTTTTAAAGAATGGAGCTTTTAGGGAACAATGAAAGAGTGTGTTACTCGATAATATTACAGGGGTGATTAGCAATAGTTTGAAAGTTTTAAAACCCAGCATACATTTACATCTGTTTATGCAAATATTCTCTACCTCTGAACACTGCATTAGGGGCTAGACCTTCAACACATGCACCTTTGGGAAACATGTCATGTCTCAGGGCTCAGCTAAGTTGTTGCATATATGCAGTCCTTTCTTTCCAACAGTTAAATATGGTAACTGATGGTGTTAATGTGTATCGGAGAATCAAAATCGATAAAATGTATGTGTGTGTGTAGCTATACAAGAAATTAGATAGACAGACGCATGAAAGGTTAAGTGAATACATAATAACGTCTCATGTTAGCTTAGGTTGTTTCACAAAGTAAGTGCTAGGGCTGGAGAGATGGCCCGGTGGTTAAGAGGGGTTGCTGCTCTCACCGATCCTGAGCTCAGTTCCCAGCACCCACATCAGACAACTCACAACTGCCTGTAACTCCAGCTCTAGGGGATCTAAGAGGGAGGGAAAGAGCTACCTCACATGATCACAGAGGCTAAAGGTTCCAGACCTGCAGTCAGCAAGACAGAGATGAAGGAGAGAGTCTTTGAATAGTTAAGTCTTGAGCCTTGAGTCCTGAGAGCCAGAAGAGCCCACGTTATAAGTTTAGGCACAAAGCCAGTGGCTCAAGATCCAAGAAGAGCTGACGCTTCAGTCTGGGTCCAAATGGTGGGCAAAGACCAATACCCCGGCTCAGGCAAGAGGCAGGCAGCAGGCAGGCACTCCCTCCCATGTGGCCTTTTTGCTCGATCTAGGCTATTTATTACCTTTCTTGTCATTTTGACAACATACCTAGCAGAAGCAACTGAAGGGAAGAAAGATTTATTGGGGTTCAAGGTTTTGGGGAGAAATCTGGTCTATGGTGGAGGGGGAAGAGCACATCAGAAAGAACAGCTCCATGGCAGTAGGTCAAGAAGCAGAAAACTCAGACCAGAATGGACAGCTGATATTTCCTTCATGTCCTGCCCCCAGCACCTACTCTCCCTAGCCGGGCTATAGTCACAGGGGTTTCACAGTCACCCAAAACAGGAAACAACTTGAGGAAATTTCTAGTTTCCTTTTTTTTTTTACTTATTTATTTATTATGTATACAATATTCTGTCTGTGTGTATGTCTGCAAGCCAGAAGAGGGCACCAGACCTCATTACAGATGGTTGTGAGCCACCATGTGGTTGCTGGGAATTGAACTCAGGACCTTTGGAAGAGCAGGCAATGCTCTTAACCACTGAGCCATCTCTCCAGCCCTCTAGTTTCCTTTCTATTACTATATTAAAACACACAGACCATAAGACACTTAGGGGAAGAAAGAATTTAACTGGTCTACACTTTCAGGTCACAGTCAATCATTGAGGGAAGTCAGGGCAGGAACTCAAGCAGGAACTTGAAGGGAAAGCCTGCTTGCTGCTGTACATAATAACATCCAGCCAAGGAACTCACCTCCCAGTCAAAGGAGTAGACAGAAACCATGGAGCTATGCTGCTTCGTGGCTTACAGGCTGGCCAACGACCACCTGTTCAGACAAGGGTACCCCCTATACGAATCTGAGTCCTCATATGTCAGTTAACAATCAAGACAGTCCCCTACAGATGTGTCCATCTGCAGAAGCCTTCAACTGAGACTCCCTTCTCTGGCCACTCAAGGCTATGTTAAGTTGATAACTCAAGCTAACTGGGATGGGGACCAAATATTCAAATAGATGAACCTGTGGGGGCATTGCAGGTATCATCTCTGACATAAGACCCTCATGTGACGAGGTGAAGGCCACCCAGAGTATGGCGGGCAGTGCCTACTATTCTGTTTATTGATGAAAAGGGTTCGTCTCACCCAGAGATGCCCTCACCAGCATGCGCAGAAGAAGATGTGACCAAATGTCTGGGTATGCCATGGACGAGTAAAGTTAACCCCCACACTGCCACTTTTAACCTGTGAGGAAACAGAACTGAATTGGTTTACCAGACTCATGCGGTTAGCATAGTGTAGTCTAACCTTGGGCCAGTGATGTCTGAAAACACACAGGCTCTGTCTGATAAACTAAGACAAATATCTTCAATACACAGAGAAAAGGGAAAGCATTAATAGTCACAGGAAATGGTTTTTTGCCTTGCTTTGTTTTTACAAATCAATTTGAGATATGATGAGGGGCTGGGAGACATAACTCAGTGGTTGAGAACACTGGTTGCTCTCACACAGAATCTGGTTTGATTCCCAGTATGCACGTGGTGGCACACAGCCATCTGTAACTCCAGTTCCAGGGCATCACCTGATGCCCCTCTTCTGGCCTTCGTGGGCACTGCACACCTGTGGTGCACATACTTATGTCCAGGCAAATACTCCGACACATATAAAAATAAATCTTTTTAAGAATTATATTGAAGTGCTGTTAGTAAGAACAAAATGTTAGAAACTTTAAGTGTCTGCCTAATAAAAGGCTAAATCATGCATTTTTATAGCTACATTCACACACAAAACTCTGCAGCTGTCACCAGAATGAAAAGGAGAACACATGCATTCAAGATAATTTGAGTAGAGACAAAGCGCTCAGTCTTGTTTTGACGTGGCTGTGTGCAACATGTCAGAAAGCCTTAAGGAAGGACATGATAGTTGCTGAGGGGGAGGGCAGGCGAAGTAGCCCCAGCTGCTGCTTTAGGAACTTTCTTTTCTCCCACCCAGAATCAGACTTAGCAGGAAGCTAATGATTCCAAGCTCCAGGGCCTCTCTCACTAGAACGAACTTCTCTCAAGGCCGTGGGAGAGGCCTCAGTAAAGTCTCCACAGAGTCACGAGTGTTTTGCAAACCCACTAAAACAAAATAATGAAAATTCAATCACGTAAGACAAGTGCCTGTTTCAATGAGACGTCTCTGTCCCACGTCCTCTCACGCTGGATGTTTCAGAGGCCTCGCTAGCAAAGACGTTTCCTAAGGCAAGCCTTTTAGCTGGCTTTGACTTCCACCCTAACTTCCCCGTCTCTACCATTACTGTCTGTTGTGGGCCCTCAGCCCCTCATCTACAATTCCAAATTCCAAAACTAGGTAGCTAGGGTTTCTTTCTTTCTTTTTTTTTTTTCATTTCAACAATTCTTTAGCAGAGAAATTTGATTTGCTTGGAGCTTATTATGTGGGAAAGCTTGACCTGAATGAATGTGAGAACATCCCATCTCTCCCTCTTCGTATTTTGCTACAGAAATAATTATGTCTCTGATTGTGGAGTGTTTCCAAGTCCTGAAGGAGTTTTAAAGTAATAAATACCAGGAGACAGGAGGTACTAACGATGAGAGAGAACAAAAGGTAGATTATCCACTGACTACTAAAATACGCTCTCCAGAAATAAGAAATGGCCAAGGCGTTTCTTTGGAGACCCAAAGGAGCCTCTCTCCACCATAACGGACAAGTTAAGAATAGAATTGTGTTCAGAGACAGAGATTATCGCAACCTGTTTCTAGCAAAATCAAAATCATTACAGTCTCTGATCCATGTTCCACATTTGTTAAAAACAATGGCAATTGAGGTGTCTGTTTTAAATAGGGGCTTCAGCTGGGGAGAAATAAATGTTGACACGATGGGATACGGAACTGCATCTGTGTGAAGACCAGAGAGAAAGTGAGGAAGCCTGTTTGCTGTCCAGCTCCTTCCTCCGCCATCCTCTAAAAGGCCATTCAGTGCATCCAATACCGAGCATGCAGCGGAAAGCCCAGCTTAGCAGTGCTAGGTGGTTGTGGTAGCAACCTTGGTTGTCACAAATCTGGGGAGAGGGAACCTCTTGATTGCTACCTGATGTAGGGGGCTCAGTCTCCAGTGGGCAGTATTACACCCAGGCAGGTAGGCATGGTCTGTATAGGAAAAGCAGCTGAAACAAGCCAGTAAGCAGTGTTCCCCCATCATCTCTGCCTCAGGTTCCTGCCTTGAGCTCCTGCCCAGGTTTCCCAAGGTGAAGGATTGTAACCTATTAGCCAATTAAACCCTTTCCTCCCTGAGTTGCCTTTGGTCATGGTGTTTATCACAGTAACAGACAGTAAACTGGGACATTGATACTGGTTAGAAGGTAAATCTGCCAATCTACAAGGTCTGAATGATTTAGATTTAGACTTAAAAGTGATTGTGTTGAGAAGAAAGACTCAAAGTCACTAGTAGGACAGATCACAATGATAGGACACTTATTCCCTTCATGTAGGCAAGTTGTGGAGCTGTATACTGCCTGATGTCAGTGTGCTATGGATACCCAAGAACCATTGTGCATCACAAGTGAGAGGCCTTTCTGGAAAGTGATCTGGAAGCAAAACTCTGAATGCTAGGGCAAGTGTGTTTGGTTGAGTGATGGTGAGGAGAGAGAGATGTGAGGAACGGAATCAGTGGGCTGAGAACTCAAGGGCCAGGGTTTAGAAAAGAAATAAGACATATTCAAGGAGATTCAATAGCTGTCTCCTTGAGCAAAATATTAAGAGACTCAGATGAGATGAGGGAAGAAACCACATAGACAAACTAAGTGAATGGCTGAGCGGAACAGCCTTCCACTAACTGACCTGCAGGGGGACCAACAACAGTGATTCATCCCTAGGAACAGAGCCGTCATCCCAAAGTCTGAAGATTCATGAGTATAACAGATCCATAGGTCTCACACAACAGATTGTGGGTCTTTATTTCAGGTTCATATAAAAAGACGTTTGTTTAAAACTTTACTTTTAAGGCTTAGCTTTCTAACCAATGTGTTTAACTCTACTTTAAGCTGATCAAGGCGTCCCATAAGAAACTTCTCAGTCTTGGTCAGGAATCCCCTTTTAGCAGTGGGTGTCAGTTAAAGCAGAGACTTACAACTGTCCATAGTGCTGAGAATAAGTGACTGTTCATTGCTCAGCCCTCATGGAGACCCTTAAGGGCCATGCAATGTCACAAAGGAGGTGTGGAAAGACTGAGAGAACCGGAGGAATGCCGACGCTGTCTCTAGATACAGCGTGACTTTTGCAGTGTGAACACCCTGCAGCTGCGATAGAAAAGGGGTGGGTCGTCGGCAAGGGGAGGAGATGAGAAAGGATGATGGGGAGTGGACCTGTGCCATATCTGCAGGGAGAGAGAGAGAGAGAGAGAGAGAGGGAGGGAGGGAGGGAGGGAGGGAGGGAGGGAGAGAAAGAGAGAGAGAGAGCCAAACAAACATGAAAGTAGAAGGGAGAATACTTGAGAAGTCAGGGGTCAATGGGCTGGATATGATCATGATACTTTGTATACATGTATAAAATTTTCAAAAACGTTAACTCTGGCCAGATGGTGGTGGTGGTGGTGGTGCACGCCTTTAATCCAAGCACTAGGGTGGTAGAGGCATGCAAATCTCTCTGAGTTTGAGGCCAGCCTGGTCTGGAGAGTGAGTCCCAGGGCTACACAAAGCAACTCTGTCTCAAAAACAAAACACAAACAAACAAAAAACAAGTCCTACTGCTACTATTTTACCAAGAGTAACAGACAGAATTCTGTCGCCAGAGGTAAGGTAGAGGTTATGGCCATTGCTCACTGCTTTAACTCAGCATTTCACTAGCAGGGTCTTCAGTGAAACCTCCAGACAGAGGCAATGTTAGACAAGGAATGATTGTTCTGTCTCTTTAAGAGATAAGCCAGACCACGCCCTCCCCCATCCACAGAGGCAACCTGCTCTTCAGCTTCAAGCCTGAGTTCTCTCTCTTTTCCTCTTCCTCTCAGAGAGGCAGCTTCCCTCTCTCCCTTCTCTCCTCTCTGTCTCTGTCTCTCTCTGTCTCTGTATCTCTCTTCTCTCCCTCTCTTCTCTCTCTGCTCCTTTCTCCGTCCCCTCCATAGCCCACCTAGTAAATATCCAACCTCACTCTGCATGGCCTGCCTATCCAACTGTCTCTCGTCCGCTCACCATTGCCACTTGGCTCGCGCGCGCTGGGGACCAGCCACCTTCAGAGACCTGCTAGGTGGTCTCATGCGCTGTCCCTGCCTGGGACTGGCTGCTCTTGGGACCCACTGCCCCCTGCCTGCCACCATACGGCCCACTGCCACCAGCCTGCATCGTTTCTGCCACTGCAGCTACTCCGGGATCCACAGCAATTTTTAATTAATCAATTACAAGACAACCCCTGGATGTCGGCCTATGAGAGACCCTAAAACCAAAGGATACAGCCAAGCCAAGTTCAGACTCCTGGTGCATAGCAACTGAGATAAGAAGGTTGGGCACTCAATTGTAGTCTTGGGCTGACTTTCTATACAGCATGAGGTGCATGGCAACACCCAAATGTACAGAACCGTGTTAGAACTAACCACTGAGTTGATCAGGTTCACATGAGATAGAAAATGTGGCTGTATTTTTTTAAAGTAGCCATAAGCTATCTGAAATTGAAGTATATGCATACTACTTTCTCTGACACAAAATTTTATTTATTAAATAAATTTCTCAAAATGTCATGTTTGAAATCTGTTTGTTGAAAACTGCAAAAATTGGAGAAATAAGTACTTAAATAAGACAAGAAAGGAGTTTATGTCCACAGATGATAAGCCTCAATATTATTAAAATATCAGTTTTACCCAAAGAGGTCTATAGATATAATGTGAGGGCAATAGTTTCTACAAATAGGGATAATTTTATAGTTGACCCAATCTTATATACAGAAAACCTTAGAACCTCCACATAAATGATCTAGACCTATTATGATAAATTCTTATGATAAATTCAGTCCCAGAATCTTAAATTAGCAAATGCACACATGATTGCAGAGATGGCTCAGTGGTGAGCAGCTCATATTGCTCTTCCAGAAGGTCTGAGTTCGATCCCCAGCACCCACCTCAGGCGGCTCACAACCACCTGTGACCAACTCCAGAGGGATCTCTTGCTTCTGTGGACAAAATACATTTACACGCATATACCCCCCAACTAAAAATAAAACTAAAAAGCAATGTTCATAACCATACAGAGTCATAAAGGGTCATTTGGAGGGGAAAAAATGTACCACAAATACACACATAAATAGAATAACATAGAAACAAAAAGACTTTTCAATCAACAAATTTCACTATTGGAATTAATTTTCTTTCTAATTTTTTAATGTTACGTGTATGAGTGTGTGCCTTCTTGTCTGTGTGTGTGTCGTGTGAATTTGCTGCCCACAGAAGCCAGAAGAGACCATCAGAACTCCTGAGACTAGAATTACAGGCAGCTGTGAGCTGCCATGCATGTGCTGGGACTGAACTCAGGTCCTCTTCAAATCAGCAGTCAGGCTTTCGTGCTGAGCCAACCCCTCAGTGCCTCTCCCCTCACTACTGAAATTCCTAAAAGATGTTCTATATGAAGATAAATGTCTCCAAGAAAAGGTCTGAAATGCAAGCAGGAAAAAAAAATGATTAAATAAATAAATAAATATACAGTTATTTACTCACTTATAAATAATAATATCTGCTTAGTGGGCTTTAAAGGCCCATCTAAACCTCTGAGCAGCATTCTGTCAGGTTGAAAGGTAACGATCTTGTCATGGTATCCCTGTATTATTTATAAAGGTCATTAGGCTATTCATTGTCTTTCAACTTTAAGGTGTGCGGTAAAATCTTAAGGACCTGGAAATAGGAGTGTAATTTACTGGTTGGGTGCTTACACAGCATGTATGAAGTTTTGAGTCCCAGCACTCAAACAAACAGCCTTGGAGTTGGACAGATGGCTCAGCAGTTAAGAGCACATGCTGCTTTTCCAGAGGACCTGAGTTTGATTCCCAGCACCCATGGCCACCAGCAGCTCACAGCCACTCCTGACTTCAGTTCAAGCAGACCAACACCCTCTTCAGGCCTCTGCAGGTACTGCACACATGTGGCATATACAGATACAAGCATACACACAAATAACAAGTCATTAAAAAAAAAACTCAAAGAGATACCAAGGGCATTAACGAGGCACACCTTTGGATAAAAATCCTGGAGGAGCAAGTAATGGTGTCACACACCCTTAATCCCAGCACTCAGTAGGCAGAGGCAGGTGAATCCCCGAGTTCAAGGCCAGTCTGACCTACAGAGTTCTAGGACAACCTGGACTACACAGAGAAACCCTGTCTTGAAAACAAACACAAACACAACAAACATTTCTGGAGGATTTTACAGGGGGACCAACCCTGAGTGTGGGCAGCACCACCCATGAGATGGGGTTCCAGAAGGAACAGATATAAAGGGTAAAGGAGAAGGCAGAACTGAGTGCTGACGTTCCCCTCTCTAGTTTAAGGAGCCCTGGCTCCACACTTCCTGCTGCCACGGAGTCACCTGACACCTGCTTTCTTTACCACGGAGAACTACAGGCCCTGAAGCAGTGAACAAAGATGAACCGTTTCCTCCATGAAGGTGCTCTAGCCATGGATGTTGTTATACTAACAAGGAAAGTAATTAAACCGAGGCACTGAAGCTCCCCACCCCCTTATCTCCAGCACAGACAGAGAGAAAAAGGGCCCTACTGCCCCTGACCATCCAAACTGCCCAGGATCCCACTGCGTCAGAAATATCCTCTGGCTCTTTCCCTCAAGTTCAACTCTATATGAGGTAATAAATAATGAAAAATAGAATAAAAATGTTCTTTCTTGGTTAGAACATCTTAGTCTTCTTTGGATTCTGCCTTTCATACAAATCAAGTGGCAATCTTTGCCCAATCTGGAATTGCACACCTCTGTTCATTCTTTCATTTAATGTATATTAGTTAGGTAGCAATTATGGGCCAAGTGCTGCAGACACATCATGGGAGAAAACATGACTGTCAACCTTCAAAAACCTTACATCCTACAGGGACAGATCTGCTCTCAGTGGGTTCGAAATTGCCCGTTTCGATGTTCTTTTTTCTATTAAAAAAAGAGTGAGTAATCTCAGAGTCATTATATTCCAGCGCAACAGCACAGCCACGTTCACCCGAGGTGAGCACGTCTCCCCGGGGGTGGCGCTCAGTGTAATTAAGGGTGGAACTCACAGAGAGGTTCTTATCACATGGCTTCGTAATGGTGCAGCATGAACCCAATTTATTTCTGTATAATGCTCCAGTCAGAAGGAACAGATTAATGCATGAAAAGGAAGGGGGGAGTCTTTTAAAAAAATAGTTTTCATCTTCAGGGAGATTCAAGACATCAGAGACATCAAACTATAGGCATGGTGATGCCCGCTGTTACCCCAGTGCTCAGAAGACTGAGACAGGAGGATTGCCAGGGCAAAGACAGGTTGGCCCCTGTTTCAAACAAGCAAACAACAATGAAGAAAATTAGAAGTGTTTGGAGTTCCTGGAAATTAAGAATAGAAGGGCCAAAATAAAACACACAGAGAAGAGCTGCGTCAGAGATGGAACCCAAAGCCTTATAACTGAACCCGGATGATCGAACCGAGGCATTTTCCCCCAAACCAGTACAAAAGTGACGAAGGATGAAAAAGTAAAAGACAAACCAGGCACCGTGGGTAATAGTTCTGGGCCAAATATCAGAAAAGACTACAAGATCTAGCTAGTCACCGTGTAGGAAACAGAGCGGTCAGATGAGAGAGACACAGGCAAGCGTGTGTTTCCCTAACGTGGAGGACATGCCAAATGCCCTCAGATACACTGGAGACGGAGGAACCATACCACACAAACAAACCCTGCAGGAAGTCACAATTTAGGGATTGTACTAGTTGAAGGTTTATTCTGATTGGCAATTTGATGTACAGTCTATCGTGGGAGGGAAGGCCTGGAGGCAGCAGCCGGAGATTGTCAACCATAATTGTATTCATGGTTAGGAAGCAGGCAGAAAATGAACAGGAAGTGGTATGGAGCTATAGAACCCCAAGGCTCACCCCTAATGACCCACTTGTAAGCAGTGAGGCTCCACCTTGTAAAGGAGCCACAATCTTCTTAAACAGAACCGACTGGGGATCAACTGTTCAAACACGTGACTCACTATGCTTAAAACACACTACTCCGTGGCTTTTGAGGTGCCTCCGTAATTGAGTGTTTCAATGTATTAGAATCACCTGGAAAGAAATGGTGTTAAATATGTCTGACATTGTACTGCAGAATATTTAAAAATATCAGGAAAAGTGTGGCCCCACCCACAGAAAGTTGACATTATTTGAGGAGAGGAGACTAAAGAATCTCCTTCCTGGGAACCGCCCAGAGTGTGACTACGGCACACACCTTCTCTTGCCTTAAAAGATGGGCTAGCTGCACAGTGAAAAGTCAAGTTGAAGTCAGAGGTTGTTTGGGGAGCACAGATTCAGGGTTTGGGAGTTTGTGGTGCAAAGGCTGGAGAGTATCAGTCGTAACAGTCATTCTACACAACGGCATGATGGTTCACCTAATCTTGCACAAGAAGAAACCTCGCCTTTTGTGAAGTAGGACTTCCTCTCCCAGCAGAGTCTGAGGATTGTATCCAAATTAGTAGAGCTTGTGTCATTTCCCAAGCTTTGCCATCACCCTGCCTCCTGCAGGTTAGCTGGTGGGGAGTGCGGATACTTCCAAGAGCCCTCCCGGGAATCACAGGCTCCATGCAGAGCCACTTCTGAGCACATCACCACTAAGGAACACATCTGTGCAGCCAGTGAAAGGGCTCAGCAAGTAAGCACTTGCTGCCGCATGAGCCCCGTGACCTGAGTGTAGCACGAATAATAAAAACCCAGATATTCGGGTTCAAGCTGAAGATCAGAAAACCAAAGCAGCCAACCACTAGAGAGACTCTTTACCTCTGCCAAATCTTCAGACAGAAAGGGCGAGATCCTGTCCCCACGAATCCTCAGACTCCATACTCCAGTGAGTTCCTGTCTCCCCGAGTCCCGGGATTAAAGGTGTGAGCCACCACTCCCTAGCCTATATGGCTGACTAGTGTAGCTACTTTGTCCTCTGGTCTTCAGGAAAGCTTTATTTATTAAAACACAAATAATATAGCACTATACCTGAGCATGCTGCCTGGAGCTCACATAGCAGCACAGCTGCAATGGTGTGCATCTGTAAGGCCAGTGCTCCTTCAGGGAAACGGAAGTAGAACTAGGAGACAAGCCGGGAATCCTCACACACCAGATAGCCTGGCATATACAACGCAGTGGGGCAGAAACAGTAAGAGAGACATTGCCTCAAAAAACAAAGTAGACAGTAAGAACTCATTCCTGAAAGTTTTCCTCTGAATTCCACACATGTACTAAGGCATGCACACACATGCACCTGCACACACACTCATTAATGATAAATAAATAATACAGATGTAGAAAGAAATGTTTTTGCCTAGAATATTCCCAATCAGAAACATCGTATTTTTCTGGCATCCATTTCTTTCCCAGCCCAAGCAAATGACACACCTGTCTGCTGGCAGGACAATCTGGTTCACAAGGTGGAGAGCAGCGTACATCCCCGAAGAACGTGGCATTATTTATTGACTATCTACCTCGCTCCCATCTGTGAGACACGGCATCTCAATGATGATTTCCAAGACCATCCGTTTTAAACAACACCATCCATCACGAACGGGAAGGCGCGATCCACATCCCTTCCAGTGTGATGCATTATACGAGGGTCAGCAAGTGGGAGTCACGGTTGGCGATGCAATAGCTGGCCTCAGGTAGCACATCCATCCTTCCAGCTGCTCGGATCCATATGGGACCAATGAACTGCAGAGAGTTCAGGCCTCTCCTCATTGGGGGTGTCTGCTGCACTGCACCATCCGAAGCCCATCAGGAAACAACTGGAAGGAAGCTGGCGTCCATTCATCTAAACTTCATCTTGTATCCGAGTGCTGACGATAGGGAAACCAGGCGCATTAGCAAGCAGACAGATGTGATCAGGGAAACTCAGGTGTTGTTCTCATGAAGAAATCAAAGGCTTAAAATGTAGGGAAGGAATGAAAAGCATTCTGTCATTCACCAAAGCCAGATGGGGAGTCAAGAGTGTTGTTTTCCTTGAGAAACCAAGTTCACAGCTGGCCTCGATACTCCTGAACTCAATTGCTCCAAACATCTAGTCCTGGGATAACATCCTGTAACTTTCCAGTCGTGAAAGTCAACATCCCCACTGTAATTTCTAATGTCTGGACCAACGACAGTAGTACTGCACCCTTGCCTCGATAGCATCGAGTTATTGCTAAGATCAAAAGCAAATACCCCAGCGAAAGGGTCTAGAAACAGTAGCAATAATATGTGTTAACTTGTAGTTTGTGTTTATTTTTTAGCACAGATGGAACTATTACCAGTGAATCATGAAACATCAGTGGAGGGGTAGGAGGAACCCCTAGTGGGAAGAGTAAGCCTGGAATTGTGTGGATGGAGATGTTTTCCAAACCACACCATCAAAAGCTCAGACGTTGGGCAGGGATGATGGCTCAATAGGGGAAGCACTTGTCAAGCCCGGATGAAGACCTGAATTCAGGTTTCCAGGAGCCACATGAAGTCTTGCGTGGTAGCAATGAGCCTGTAATCTCATTATTCATACGGAGAAGCGAGAATCAGAGACTCAAGAACTTGATGGAAAGTTAGCCTGTCACAGGCACCTTCAAATAAGAGACCCTGTCTTAAGATAGAAGGTGGGAACCAACACCCAAGCTACCCTCTGACCTTCACACACACACAAGGGCACCTGTGTACCTGGGATTGCACACACAAATGTATGTGTGTACACATCTTAGACACATACTCACACAATCACACACATGTGGACACACACAGAAATTAAAAAACAAATGCTTGGGAAGTACCCTGGTACCAAGATTCCATGCCCGCCTTCATCTAGAACTCAAGCGGATCATTTGTGGGCTCTTTGGGTAGTCTCATCTTTGAGACTAGTGGTGGAGCCGGCCTCACTGACTGTGCCGTGTCTTCTGAGCTGGGCAAGCAGCATGTGAAACACAGGGCAACCCAATCTTAAGGTATCAGGTGTCCCAGGAAAGGGACCTGATTGGAGGATGCTGGTAAAGCATCAACACTGGGGAGGGAGTTACTGGGGGTAACTGTCAGGGACATGTGAGAAAGAAAACCCTGGCACGTCCCATGGCATCTGCCTTGAGCACGGAGTCAGCCTGTCCAACACTCATTTACTCTCTGATCGTCACTACTCTGCTGGGTCTCAGGTGGAGTGGCGGAGCAGAAGCAGAGGGGGATACAGGCTGCCTTTCCCATGCCCTCATGTCAGCAGGGTTTGGCCAGTGGAAGACCAGGAGGCAGAAACCTGAACATCCTTCCTCTCTTCTCTGCCTTACCACCCTCCCTTCCCCACAATCTCCTGGGCATTGGTGTCCGTCATCCAGGTCTTAAATGGTGTCAGATTCTATCTGGACTGCTAACCACTTCTTTTTTTGGTCCCTTCTGTCTGGGGGTGTCTTCCTGCTCTTCCCAATCTTGAGGCTGCTTCCTTTTCTTTGTGCCTCTTTCATCTGTAACTCCTGCATGACTGTCTGCACTAAATTTCCCCCAATTCAGTAGAGTATTTCCTTTTCCCGGTTACATCCTTCATGGCGTTTCTTTCAGAACAGAAGGTAGGTACATGAACAGGATATCTGGATCTCACAAAGGCCTGGCCACAAAAGATGGCAGAGGCAGCCGATGTTCAGCTAGTCAAATAATGCTGGGTATCAACTATGCACATTTTGATAGACTGAGAATCTATTGTGAATAGAAATGAGCATCTCTGGCTTCTAACTGAGAAGATAAATAATGATAATGATTTGTTGTGCTTACAGTTTCTTTGTGGGAACAAGACCTTGCTCTGCAGCCTCAAATTCTGAATTCTCCAGCCTCAACCTCTCAAGTGTTAGGATTAAAGGCGTATGTCACCACATCTAACTCGACAAGCTTATAATTTTAGAAAATATATTAAGGGCTAGAGAGATAGCTAGGATGGTAACGTGATCAGTGCACATGTGTGTGGACCTGAGTTCAGATTCCCAGCACCCAAGCTAGGTGTACGAGTAACCCCAGCACTGTGGGATCAGAAACAGAGAGATCCCCCAAGTTCACTGGCAGGTCAGTCTAACCTAATCAGTGAGCTCTAGGTTCAGTAATAAGAACAATATGAAAGTCTGGACCAGCATGGACTATGTAGCACGTTGGAAGCTAGCTAGGGGCTAGATAAGGCCCTGTCTCAAACGCTTACATGACTCCCTCCCCCACACACAAAATTATTAACCTGAAGCATTATGGCTCCCTTTTCAACTCTCTTCTAAGCCTGAAGCTCAGCTTAGCTCCTGTCTTGATGGCAGCATTTGTATTGCATCGTGAATTTGTCTTATTCTTGCTCAGGGTTGTGCTCATATTTTCTGTATTACTCCAATTTTAGTAAATGTGATATTGAAGTAAGCATAAGTTGGTAGACTCCGTGTGTGTGTGTGTGTGTGTGTGTGTGTGTGTGTGTGTGTGTGTGATGTATAAGCCAGAGGTTGACACTGGGTATCTTCCTTAATCTTTACTTTGCTATATGCAGCTTCTTAAACTGATGCTTGGAGAACAATGGACTTTTTAAAAAGAACCTTCCCCAGTTTAAAGTCATCTATCAGAGGCAAGACTAATTAATAAGCTATGGATTGGAGGATTTCTGGATAGCCAGTAGTTTTTCTACTCAGCCAGCTACATAGGAATATTTATGTAGAAAAGGAAAGAGCAGTTTTAATAGGCCTGATGATTCAAGACATAAAATACATTCATTCTAGGAGCTATTTGGTGGATGGAATGGCACATAAATATAGCTAAAAAAAACTAAATTGTTGAGCCAACTGAAGAAATTTAGTATCGAATTTGACTCACATAAATGTTCTTGACTCCCCTTGAAATCAATGGTCTCAGTGTTTAAAGATGCTATACTTACGTGTTGTGTCGATTTCTGGTTTGGAGTAACTTTCTGTGATAGTAATAGACATTTAGTTTGGTCACCACTTATCTCTAAGTCTTCTCTGGTGTGTTTTACTAAATCCACAACATTTCAGAGATTCTGTTGCTGTTTAAAAGGGAAACCGAGGAGTCGGTGAGGTGGCTAACTAGGTAAAAGCACGTGGTGATGCATGCATGAGAACCTTAGTTTCAACTCAGTACCACATAAAAAGCTGGCTACTGACCATGTGCCTGTAACCCAGCACTGTGCGGAGCAAGGAAAGACAGGTGGCTGGGCTACCTTGGCTGCCAGCCTCGCTACAGGTTCAGTGAGAGACCCTGTCTCAAAAGAATGGGGCAGACAGTAATGGAGCAGGACACCCAATTCCCGTCTCCGTCTTCATACACACAGAGGCACATTCGAGCACATGCATGCACACATACACGTGCATACACACTATACATCCACATTATACACACATATGCACGCACACGCATGCACACACACACATGCAAGGAAAACTGGGTATGAACGAGCTGTCCCCGGATTGTCTTATTCCTGAATAAGAAATTCAAATATTGCTTTGTTTCACTTCATTTGGTTTTGGTCTTGAGACAGGATCCCATTAGTTAGCTCTGACTGGCCCCAAACTCATTAGGTAGAGTGGGTGGCCTGGAACTCACAGAGATCCACTTGCCTCTGCCTCGAGAGCACTGGCATTAAAGGCAGGTACCACCACACCCAAACCAGAATTCCAAGTTTTAGCGATACAATTCCATCCTCTCTGGAAATGCTGAAACAGTCAAATTTCTTCTGTATCATTAAACCTATGGACTCATTATGATTTCTTTTGTAGACATACACACAAAGTACAGTTCCTAAGAAAATGAAACAAAGACTTTGGTGTGGCAGATTTGGTTAAAAAGGCAATTTTTAAGAGGAATGACTAACATCCATAACTGACTAGTAGATGAATAATTACATCAACTGTATTTATCTCAGCGAAGATTGTGAGCAAAGCAATATTGAGTAATCTTTTTACAAGTGTCCTGCTGTGCTACCAGCTGATCACGCTTCAGGATTGCATTGCAAGTAATTTTACGAGAAAGATATGCTGGACATCATTTTATCTCCTAGAGCAAGAGTCAATAAGCGTTCAGCATCTGGCCTGTGATGAGACAGTGTCACACAGCACCTGTGATCAACTCAGAAAGGTAATGTTTCTAGAGCTGCAGTGTTTGCAGATGGAAAGATTAATGCTACCTACAGCCAACGGAGAGAGAGCAAACTCAATTAGCAGAATGCATCAACAGCAAAGCATCTGGATGGAAACAGATTCCTCCCAATATCCCAGGGTGTAGGTCTCAGCCTTCCTCCAGAGAACCTCGAAGGAAATCACTTTCATGTTAATTGTACCATCTTGATATCCACCTTACGAACACGGAGAGCCTTTGACACGAAGCTCAAAATGGAGTGTTTGGAGCTAGAGAAATAGCTGCGTGGTTGAGAGCATTGGCTGCTCTTCAGAGGACGGGATCTGACTCCAAGCATCCAAAGAGCAGCTCACAATCCTCTGTAACTCCAGCTCCAGGGTATCTGACACCCTCTTCTGGCCTCCCTGGGCACCAGGCACACACATGAGTACACAGATTTACACTCAGGCAAAATGGAACAATACAATATATAAAATATAAAAATTTAGGTTGCTTGTCAAAAGAAATCCCTAAGGAACTGGGAAACTGGAAATCCACTTTATTTTTTTAACACATAGCAAAGAACACAGCAAGGCTGCAACCATATGATGGTTTGCCTTTTGTTGTTAATTATACAAACAAGATGAAAAATCTCTGCACTTATCACCCTATATGATAATATAAACCTAAAATACAGTTTTATATAGCCTATGATATAAACAAAAAGAAAATAAAAGCTATCATTTTTTCAAGTTCAATATCTTAGGTGGATAGTCAGTCAGTCTCATTTTGAGAATTAAGAAAAGTGAGAACACAACAATAGACTATTTATATATTTTATTTATTTAATGTCCATTGTGCTTGCATGTGTGTGTGTGTGTGTGTGTGTGTGTGTGTG
This sequence comes from Microtus pennsylvanicus, assembly GCF_037038515.1. Classification (NCBI taxonomy): domain Eukaryota; kingdom Metazoa; phylum Chordata; class Mammalia; order Rodentia; family Cricetidae; genus Microtus; species Microtus pennsylvanicus. Next base: position 50,759,105 of record NC_134581.1, read on the forward strand.
TGTACACTTAGCACATTGTGCACTCTGCATACATGTACCACGGTGCACATGTGGAGGCTAGGGAACAACTGACAGACTGGGTTCTCTCCTTCTACCCTGCATGACCCACGGATTGAACGCAGGTCATCAAGCTTGGTAGCAAGCGCCTTTAGCCACTGAGCCATCTCTCCAGACCCACAGAACATTTTAATGTCCTTAAGCATGGTGGCAACCAGAAAAGAATATTTTTTTTTCAGAAGAATAAAGCTGTAAGGAATTATACAGATGTAAGGAGTCTAACTTCCCTTTTTGGTAACTGCCTTACAAGTTCACAATCAAAACCAAACTGAACTGATTACACCAATTTTTATTATTAGGGTATTTTTTAAACACAACATAGTGGGGGTTTGTCCAGTAATGACATATTCAAATATCTATCTCCCTAAAGACAGAGAGCTGACAACAGAACACGGCACTATTATAGGAAAGCGATTTCCATCCAAGGACAATGAAGTCGTAAAGGAAAAGTTTCTCTCCCAGGCAACAGAGAATGAAAGTAATTATTTTGAATAACTACTTATAAGTGGAAAGAAATATTTGAGTCCATTTAACTTAATATGTTTCTAATTCCACAAGCCCTCACCTCTCCAATTAGTCTTCAAAAGCTCTACAAAACATTAAAACTCAATTTATTACAACAGATTGGACTAATTCGAAGAAGGAAAATCACAAATATTTGCCACCTGTTTGGGGAGAAATAAGAGACTAAAATGTAATTTCTGAGAGGTACGGAATGTTCTCCACTGAAGTGGGAGGTGTTCATTCTAACTCAGCCACATGGTAAGTATTTCTTATTCTCAGTGTCGCTGCTTTGATCCTTATAAAGGAGCTGCTGCCCATTCCGTACAAGATGGCCCAGTGGATAAAACACTTGCAGAACAAGCATGAGAACCGGAGGTCAGAGCCCCATCATCCACATTAAAAAGCTGGACAGATAAGGCTGCTTGCCAGGAACCTGTTCCAGGAGCAGACAGAAGGTCTCTCTCTGGGGCAAGCTGCCGACCTACACTATCCTGGATTGTGAAGTCCTGGCTTTAGAAAGATACCCTGCCCCGGTGTATGAAGAGGAAAGCAGTGGAGGGAGCCAAAGAGATCATTTCCAGATTCCAGGAATAAAGAGCGCCTGGCAGAGGAGGGCGTTAGATCCCCTGGGACTGGAGTTACAGACAGCTCGGAATCAAACCTGGATCCTTTGAAAGAGCAGCCAGTACTCTTAATGACAGAGCCATCTCTCCAGTTCAAGAAATGTATGTGGTTTGTTTGTTTGCTTGCTTGCTTGCTTGTTTGCTTAAAAGGTATGGTTTTCTCTGAAAAAGTGGTACCTGTGAGAGGAAGGAAACACGGACAGCTTCCCTGTTCCAAGGGTTGAGAACTGAGCACTTCATTTGTCTTAAATTTAAAGAGGCCTGTGCCACATCAAAATAGAGAAATAAAAATATTTGGATTAACTGCCTAGAGAGGAATTATTTTACCTAGAGATGTTATTGCAAAATAAATTATATTCACAGACAGACTTCAGCTTCTGTCCACTGCAATGGCTGCTTGTAATGTCAACTTGTTATAAATTAGAATTGCCTCGGTGGGGAGCTTCAACGGAGGGATTGTCCACACTACTTTAATTGATGTGGCAAGACCCACCTCAAATGTGTGTGACACCTTCAGGTAACAGCCCAGATACAAAGGGGTATGGCTTTCCTTCTTGCCACCGAGTTGGTTTATGCTGTTGATGATTGTTTCTTCACCAGCATCAAAGTCAGAGTTCCCAAGCTTCCATCACTGACTGAGGACCAGCGCTTGCCAGGAATTGCCAGATTGGCAGCACTTGCCAAGAACTGCCAGATTGACAATGCCAAGCACTCAGCTTCACGGACGGAGCAACTACTGGAGTGTTAGCCTCTCGGGTGTGATTCAACTGTTATTACTATTTCAGTGTCAGCTGAATCATTCAATTGTGTGTGTGCATGTGTGTGTGTGTGTGTGTGTGTGTGTGTGTGTATTATATTCTATTAGTTCTATTCTTCTTGGGACCCATGGAAAATTACCTTCTGTAGGAATTGCCTTCCCACTTCAAGCCACCAAAAATTCATGTGCAATCCATTTTAAAACTATTCCAGGAGTGTTGGGGTCCCTGAGCAATGCAATCAAATGTGCCACATCTTGCCATTGTTCTGACTGCCTAGAGGTCAGTTAGAGGCAAGAAGCAAGAACCACAACCAAGTCCAGAGGTATAACATGAAGCTGAGCTCAGATAGGAGTTTAGGAAAAGTCAGGCATCCAGAATTTACAGCTAAATTAATGGAGATCTGCAGAGGCTATCCAAGGGGTGGATAGATTTACAAGTGAGGTCAGGGGGAGGTCCAGTGGGAAGGGGTAAGCAGAACAAGTTCTGGAGTAGATATGAAGTTAGCAGCAGTTTCCTCTTTACAACCGGAAGAGGGACTTGTGATGCACAGGGCATCAGGCTGTGTTTTACGAAGAGTCACATCTTCAAAGTGGAGAGCTAAAATCATGCTGTGAACTAGTCATAAAAATTCAAAAATTTATTCATGTCAGAATAAAGCCCAACTCTGGATTAAGATAAACCCTACCTTCCTTAAGTAGCTTCTGTCAGATATTTTGCTGTCATGACAACAATTAGAGTAATTATCAAAAGATGCAAAGAAAGAAATACCCAAGAGATGCCCAATCATTCTACAAAGCATTTGTTCAACTGTGTTCATAGCAGCATTATTTGTAATAACCAGAACCTGGAAACAACCTAGATGCCTCTCGACTGAAGAATGGATAAAGAAAGTGTGGCACATTTGCACATTAGAGTACCACTCAGCGGTAAAAAAATAGTGACATCTTGAATTTTGCATGCCAATGGATGGAATTAGAAAACACTATCCTGAGTGAGGTGACCCAGACCACCTCCCCAAAAAAACGATTATGGTATGTACTCACTAATACGTGGATACTAGTCATAAACAAAGGGCATCAAGCCTTTAGTTCATGATCCTAGAGAAACTAAGTAATAAGTTGAACATACAGAAAAACATAAATAGAGCCACCTGGAAATTGGAATCAGACAAAAATTTGGGAGCAGAGGGAGCAGGGGGTAGAAAGTAGGGGGAAAGGGAGGTTGAGGAGAACTTGAGGGAATGGGATACTTGAGATGGAGGAAGGACAGATATGAGAGCAAGGAAAGAGATATCTTGATTGCGGGAGCCATTATGGAGTTAGCAAAAACTTGGCCCTAGAAAAAATGCCAAGAACCCACAGGGATGACCCCAGCTAAGACCCTAAGCAATAGAGGAGAGGGTGTCTAAACTAGCCTTACCCTGTAGTCAGACTGATGATTATCTTAAATATCACCATAGAACCTTTGTTCAACAACAGATGGGAACAGAGGCAACGACCCACATCGGAGCACTGGACTGAGTTCCCAATATCCAGTTGAAGAATGAGCAAGGAATTCAAGACCATGAGGGGGTCATCCACTGAGATAGTTTGCTTGAGCTAATGGTAGCTCACCAACTCCAACTGAATTGGGAGTGAATGAGCATGGGAACAGCCAAGCCCCTCTGAAGGGGGTTGACAGTTGGGGCAGACTGAGGGGCCACTAATAGTGACACTGGGATTTGTCTCTACTGCATATACCAGCTTCTTGGGATTCTATTTCCTATGGATGTAAACCTTGCTCAACCTAGATCTAGTAGGGAAGGCCTTGGACTTTCCACAGGGCGGACTGGATGACATTCCCTTAGGGTTGAAGGGGTGCAGTGGAAGGGTCTGTGGAGGGAGAGGGAGGGAACTGGGAAGAGGGGAGGGAGTGGGAATTTGGATTGTCATTTTTAAGTAATAAAAATAAAAGATTTGAAAACTAAAAAAAAAAAGAAAGAAAGAAAGATATGGCCTGTAACTGGGAGAAAAAGATCACTCAATCGAACAGATCTAGGAAAAAAATGATTAATTAACATATATGAGACCAAAAGACCCAAACGAAATAGATAGATAGACAGACAGATGAAAGGGAACAAGGGAGAAATTTATAGGTGCAAAAAAAACCCTATAAAAACCTTATAAACAACAAAAAAACTTACAAACAGCCAAAAGAAAAACATGCATTATATAAACAGGAACAACAATAAGAATTATAAGGACTTTTCATGAGAAACTATGCAACCGAGAAGACAATGGAACACAAACTTCAAAATGCTGAGAAAGAAAGAAAAAGGCCATCTATACTAGGGAAAAGGTCATTTGAACTTCAGGTAAACAGGAACATTTCCTCAGACAAACAGAAGTTGAGAGATCCTGTGGTTGGATGATAGATACTAAGAGATGTCTTAAAGGTATCTCAAAGGCATTTTTTTTCCCCAAGGAGGAAGAACATGGCTCCTGGTAGAGCTGAATCCACATACAGGAATAAAGAGCAGTACAGACGGTACACACTGGTGTAAATGAAGGGCATTCGTGTTCATCTGTAAATCTTTTGAAAGAATTGGCTACTTTCTGCAAAGATCATGGCAAAGTCTTGGAGCGTTCAGAGTGTATAGAGAGTTAAAATGTTTTAACAATACTTCAAAGACAGGAGGTGCATTGAAAGCACACACAAGTAACTCAATGTCATTTGAAAGTTGCCTGCAATAAGCTAAAGTCATGTATTGTAAATCCTAAGGCTGCAAAAGGATAAAAGATGAAGAAAAGAAAGAAAACCAGGATAGCTGATGGGAGATAGTAGAGATAAAATGGAATAAAATATCCACGTCTTTGTGCGTGTTAGGTAAGCACTTGTCTCTCTCTCTCTGTGTTAATGCTCATGTTTAAACTGTATTAAAATCTTTTCTCAATAAACTCTTAACTTGTCTTAAGAAAGAGATAGGAAGGAATATATTTTTCTAGCAGCTTAAACAAGTCTTGCATATTATTTTTGCCTTGGGTTTTTGTATGTATCTCTGTGATAGTACAGTCAGTCAAAATCTAATTGAAGTTCTGGTCTTTCTTTTCCCCTTCCTTCCTTCCTTTCTTTCTTTCTTTCTTTCTTTCTTTCTTTCTTTCTTTCTTTCTTTCCTTCTGTCTCTCTCTTCCTACTTTTTTCTTTGTCTTTTTGTTTATTTACTTGTTTTGTTTTTGAGACAGGGTCTTCTTTCTATGTAGACTAGGCTGGCCTGGAACTCACAGAAATCCATCAGCCTCTGCCTCCCAAGTGCTCAGATTAAACTTTGAGTTTTAGAGTCACTGTTTTGAACTCCACTGGACTCAGTGTGAAATACAAAGAATGTCTATTTTTCATAAACTGCTCTCTATGTATCTGGTCACAGTGAAGCCAAAGCAGAGGATGGGCACATTGGCATGATTATAACTGGCAAAATCTACTAGGAAGGTATTAGCCTGGCCAACCTCCATCCTAGCAGGACCGAGGCAGGGAAACCACACACACACACACACACACACACACACACACACACACACACACACCGTGCCTTGAAAGAAAGGGCAATACATATTTTCTAGGTGGGGGAGATGACTCAGGGTAGGTATAAAAGCACTTGCTGCCCAAGCCTGGCCACTTGCGTTCTAGCCCTGGTATCCCTAGACTGTGTGGAAGAGAACTGACTCCTCTTGAAAGGTGCCCTATGGCCTGCATGTTTGCATAGCAGCACGTGCCCCCATGCTTCTCATGCACGCGCCATGATAATAATTATTAAAGTTTGAACATTTTAAGGATCCATCTCCTGTTCTATAAAATGGAGCCCATCATAAGCTGTTTACTAGAGTGTAGGATCTGCAGTTTATTAGAGTCCCAGGAGACAGAAACGTCTTCCTGCAGACGAAAGCACCCGAGCGGCATTGTCTGGCTTGTTTTGAAAATCATTCCACATTAAATGAGTTACCCCTTAAGAAACAATAATTGGATGCGGGAAGAGCAATGTCTTAAGAGAAATGTGAAACTCAGATAACTGGGAGAAGATTGTTTCTAATCCAGCTCTGTTAATTTGGGGAATTTTTCCTGTTTTAAAGAAGCAGGCCATCTGGAGAGCTTGCCTCCCTGCCAGGCACACCACCGCCAGCTGTTGCTTCAAGGGTCTGGTAAATCCACCCTTGAGCAGGGTGCCCACTTCTTTCATTCCTAGAGACATCCAGCTTTTTCCCCCCTTAACACGGATGGGGACTTTATAAAGAGTGCTGTTGTTTTATTTACTCTCCATTAATCACACTCCACTGTAAACAAAGTGTCTGTTTTAGTTCTGCTGACAATTAACCGCTTGTCAACATCTCCCTCAAGTACCTTCCGCATCTGGCTAGGAGGGAAACCTCTCCATCAAGATGAATGTGTGTTTCAGTAAACTCGGGGTTTCATTCCTCTCTGGCTCATTGGCAGTCAGGATTACACTGTGAGGACTCTTATCTATGCACCTTGGTGGGAGATAGCATTAGAGGGATGTGGGTGGCGGGGAGCTTTCTCAAGGTATTGTTCTCTTCCTCCGTTTGCACTGGAATCAAAACAAGATTCCAACTTGAGACCTTTAGAGAAGGGAGTGGAGGGAGTGAGGAGAGGGAGAAACAACTAAATAAAACTAGTTTCTGTAAACCACAAAGTACTTGGTGACAACTCTAGAGGTTAATGAGAAATTTGCCTTTCCTTTAACAATGTCCCCATCCCATGAGATCAAGAGAACAGAACCCTGTGACAATTGGTGACCACTGGAAACATTGACTTCCCTCATTCACAAAGGCCCCTTTCCTCTGGGATAACTTGACTCCATTTAAAATGGAGGATACCAAGTTCTTTAATATTTTCTCAACAAGATACTTGTCTTAGAGGCAAAACAAATGTTACATTCAGTGGTTCATTGTGGGAGATTTTAACTAGTGTGTTCCTTGAAGCCGTCTCGGAGTCCATAGAAAATCAAGGTGAGCATCCATACTATACTGGTTCTATACATTGAGCCCTAACAAAGGAAGAGATCACACACACACGGCATGCTTGTAGGAAGGGGAGTCACGAGAACCTACATACCAGTCCCAAAGGAATGAGGATGGGTTTCTAAAGTATCTCCTCTCCTGGATTTCATTTACACTCATTCCCAAACTGAAGTGACTCAGATAATTTGATATCCCTCCTGGAGGGTGGATTCCTGGGTAAAGAATTCAACTGATGAGGGTCCCTGAGATACAGTCTATGGGGGAAACCCCTGGTCAGGCATCCCTTGGCAGGAGGTCAGTTTGAGCCAAAGTGACCCAAGGCCAATGCCAAACCAGAAAACACTGATGTCCTTCAGGAGAGGACCAAAGGACCAGACCGGGCCATGCATAAACACAGAAGGTGGATTGGTAGGGCCGGCTCCATTGCTCCTCTTTCTGACAAAATCTGATCAATCTAACAGCATGTAATTGGTTTTAATGAGGTATGGGAAGGATCTTTGCCCTGAGCTCACCAGCCTGAGCAGGAGGCTGCTTCAGGTACTAATCGTGCTCCCACAGCTCACCACCCTGTCTCAGCCAGTGCGCAGACCACATAACCTGGCTTTGGCATCCTAAGGAGCAAAGAGGTCTGAGAACCGGACTGTGGACCGACTACTGCCCGGTTTCACCTGGTAATTTATGCACAATTAATTGAGATATCTTTTATACTTGATGTGTTGCAAAATTAATGCCTAATTTATGTAATTAGTCAATTAACTCTAATTCCAGCATATGTTCCCAATGCCCAGAAGGTGTTCTGTTTCCCAGGTACTTATTTTGATGTCACGAAATGCAGCTAATTAATTTTACATGCATATTAATTTGAGATCTCTTAGCGGTTCCCTTTGTGCAAGTAATTTTAATATTTGTGTTTCTAACCTTTGGGGGTAGGGTGAGGGAGGTGCAGGTAGGTATGAAGAGCACCTGGAGGATCCGAATGGTGCCTGAAGGTGGCCCCCGGACCTGGGGCGGGGCTCTGGTGGTGGACCCACGCAGCTACAGACAGAAGAGAGGCTAAGATTGCCAGACCCTTATAGGGGGCATTGCTGTCCCCGGATCGTAAGCAGTGATGCATTCTGTGCTGTCTTCTGATGAAATCAGTGGTCTTAGCTTGGGGCACAGAAGTTCCTGGGTGTGCTGACTGCTGTATCCCAGGCATTTTTGCGGGGACATCCGGTCAAACCATGCCTCCCCTAGTCAACCACCCCGAGGAAGAGGCTTATTTGTTTACTATAATTCTTTTAATACTTAAGGACAACATAGACTTCTTGGCCAAACCAGGGAAACGGAGAGTGAATGAGAAGGAAAAGTCGCGGCAATTGTGGCTTTTTATTCCAGACATCTAAACACACCTCTGGTGTCCAGAGCCTGCGAGCCTGAACTCCCTAAAGCTGCTGGGTGGAAAGAGAAGCGAGTTGCACGTCTGTGCAAGTTGCCAAGGGCCCTCCCTGAATGCGGAGTCCAGCCCGGGCAAAAGTTTACTTTCCAAGTTATTGGGTGGCGCATTAAAACTTTTATCCTTTTTGGCCAAATTAATGAGCAATTTAATTAATAAAATCAGAGAGTAGTGTAAGTGTGGCGATAATGAAGTTAAATGAGTGCACAGTAAAATATTCACTAATCCGGCGCATTGCCGAATACCCCTTAATTCTGCTTAACACTAAAAGGGTTTTGAGCACCATAATGAGATTCCTCTGTCTGCTAATTAATTGACACGCTCCTGAATATTCATACGAGCTAGCACCAATACGTTCCTAATTGCACGGTAGAACAGATCTCAGAGGAAAGTAAACCGCCAAAGACTTAATTAAAATAATGTATTCCAGACCCAGGACAAGACAAGACATTTGCCTTGGGGCGCGCTAAGGAAGTGGCACCTGGATGGTGGAGAGGAGGAGAGATATCAAAAGCCCAAGCCTGGCCTGACATAGGTGGCTTGGGACGCCGAGGGAGGGTCTGCAGCATCACTAAGCAAGAGCTGGGTGCTGGGTCCGAACCCTGCACCGGAGGAGGTGTAGCTCCTAGGTGTGTCCCTGCTCCTGCTGCCCTCTGCCCCCTACGGGAGGACTAGCCTAATGCTGTTGTCTAGGACCCCCAGTCCCCGGTTCCCCAGTGTCCTCTGCTTTCTCCCTGCTTTTCCTAGGCTAGTCCCAGAGGGTCTCTGGAAGCACGCAGGGAAACAGCAGTCCGGAAATTCCAGGAGAAGCTTTATATTCCAGGGGTTGTCGACGCACCAACGACCCCAATTCTCTCAACTGACGCTTCTCTTTGGGTGAAGGTGATAGCTAGGGGAAGATGTCTGGATGGTAAGGCTGGCATCGTCCTCGGTCTCTCTCCCCGGTTCCGCTCCGCGCGGAAGCGCTCTGGTTACCGTTAATCGAGAAGCTACAAGCTACAGGGTGCTCTCTCTTTCTTGAGTCCAGCGAGCGCCACATTCCTGCGGATCTCGCTTGTCGCGGGGTAGGGGTGACAACTAGACTGTGCACCCGCTTCTAGGCTCCAACTCACAGCCATTTTTTTTTTACCAGCGAAGTGAAATGAAATGCGTTCTTAAAAAGACGGGCCTCCCCCCACCCCTTCTTTTTGGAAAAAAAAATCACCACAGGTTTAAAACTAAAGAGTTTGTTTGAGAGCATACAAATGCGTATTTATTATACATATGTAGGCATTAACAATGTAAATTACACCGCCAGCAGTTGCTGGTTGTTTATTCATTAGATCTTTAGAAAATCTACATTGCCTCCAGATAGCGCGATGATAATGTGAAATACACAAGCAGTTTACATAGCCGGCTTCTCCATGGAGCTCCGCACACTGCCACTCCGAGTCATCAACAGGTCGCGTGCGAGAGGACTTGATCAAAGGAAAACATAGGTTTACTGACCATGGCCAGAAATATAAGGAACTGGTGAGATCAGTGAACGGGACTTGAAGGACAACGTCTGGCTTGTCTATTGCACCCCGTTTATGTGTATCTGTCCTTTTATTTGTAATTTAAAAAAAAATCGGTACATGGAGGATAAGGGGCAGAAAGGAGATGGATAAACTTCCCAAGTTCTGGCTATTCGGAAATACGTGTTATACAGTGAATCCAAACTGCTTTGAGGATAAAGTAGATAAAGGAAGAGTCGTGAAGAACAAACAGCCTACCGAGGCAAAAGGACGCCACCGGCTAGCTCCACCAATCAAATCGCGGAGGCCGCCATAAACAAATGGTTGTTGCTCTAAAGAAAATCACCTCTTAGGGATTACAGAACGCTCCGTGGATACTAGATTTATCTAGATAGAGAGGGTACTTTCTGAGGAAAATGACAGCCGCGTATTAATATTTATTTTCAAAATTCTTTCCCAAATAAAAAATGTTAGGTGAAAATAAAACTAAATGTAAAGACGTGCGTCGAGGCAGTATGCTACTTGAGTTGCAGGGACCGACGCCAGCCAAAGTCGACGGGCCGGGCCGAGGTCTCCTATAACGAATTGGCGGACTGATGATATACCTGGCACTGCCCACCTACCTGCTGTGGCCTACTGTTTAGTTGCTGAGGTGTGCTAGTGTTGAGGTGAGAGGGTCAGGGCGGGAAGTCTGGATTTTTTGCTTCCTGCCACCATCCCGCTTCCTTCTTTTTTTCCTTTTGCAGTTAGGCCTGCTGGGTGCCTTAGAGAATGCCCCCAAGGCTGTGTTCCTTAGAATAGACGACAGTTTGATTGGGAAATAGAATCTGGCTGGGGGGGGGGGGGGAAGAGGAAGGTAGAAAGGGTTCGTGGAAAAGAAGAGGGGGAGTACGCAGAAGACGGCACACACAGGGCAGCTGGATCTCCAGCTGTGATCCTCTACTGAGCCCCAGAGCTGTCAGGGCGTCCAGGGGACGTGCAGGACTGCACCAGGCCGGGACTTTCTGCTCCTGTATTGAGATCTGGGTGAAGTGCCCGAGTCCCAGGTGAGCCTCAACTGAGCGGAAGGACTCGGGCTGCCCCGGGGGCTGCCAGGCTCCAAAGACCAGACTGGCCTCTCCAACCCCGCCCCCAGCCATTCTTAGCTGGGGGGGAGCCTGGGAGGATCAGCGGCTTTCTTTTCTCCCCTTTTCTTTCTCAACCCTCTTTGTGGGTGGCAGCTCGGTGGGAGTTACGTGCACACAAAAAAAGGGAGGAGGGAGGAAGGGAGGGAGGGAGGGAGGGAGGGAGAGAGAGAGAGAGAGAGAGAGAGAGAGAATATAAATGAATAGTTTTAACCTTCTCAGCAACGCAACGCGGAGAGTTACTCCATCTGACACCATCTGAAAGCTGTAGGGGTTTTCAGAGAAACCCGTTTCTGCTATTAAGAAAACCCATACTGCACTGGCCACCCCGCCTAAGCCCCCTCCCCATCAGTCTGAATAAACAAAACAAAGCAGGGGTTTAAGGCCGGCGACCCACAGGTTGCCAGTTTTCAAAACAAATTAAAGAAAAAGGGCATGGAGGGTTGCAATCAAAATAAAATATTATGGGTGCAAAATATCCGTCATTTCAAAAGTCTGCACTTCCCCCGAGTCAATTTTATTCAAACTTTAAAAGTATTGCAGCGAACCCTCCCTCCCATAACACAGTCAAAGAAAGTTGAAAAAATATTTATCTGCTTATTAGCAGCTGGTGAATTTTCTGAAAGTTTTTTAAAAACTACTTTTGCAACCCCCATAATATTTTAAGAATGAAGTGTCTACCCAGACAGCCTGATTTAAAAAAAAAATCTAAGCAAACAAATAATCCTTAACAAAGAAGTTGGTTTGAAAAGAGAGTGATTTTTCTTCCCTTTCCAAAAAAAAAAAAAAGGCCGTTCGCCCCACCCTGCTATTAAACAAAGCACAATACCTTTTTCTGGGTGGTACTGCGCAGGAGTTGATTCAGTTTTGACAATGTTGTTTAGCTATCATTTGCTATTTTGAATGAATGGAAGCAATCCCGGCTTTTACAACATTTGTTTCCTATTATGGAGAGGTGCAGCAGTTGAGGGCACACATGTGAAAGTGCCTATTTGATTCTCTTTTTCATCCCCCTGACCCTGCTTTTGTCCCCCCTCACCCTGGGAATGTCACGCCTCGATACTTCACTTTGAGCTGCTGGAGAAAGTGGCTTTGTTACTCCCTTTTAGACATACACGAAATTGTTCTCTTTCCCCCGCTGTAAAAGATACTTCACATCGGGACTCGGTTCACAAGTGCAATGCAATTTGGTTTAGTCCAACCTTTGTTCTGCTTGTACAAATGAGCGAACAGTGCACACATTATACAGTTGATCTACTGCTGTCTTAACCCCAGAGTTAGGGGCTGGGAGAAAAAGCTAGTTAATCCCTTCAATACCAAGGTAGCTTTAGCAATATTCCCTCCAATAAAAATAATAGCTTGGAGTTCCGCCTTCAATTTCACACAGCGCAAAGCAAAACTTAAGGGGGGGAGGGGGTTAGCCACCAAACACAGTCGAAATTCTTCCAGGGGTTTTTTGGCAAATGCTTTTTCGACACACACTGTCAGGCTTGGTAAAGCTCAGACGAAATCTATGCAGTTGTTTGTGCAAAGGAGAGATTTGATTTAGAAACTTAAGATTTTAAGCCTTGAGGTCTCTGAGCAAACCGCAAGCAAAGCAAACACCAAATGGTATTTAGCAAACTGATTCCAAAGAGGGTATTGTAGTGAGCAGAGGAAAGGAGCTGTTTCCACCGGCTTTGAAAATGCTTGCTCGCTGTGAAGGACGCTTGCCACTCTTGGGGCTAGGAGTGGTAATGGCGCGGGAGTAGCGTCCAACTTTAGCTTCTGCTTGTCTCACGCTTTGAGTTGAAAGGAAGGCGAGACCTCCGGTGCCCTCCTCCTTGCAACAGTTACTGGGCAAAATGTACAGAGCGTGTGGTTGCTCAGCTCATTCTCTTCTGACCCAAACGGGAAGAGAGCTACAGCCAGAGGCCTTGGTTTCCTGGTAGAAAAGTTTTCCTGGTGAGCACTAAGCTGAAGGGACACCCCTAGACTTCAGGGACACCCCTAAAGTCAACCTTCCCTGTTGGGATGGAATTATATAGCGAAGGGGGGGGCAGGACAACTGGTGATCCTAATCTTACTAGGAACTGGCGAGATTGAACTGGCAGATGGGAGGAGCGTGATTTTAGGCAATCAGAATACTTATCAAAAGTTTGATTTCAACCTCCCTGTTCTGAATTAAGGGTCTACGTCCACGTGACAGTCACTAACCGACGAAATGGTTCCCAAATTCCCTATCAGGCTTTTTTTTCCTGCTACTGGGTAAAAGTGTGCTTTTTTGGTAGCAGGACCCCGGAGCCGCTGGCAGAGATGGTAGCTTGGTATTTGGTACCAGAGTGACAGTTGGCACAAGAGGAAAATGTGTGTCTCCTCCTCAGCCTTCTTTCGTGGGGCAGTTTTATTTCCAGCCAGATTAGGGTTTAATGACTAGGGAAGGACAGGCTCAAAATCCCGAGGAAGTCGACAGCGAAAAGCGAGGGTGGATGTTTCTTGTGGCACGCCCTAGCTAGGTGCAAGTCTCTGAAGCCCTAGAACTTGCAAGTGTTTTTCGAGACCCGACAAAAAGCTAAGCTCTGTTCTCCTGTTGTCCGGAACAGGAAAGCGAGGCAAAGTCGTGCCGGAGTGGGATGAGGTGTGCTGGGGGTGGGGGTGGGGTGGTCACAGATGCCCAGGACAAACAGCCTGCGACATTCAGGACTGCATTTTTTTAATTGTTCACTGACAAGCTGAAGAAGTTTGTTTAGTACTGAATACCCTAGGAACAAAATCCTTTTGAAAAGAGAGCTAAGTCGTTTCACGCCACCAAAGTGCAGATTTGGTCAAGAATGCCTGATGGGACAAAGAGGCGCGGTGCGTTAGCGCGGGTTTCTCAGAGCTCAGCAGCAAATACCCGGGGCGACCAGGAACAGTTGGGCGGGCTACAGGAGACCCGCAAGACCCTCAAACCTCAGCACCCGTGGCACTCCAGTCCTCAGTTCTCTCGGCTGCCCCACTATCAGCCCTGGTCGCTGGTGAGCCGGCGTCCCGCAAGAGAGATAGTGAGGGACCCGGTAGCACCGGAGAGCGAAGGGAAAAGGGGAAAAAAAACTCTGACTGCAGGCGCTCAGGGCAAAGCCCGGCTCAACCGCGTTCCTGCAGGCTGAGTACAGTTCACTCTCCGAGTTGGGGCGGCGGGTAGCGTTTTTTTAGCGCTTGGGAAACCTTCAGAAGCTGCTGGGTACGTTCCTTCTACCTCCCATCCGGTTTGGTAAATATTAACAAACTATGGCGCGGTTATTTTCGGGAGTGTGTTTGGTGGGTTGGAGAGAGGGGATGGCTCCGGGGGAGGGTCCTTCTCTCCTTGAGCCTTCTCCTCCCCTCACAAGCCAGCCCCACCTCCCTCCCTTCCTCTCTCTCTCTCTCTCTCTCTCTCTCTCTCTCTCTCTCTCTCTCTCTCTCTCTCTCTCACACACACACACACACACACACACACACACACCTGCTTAACAACACAAGGAATCAAAAATCAATATTGTTTTTGTCACCCCTCTGTCTCCTTTTAACTCCCTCAGCAACTCGGGTGCCACTGAAGCGAATTGTGGATTTATGGAGGGAAATTAGCATAAATTATTGCAAAACCTGCAGCCGTGTGTGGTCCAGCTTGTGGGAAAAGAGGCTGCAGCAAACTTTCAGTGGAGAAAGGTGGTGGGCGGTGGGCTTGACAAGGCGCTGAACTGTCCTTGCTGGAGGGGATTTTCATTTGGTTGGCACATGGGGTATAATTGACTTGTGTGTATTTTATACAGTTTTCCCAACAACCCTTTAAGCCCCCAGGTCGGATGTTACCTCCCTCCCACCTCCACCAGCTTCTGTTGGCTTTGGGTTTTGTACAATAGAGTCTGATGCACTTTTTCAAGGTTTCTGGAACGCACTCCTCTTTATAATAGCAGTAGAGATGCCTTAAACAGCTTGCAACTGCTCCTTCCCTCCCTGGGGCTTTGAAGATCTCTGACAGCACCCGAGGTAGAACTTGTAGAAAAGCCCATCAGTTAAATGCGCCCCTCAGTTCCTTTCACCTCACAAGGCAAACTTAGGCGATTAACTTGTTTACCTGATTAGCCCTGAACACGGGCAATGAGACCCAGCTCCTTTCTCGACTGTAGCCAGACTTTGAAAATTCCTCAAACACCAATTCCTACTAGTATTATTGCATGAACTCGACGGTGACAATTTTCCCCAGAAAGATGAACAAAGATTTATTCCAAGTTAGGTTTTTTTTTCGTGAAGGTTTTTTTTCCACTTTTAGAATTTAGTTAATCTTCCACTTGCTCTGAGCAGAGATTTCCACAGCCATACAATGGTCCCTTTTGCAGGACAACAAAATGCCAATTGTTAAAATAAGAAAACATTGTTCGCTCCCATTCCTCACTATTAACACGCACCCTTACGGCGTAGGAAAGAATCTTGCTGGTTGTCACTGGGGGAAAGCCACAATCTTTTACCATCTCGAATGCAACCACCATAAACATCTACCTTTGCATTTCAGTATGAACCCACACACATGTTTGCTTTAAAAAAAAATGATCTTTAAAATACTCAGGGACTTCCACGCTGGTACCTTTCCACCCCGGGGCAATCCGGTTTCATTTAAAGCAGCACTTGCTTTAGTGCCTCCAAAGCCAGCTGTATCTGGAACAAGCAAGACCTGGATCGACCCTTCACTCCTCTTCAAACATCCCTCGGGTTCTCCACCCCTTTGCGCTCCCAGCTCCTCCCACCGCAAGCCCTAGAGCCTAATCCGGGCACGCGCAGAAACACCCCCAAACCTCAGTCCGTTAGAGGCGGTAGCGCGCGCAGCTCAGGCCAGCGGGACTGCCTCGGCCCAACCGGGCCTAGGGTACTGCTGATTTAATCTTCGGCGAAAAGAAATCCATATATCTGCTCTGCTCTAGCCTTGCCCCAAGAGATAGGTCAACGCCCCCACCCCTACCTCCCTGCTCCCACCTCCTCCTCCCGGTTATTTTTTCCGAATTAAGAAGGTGACTTGAGTCTTTCTTTCAAGCACTCTGTTAATATTGAAAAACGTGCGCTTGCATCTAAAGCGTGGCAGCCCAGGCGCCAGAGCCATTTCAATATTAATGAAATTGTTTAATCTCCTAAATTCGTCGTGTTTAAGTTACGTTTTGGTGAGTTATTGACCAGCTTCGAAACTGTGGTTAATGGAGTTATGTGAGTGGGTGGGAGGGTGGTGCGCGCGCGCGCGTGCTCGCAAGCTGGAAGGTCTTCTTAAAAATGCTATCACAGACTGATGCTCTACTGTCACTCAAAGTGCAACAAACTTCACACCAGAACTCTCAATCTCCTCCTGGAGGGGAGGGGGAGAAGAAAAGAGGCTTCCATACTTTAAAGACGGTTCTGTGTAGACTGTAGTAGATATTGAGTATTTAACACGATGGCGTGGGGTTCTTTTTAAACCCCAAAAGGCCAAGGAAAGTGCTGAAAAGCGTGGCAGCTCGTGGCTGGTACTCATTGCGTGCGTGCCGCTGGCCTGACTCACTGTTTATTTCGTAGCAGTTTTGATGATGATGACGACGAAGATGATGATAATGATAATAATGATTCATTTAATCCTCGCAAGGTATATCCGAACTCAAAGGAGCCAGCTACCCTCACCAGGCCCAAAGATCGGAGCCACGTTCCCACCTCCACCCAGAAAACTCGCTGGTCCTTCGCAGGTCTCATCCGGCGCTGTTTGTCTTTTCTGGGCGGTCTAAACTCTAACGAAACTATTCCCACGTAAAAGGAGGAAGGAGGAACTATAAAATGCTGACCTACTGACTTCTAGAAACCACCAGGCGTCCCAAGTACCTGGAGAAAGGAAGAGACACCCGTCCCCCCCCCCCCCCCCCCCCCGCGGATTAGACAAACTCAGGCCCTCCCCAGGTCTGCATGCTGCCTGTCTCAATGTCCCCTGGGCCTCCTTGTGCCCATCAAATTGCTAAGACTGATAAAGCCAAGACCTAGTACCTCCTCCGTTCTTTTCTTTTCCTTTAAACAAACAAAAAACAAAACTTGCACTTTGGCTTGAAGAGATGACTCAGCCACTAAATGCTAAGCTCACAACCAAATATATATATATATATATATATATATATATATATATATATATATATATATATATTCCTAACACATTCAAAACAGACTCTTCCGCCCAGCTGTCCGAATATTTATGTCGATATGTGTCTATTAACCTTATCACCTTTTTAAAGCGATATGCTTTGAGTGTGCAGCTTTGAGACCAAATCAAACTTCGACCTGCCTCTTGCAGGACTCAGGGGTGGTGGCGGTGGGGCGTATGTTTCCATTCTAAAACCCATCCAACCAATCCTGGGCAGTGCCAAGTAAAGTATAAGGGTCGCCCTTCAAGAGAAAGCCTGTGCTAGAAGTTAGCTAACAATACAAACCCGATACAATGCGGAGGAAACAACACCCCAGCCGAGCAATTTCCATGTCAAACACCGTCGGCGCCGCAGCTAGCTCAGAGCGTTAATGGTCGCCTGGTTCCCGGCTCTGCGGTGCGCCGGTCCGCTCGTACCTTCCCAACGCTCATACCGGAGGGCGCTTCCCGCTCCCCGCGGGCGGCAGAGGCTCTTCCCGGGTCGCCCGGTCTTCTGCTGGAAGTGATTCCTATTGGCCAAGGTGTCCATGTAAATAGGTGTGAAAGAAACCAGCGCTGGCCAGGCTCTCTCCCTTCTTCCTCAGTCCCCTCCCTCTGCAGCCCCCGCTGCCCCCCTCCTCTTCCTCCTCCCAAGGCGATTGTCATACGATAGCTAAGAAGTGGCACATTAATGAAGCGCCGCTACAGGGGTCTTTTCTGTTCCTGTCACCGCTTAAAACTATCAGATGTTTCGAGGGTGGACATGGAGGCAGCCACCTAGCTCAGCGGAGCAGCGCACGACACAGCAGCGTCCTCTGGATCCCCGAGGCAGCGGCAGCTGCCACTGTCCGCTCCAGCACTCGGCAGCCCAGCTTCGTCTCCCCGACAGGACGCACCACCCAGGAGCGCCACGGAGCTCTCCCTGCTGAGCCCAAGCCAGGCTCGCAGCTAATCTCTCCGGTCCCTGACGCTGAGCTCCGCTGGCGCGCAGGAAGGGACTCCGGCACCAGCTGCACTGTCCCGGATGCCGAACGGCAACTTGGAACAACTTTAAGGTGAGCATCTATCTATCTATCTGTCCCCTCCCCTGAATCCAGGTTCTACTTACTTTCCCGCAACTCTCGCCCCCACCCAACCCCCGTGGTCCTCCCCTCTCCACATCTGCAGGCTGGGTCCATTCAGTTTGGTGGGCAAAGTTGCTGGCACCCGAATCCTGATTACTGCCCCCCCCCCATATCTATGACTCGGCCTGAGTGACCTCGCGGGTGTCTCTGCACCCCTGCTGCCCTTCTCCTCCATCACCTTCCCCTTCTCAGATCCGACCATTCCTCCAGTCCGTGTGGACTCTGAGCAAGTGGGCAAGCGAGAAGATGCCTCGGCCGGGCCGCAACACGTACAGCGACCAGAAGCCGCCCTACTCCTACATCTCGCTGACCGCCATGGCCATCCAGAGCTCTCCGGAGAAGATGTTGCCGCTCAGCGAGATCTACAAGTTCATCATGGACCGCTTCCCCTACTACCGGGAGAACACGCAGCGCTGGCAGAACAGCCTGCGCCACAACCTCTCCTTCAACGACTGCTTCATCAAGATCCCGCGGCGGCCGGATCAGCCAGGAAAGGGCAGCTTCTGGGCGCTGCATCCCAGCTGCGGGGACATGTTCGAGAATGGCAGCTTTTTGCGGCGCCGCAAGCGCTTCAAGGTGCTGAAGTCTGACCACCTGGCGCCCAGCAAACCAGCGGACGCCGCACAGTACCTCCAGCAGCAGGCTAAGCTGCGGCTCAGCGCGCTGGCCGCCTCCGGCACGCATCTACCGCAGATGCCGGCAGCTGCCTACAACCTGGGCGGTGTGGCGCAGCCCTCCGGCTTCAAGCATCCCTTCGCCATCGAGAACATCATCGCGAGGGAGTACAAGATGCCTGGGGGACTGGCCTTCTCTGCCATGCAGCCAGTTCCCGCTGCCTACCCGCTC
Organism: Microtus pennsylvanicus; assembly: GCF_037038515.1. NCBI lineage: Eukaryota > Metazoa > Chordata > Mammalia > Rodentia > Cricetidae > Microtus > Microtus pennsylvanicus. Next base: position 50,778,202 of record NC_134581.1, read on the forward strand.
CCCAACCAGTTGACTACTATGGGCAGCTCTCTGGGCACAGGCTGGCCACATGTATATGGTTCCGCGGGTATGATCGACTCGGCCACTCCCATCTCCATGGCGAGTGGCGATTACAGCGCCTATGGAGTGCCGCTGAAGCCTCTGTGCCACGCCGCGGGCCAGACACTGCCCGCCATCCCGGTGCCCATCAAGCCCACGCCGGCCGCAGTGCCCGCGCTGCCCGCTCTACCCGCGCCCATCCCCACCCTGCTCTCGAACTCGCCGCCTTCGCTCAGCCCTACTTCCTCGCAGACAGCCACCAGCCAAAGCAGTCCTGCCACCCCTAGCGAGACACTCACCAGCCCGGCCTCCGCCTTGCACTCGGTAGCGGTGCACTGACCCAAGAGAAGCTGGGGCTCCCTCTCGGTCACCTCTACACTACCCCTCTCACCACTTCTCCGGGTCCAGCCCTCTCCAACCTAGAACCGCTATCCTGACTTGCCCATTCCACCTTCTTTCTTCAATCCTCTCTCCTAGGAGAACTTTTGGTTTTGAACCCAGAAGACAAACCATAAACTTGCCAGAAGGCGCGTGAAAGTTGTCTTCGCCGTTCCAGGGCACCAGAGAACATAGGGGCTAACCCAAGCCAAGCGGCCCCTCCAGAGTCCCAGCAGTGCACTCCCATCCGATAGGCAGGACACCCTGATTCCCTCCTGCGCGGAGAAAACACAAACAAAATGAAAAAGCGCGTCTTCTGAGCTTGCACCGGCGGGGACGTAGACTCCGCGCAATTTCAAGACCAGAGACACTGCTCGAGAGTGAAGCTCGCCAAGGTTGCAGCTGCACAGCAAGGGCCCGATCTTAGCTCCTGAAAATCTGTGGCCACAGACTCACTAATCCTCCGACAGGCTCGCCTCCGCCCTTCAGGCCGGGATGGGCGGAACTCTGCTTCCCCAGGCTGCGGCCCAGCCACCCGGGCTTCTACGGAAGATTATTTTTCTTTCCTTCTGGGTTTTGTTTCCGGCCAGAGGCTCCCTTAGCTGGGAGTGAGGAGAGAGGCTGCTAAACTAGAGGGGACTCTTGTCCTTCACAAATGCAAAACACAGCTAGAAGTCATCGTTATTGTTTACAAAGCGTGCGGTTAAAAAAAATGTAAACAGTGAACTTGAGCCTCTGCCTGGCTAGGCGGGCGAGGGGGCAGAGTCCTCTTTACAATTACCTGTTGTAATGTGAATGTTTACTCTTCTGGCCAGCTTTGGGGAGGGGGGAGGGAGGGGGAGAATGGGGAAGTTAATTGGGATGTTAACTTTCTTACTATTTAGAGACCTTTTTAGCTATTTATTTTGATGGGAAAAAAAAGAAAGAAAAAGAGAAAAGAAACGTGAACTAAGCCCAAAAAAGAAAGCACCTAGGGCAAGTGGGGAAGAATGTAGATAAATCGACTGGGAACGTGAAGGGGGGGTGGATGTCAACAGAGACGTCCCCTGGACAGATCTTTCTGTTAGAAGAACTTCTCCGTGAAGCTAAAGGGCTGCAAAGAGTTGTAAATAGGAATGATTTACACTGTGTAAAATGCACTTTGGTTTGGTATGTTCCTTTTAGCGTCTTAGGTAATTGACTGAAACAAACAAAAACAAACAGACAAAGAACAACCCGACAGTTGTTCCGGTGTGACCTGCTTAATTTAAAAAAGAAACTGTAGTGTCGTCCAAGCTGTGAAAAAAAAATTTCCTCTTTTTATTTTTCTTCCTCCCTGCACAGAATTCGCATGGCATTTTAAATATTGATGTCCTTGTTCCCAGCATGCCCATTTTAAGACAGAGTTTTAAAAAGGTGTCTACATTAAATTATGACCTAGTCTAAATAATATTTTCTCATTAAAATATGTAAATTCAAATTTTGTTAAGTTGTGCGTATTTTTGAAGACTTGCAAACACATCGTCTGGGGGGGTTGCCATTTTTAAATCATGCTGTGCAAACAGAGAAACCTCATTCGCCTTTGCAGGTGTAGGGGGGATTATCCTAGGGGGGGACCATGGAAGACTTTTGTGCACAGGGGGGAGGGGGAGGCCAAGTATTTCAGATGCAAACCCTGGGCACAGGTGCAGCGCTGAAGGAAGCACTGAACACCTGCGATACTTCCTGTGTCTTAAGCGTGCACTTGCATCCAGGGGAGACCGGTGCGGAGTTTACAAAGTACTCCCAGGCTGGGTTTCTCAGTCCTTGACCTGATGCCTTCCTCTAGGCCTTTAACACACTGCCCTGTCGTGGTTGACATTTCTTTTCTCTCAGAAATCACTGAAGGTTCCCCTTCCAGGTCAAGAAACCTGTCTACCTTGCACTGAGTAGATGTCTTCCAGTCCTTCCGGTGAGAATGGGGGAAAGTAACTAGAGGCATTTATTTTCAGGTTGTGAATGAAGTGTCTTTAAACGCCTGCCTCTAACTATTTGCTTTCATTCGTTCTGTGGTTTTTTCCTCAAAGAATTAAAACGTACCAAGAATTTATGGTTCAAAGCTAATTGACACTTGGTTTGAAGGGGGTCACAATATTTTCAGAGTAAGATGTGTATTCAACTGAAGAAGTTACAAGACAAAGAGAAACTTAAATGGTGATTAACACTTTACTGTGTAAATGATTAAACAAGGGAGCCTTGTGAAACCCAGAGAAGGCCCCCAAGGACACACAGACACCATGCTGAAGCCCTCCATAAGGAGACCCTTTAACACCTGGCACCGCGCAATTAGTAGGCTACCTGGAAAAAGAGCTAGGATTAATGCAAAGCAGAATTAATCCTGTTGTGACTATACTATTTTTAAAAGGGATCCACACACAGCACACACACGAACACACACACACACACACAAAGTAGAAAATAAATGAATCACTGAGCTGATTAAAATGCATGAAGCTTCTAAAGCCAGTCAGACAGCGGACAACTAAACTCATTCATCAAACCTAATTCACAATTATATCAACAAGATCAGCCAAAGCAAGCCTGGAAAACGTGGATACCCTTGGTTAGGAAACTTTAGTTCCCCATAAGAAATTATTTATAAAAAAGAAAGCTAAATACATTTTCAGTGTCCTGAAAAAAATAAAATCAAGACAGAATCTGATCTCATCCAGTTTCTTAGCACTGGAGGCTGGAACTGAGGCAAAGAAAGGGCTCACGTGGGCCTCTGACATCCAAGAGACTCAGCCAGGTAGACTGAGTCTTATAGGTGAGTGGCACGTGCAAACTTATATCCATTATACATGGAGGCAGTGAAGTACAGACCTTGTCTCTGCAAACGAGAGATTTTTGAGTTCAGTGTCTGAAAACGCACTTTCAGCAACTAAGTTTGTAATGGTGTCCTGAGAGGAATGAAATAACTTGACCATTAAGAATCCTTTCAGGTTGCAGGAATTTCCCCTCCTCAGTCAAAGCTGAATGAGGAAAGGGAGGAACACAACAACGTTGATGACATTGTGATTTTGACCAGAAATTTAGCAACTACTCAAACAGACTTGCCTTACCCAGCCAGGTCCACACCAGCCATGACCTCAGCTTGGAAACTTGTGTGGATTTAGCTGAAGTTCCTCACATACAAGGAACTTGGTAACTGATGGCTTCCGTGGTTCTCTCTGTCATGTGAGATACTCTCTTGGCTAGCATCCAAAGTCGAGACCCAGAGCTTTAAAATCGAGTTGGGTGGGACAGCACCCAGCCTGCAAGGGGAAGGTGGAAAGGTGGCAGGTGGCGTGCGTGCAGTCCTAATCTAAAAGAAGCTGTATTCTTTTCCCGCTTTGCAATTCCAAGATGATTTCCTCACATTGCTTTCCTCTTTGGAAACTTAGTTGTTTTCTTTCTTTCGAAACTTAGTTATTTTGTTTCTTTGAGGCTCTTCCAGGTCTTGTATTTAACTATATTTTTAAACAGCTTTCTCCGTGGTTTTAGCAGTGTTTATACAAAAGATGGATTTCTCCCACTTCCTCCCAAGGGAAGCTGCGGGAGTTTCTCACTGGGGAGTTTCTCACTGACGGGGGCTTTAGGAAGTTGAAGACTGAAAGGAACCCTAAGACATGGTCCCCAGTGACTTAAATATTAAACCAATGACCTTCATTTCTTCCAATAGTTAAGAATGCTCAGAGTCTTAGAAGCAGGGCATAGGTTCAGAGCTCTGGAGAGTGGGAGCGAGGAAGCTTCCGTGTAGGAGTTCTGACCGCTAGGTTTCACACTGTCTCACTCAGTTGTGGCCTCAGTGCAGGACTGCGGGGCTGAGGCCTGGGTCAGACTTTTACAAATGGGAACTCCCTTTGTCAGGCGCATTCAGCTGAGAGTCAGAATAGAGTGGGATCCCTTCCTAAATTCTTAATATAAGTGCCAATTAATATCTTTTTCTTATAAAAGCCAAGCAAGGGCAGAGACACCCAAACAAAAACAAAACCAAAACAGCCCAACCCACCGGCTGCGAAGCCTCAAAGGGAATGCATTTGTTTCGTCTAAACTAACAACAAATTATCTAATTAATATGTTTCAATTACAGTGTGAAAGGGACAGCCCCAGGACCTCCCGCCGTGGGGGCACAATAGCCCCAGAGCCCACTGCAGGAATTTACAATAACTGCACATCTGTCTCTTTATTTTCCACTTTTTGAGTCTAAAACTCCTCTCCAGATCACTTCAAACCACGGCTTGAATTATGAAATATGTCCCAGTGTTAAAGGGGGATGAAACTTTGCCCATGGATGCTTCATTTGCAAGCCAAAAAAAAGTGAAAGCCCATTGAAGGGCATTAAACAAATATATTAGAATTCTGTCACTTTATGCAATTGAGTAGATCAAATGAAGGGTCCCGGCCACTTCATTCACTCTCATTCACTCGAATAGAAAATGCAAAGAATAGCAACCGAGACTGGGCCACCGCTGTAGACTTAGCTCCTTTTACTGGGAGACAAAAAGGCTGAATTTTCACAAATACATTGCTGACTTGGGGACTAGGAAACGGGGCCTGGAACCCCTTTGGAATTTAAATTCATTTTATCTTCCTCTCTCTTTGCAGGGATCTGTTTGCACTACAGTGTAGAGATGCAGGAGGCATCTTGGGGCTTCTGAAAAAAGTGGGGGAGGGGAAGAGAGCGAGTGGGGGGAGGGCAATGTGGATTCCCAGGGAACTAACTCTTGGCTATCAATTAACACTCAGGGCTGAGATAATAAGTTTGCGTTCAGCAAATCTTTGTCTACATCAGTATAAACACCACAACATCACACGCATCTCCAGGCTGGGTTATACAAACAGTTTGTTTTCAGACACCAGAGCCTCACATGTGAGCCACCAAGTTTGCTCCGTTCAATGAATATCTGCTCCTTGCTGTCAGGGAGGCTAGGGCAGAGCTTCCCCGCTCCCCCCTCCTCCCTTTCCCCTCTCCTCCTCCCCCCTCCCTGCTGGCTACCCAATTTGCTCACGGTGGTGATTAGCTATACCATGCTAAAAATCTAGAGAGAAGATATTAAGCCTTGGGTAGAATTTCCAGGCCAGGATTCATTTTGATCCTGGCATCGAATGGACTCTTTAGGGTAGCCGAAGAAATCTTGCAGAGTTGCTTCTGTCCTGTGACTGATTCCCAAGGCTGGTGGTTTTGTTTTGGTGAACTCCACATACCCACATACCTCCACATTATACAGGGCTTCCAATAAGTATAAGATCTCCTCCCACAGATGGAACTAGAAAAAGACATAGGAACCCTGGCAGCTTCTTCCACGTACCCACAAAGACAAGAGCCAATTTTTGTCAAATTGCATTATGAAATCCCATCTTCAGGATTTTCTGTGTTATCTTGATTTTTTAAAATTATTTTGTGCGTATTAATTCATACCACTTCAATACCCAGAAGTTAGGGATGGTTGTGAGCCACAATGTGGGTGCTGAGAATTGAACCCAGGCCCGCTGCAAGAGCAACAAGTGCTCAACAGTAAGATATTTCTCCAATTCCTATCTCCAGATACACTGGGACTTCTCAAGATTTCCCACTTTAGCTTATAAGGCTGTATTTAAACTATATTACTTTAATTTGGGGAATTTGAGACTGGGGATAGGAATAGAGGGTGAGGAGGGGAAACAGCTTAGACCTATAGACACAAAGACGGTGTTGAAATTATTGTTTTGTTTTTACAACCAGAAGCTATTCAAGGCAAAAAAAAATACTAATAATATAAACATCAGAAATAGCCATGAAAAATCGGATTGGTCTGAATAAAATCTTCCTTGGGAGATTTTTTTTTTCCTTCCAGGGCATCATCAGGGATATTTGGACAAAGGCTTCTTCTTCACGACAGCCCCCTCTGCCTGGGTCTGCAAATAACCGAGGGCAAACCAGTTGCCAGCTTTCGAGGGAACAAACTCTGGGAGCATTCACCAGAGCAGATTAAGCTGGAGATAAGAAGCATTCTTTATCTGTCGTCTGGAGACACTGCGATTTTAATGCACGCTCTCCAGCCTGTATATTTTTATTTACTCAGTTAATTTCTTCCCCAGAATGGACCCTGGCAGTTGGGCTGGCTGGTGTGAGATGGTCCAGAGAGAGACGGTTCTCAGCAAAGGTCGCTTCCCAATCCTGCTTTCACTGCACATATCTCTCTTTTCCTTTGTGAAACACGGCGCATCCGTCTGCCGATTCGGGCATCATACAAAGAAATAAAGAAGTTCAACAAAGGACCTTAACTTTGTGCCACTTAGAAAGAGACGATTAGTATTTATGAAGTAGTGTCTAGAGTGTTTTGTATTAATTAGAGCAGCCTCCCTCCACCCCCCCCCCACACGCACACACACACACACATTGCAGCCAAGAATTTCTCACAACAGGGAAACAGTATCTGAGCTCCCCACTAGACCTGCCTGAGCCAGGAGGCCAGCGATGCAAATATCCACCTTGCTTGCAAATTGCAACTCATTTTGCTTCCACACATACGATAGACTAGAAGGGAGTGTGCAGCAATAATATGGTCAGTGGCAGGCTTCGAAATCACATGTTACAAGAGATGCCTGAAGTTTATGTCGGCTACCAAAAAGGAAAGAGAGGAAATAAGGTTTTACATGGGTTCTAGTTGGAGAAAAAAGGGACAAGTGGTACCCAATACTCCTGTGATCACTGGATTAGTCAGAGTGAATCAGACTGCCTAGAGGTGCTAACATTCCTTAGCACCTTCTTTCTTGTGTGTGCCATGAACAGGTGGAGGGAGAAAGAAGGGGAGATTGAGCAAAGTTAATATTTTCTGACTCCCAGGTTGAACGGGTAGTGTATATGAATGTCAGTTGCCACAGTCACTCAAAAACTATTGAAGTTCAGATGACTGGAAGTTCTGTTAGTTTTGCAGAGGCAATAAATATACAAGGGCCGATGGATGAGCAAACTGACCGAGACTAGGGAGAGCGGCTTTGTAAAATAGACCGCGAAGTGCGTTAAAGTTTACTTAATGTTGATGCTGTTAAGCTTTAAGAGAAGGAGACTGCTTCACATAGATGGTGCAATGGCTAAAGCACTTGCAACACAAACCTGAGATCAGAAGTTCAAGGTCATCTTCCACGTGCAGGTAGGAGGGGCCAGATCCCAGAGTTGCTTTCTGACTTCCAGCACTGGCACCGTGGAACATGTATGCACAAATACATACAATAACAATGAGCAAAACAAAGCCTAAAAAATGAGAAAATAATGAACTTTGACATATAAATAGCAATTAAATTAATAATATTATCAATTAATTAATAATAATGTACACCCAAACATTAGGCAATTCTTAAAATGGCAGACAGATCCTGGTGTTGGGAGTTGTCTAGCTCAGAGGTGGAATACTTCTCTAGCACGCTCAAGGTCCTAGGTCCAATCCCCAGGACTCTAGGATGGGAGTGGAAGGGCAGTTGCAAAATAAATCATGTAATAATAACAATTACCTGATATTTCATTGCAATGAGAGGTGATTTTTTCAGGTAGAGATTTACATTGATTTTTAAATATCTAATAGAATTTTATTCTATTTCATATAGAAATTTAGTTTTTAATGGAAAAACACCACTTTACAGAAATGTGAGTTTTTTCTGTATTTTCCTATGCATATTTAAAATAATTCATTTCTCCTTCCAGCATGTTCCACAGTCATAATTAGTATAATACATTCTTATTTAGGCTCCCAGCACCCTCATCAGGAGGCTCACAACTGCCTGTAACCCCAGCTCCAGAGAATTTGACTTCTTCTAGTCCTTCCAAGGACACTGGTATACCCCCTCATCCCTCTCCCCAACATAAATCTTTTTCAAAAAATTATTGCCAAGAAATGAAAAGGAACTGTGATCGCCACAAACATGAAATATCAAAGTAAAAAGAAAAGCTCTTCAGTTCTCTTTGTCCCCACGAGCCACTGACAGAGGCTTATGCCTCTGCTGTGTGACATATGTTCCATTTCCTACACCACAAATCCATCTTCACTAGATCGAATAAGAACACCGGGAATGGTGGTGCACATCTATAATCCCAGAACTTGGGAGGAGGAGACAGGGGGAAGCAGAAGTTCAAGGTCACTTTCAGCTACAGAGTGAGCTCAGGGCCAGCCTACATGTGACATTGCCTCAAAACAGCAATGACAACTCCAAAAATTAATAGGTGTTTATGTAGCAATTAATATATAATAGTTAGTATCTTAAATCCATTAAAATATTAATTCGTTTAATCTCAACCACAGCTATGTGATAGGTACTATTTATGTCTTTTTTTAGGGGGAACTTTGAGGGACAGGGCTCTTCAGTAGCCTGCCTAAAGTCCTGCCTGAGGTCCCCAAATTAGTGGCATCAGTGACCACTGCGTTCCAGGAGAGCTGGTCTGATATGAGGAGACTGGGACTGGAAGCAATTGCGCAGATCTTTTCCCAGGCTCAAGAGCCAAAGCGAGCTCATGGCTATTTGGTCCTTAGAAAGGGGATGATATTTCCTGAGAGGCCAGAGACTGACTGTTGTCTGTGGCTGCCAATGTGCCGCTTCCCTCACCTGCCCAGCCTTGCCGGGAGTTGTGACTCCTTTTTTTATTATTAATTTTTTGATTCTTTAAATATTTATTTATTTATTTAGAGACTGGGTTTCTCTGTGTAGCTCTGGCTATCATGGAACTCACTCTGTAGACCAGACTGACCTTGAACTCACAGAGACCCACCTGCCTTTGCCTAAGATAAAATGTGTGCACCACCGCTGGGCAGTTCTGACTCCTTAAAATCCATTATCTTCCAACCTGTCTCCTGATTAACTATGGAGGGGGCATCAACAGAACCAAACACCCTCTGCTTGTGCTCATGCAATGTATACTTTCTTTTTCTTCACCACAATCTTTTACTTCCCCTCCCCTCTCTCTTTCCTTCTAGTCCTTTTGAGGCAGAACCTTGTGTACCTCAGATGGGCTCCAGACTCACTCTGTAGCTGAGACTGGCCTTGAACTCTTGATGGTCCAAATCTCCATTTCTCAAGTGTTGGAATTACAAGCCTGGTTTCAGTTTTCAAACTTTGATCTCAGGCAGATCATATACCCCAAAAAGGAAAAGAATGGACTACTCCCCCCCCCCCACAAAGGTGATGGGGAATAAAATTGAGGAATGGCAATTCATTTAGGACTTTTTAGGTTGCAGGGGTCAGAAAGCAAACTCAACTTGATAATTCCAATAAGCTCCTGGGGAGAAATCTGATTCTTTCTCTTTAAATCACCACCATGGCTGAGGAGACTCAGTACTCTATCAACTACATAGTGTTCATGTCCCGTCTAGGTGCCAGAGAGGCAGGTCCACTCTGCTAAGCAGAATTCCTCTGAAATTGTCCACGCTTCCAGCCTGCTAAAGGAGAAGTGAGATATTGACAATGGAAACAGGGTTGGGGGAAAGTAAGTGGCTGAGGGGCAAAAATGCTGAGTCAGGACCTGCCATGGTAAAAATGCTGAGTCAGGACCTGCCTTGGTAAAAATGCTGTGTCAGGACCTGCCATGGTAATAATGCTGAGTCGGGACCTGCCATGGTAATAATGCTGAGTCGGGACCTGCCATGGTAAAACTGCTGAGTCAGGACCTGCCATGGTAATAATGCTGAGTCAGGACCTGCCATGGTAATAATGCTGAGTCAGGACCTGCCATGGTAATAATGCTGAGTCGGGATCTGCCATGGTAAAACTGCTGAGCCAGGACCTGCCATGGTAATAATGCTGAGTCAGGACCTGCCATGATAAAAATGCTGAGTCAGGACCTGCCATGGTAATAATGCTGAGTCGGGACCTGCCATGGTAAAACTGCTGAGTCAGGACCTGCCATGGTAATAATGCTGAGTCAGGACCTGCCATGATAAAACTGCTGAGTCAGGACCTGCCATGGTAATAATGCTGAGTCAGGACCTGCCATGGTAATAATGCTGAGTCGGGACCTGCCATGGTAATAATGCTGAGTCAGGACCTGCCATGATAAAAATGCTGAGTCGGGACCTGCCATGGTAATAATGCTGAGTCAGGACCTGCCATGATAAAAATGCTGAGTTGGGACCTGCCATGGTAATAATGCTGAGTCGGGACCTGCCATGGTAATAATGCTGAGTCGGGACCTGCCATGGTAATAATGCTGTGTCAGGACCTGCCATGGTAATAATGCTGAGTCAGGACCTGCCATGGTAATAATGCTGAGTCAGGACCTGCCATGGTAATAATGCTGAGTCAGGACCTGCCATGGTAATAATGCTGAGTCGAGACTTGCCATGGTAATAATGCTGAGTCGAGACTTGCCATGCTCTACCAGCCACTAGCAAAGGAAGCCTTATCTCCATAGGGTCAAGTCATAACTCAAAAGTCAGTTGCATGTTTCTTCAGTCCAAAGCCTTAAAAGCAGGTTTGCCTTATTATTTTTTAAAAAAACTAGTAGAGGGCTGGAGAGATGGCTCAGTGGTTAAGAGCACTGGCTGCTCTTCCAAAGGTCCTGAGTTCAATTCCCAGCAACCACATGGTGGCTCACAACCATCTGTAATGAGGTCTGGTGCCCTCTTCTGGCCTGCAGGCATAGATGTAGACAGAATATTACATATATAATAAATAAGTTGTTTTTTAAAAACTAGTATATATGTGTGATTGAGTGTGGATGTGTGCATGCAAGCGCAGTTGCCCACAGAGGCCAGAAGAGGATGTAAGATCCTCTGGAGCTGCGGTTGCAGGTGATTGCAAGCTGCCTGACATGGGTACTGGGAACCAAACTAAGGCAACACATGGTCTTAACTGGTGAGCCATCTCTCCAGCCCTTATTTTTAATTCTTTAACTTTGAAAAGCAGAAGTAAGGGAAGTGGTGAAATCTGGGCTCTCTGTGGCTTTGAAAACTAGAGTGAAGGGGACAATAAAAAGTGACGGAGTTTGTAGAAAGCACATACACGTAGAGTGAGGTGTGTGTGTGTTGCACAAATTATTGGTTCTTGCACTGTTATTCCAATTGCTCTCCATGAGTCCTGCAGTTTTTTGCAGCATAGAGTTTAACTGGAATTAGCCAATTCCAGTTCCATGAACTAAGAATGGTTTCCACATTTGTACAAACTTGAAAAACACTTAAAAACAAAAAGAAGAGGAGACTGGAGAGATGGCTCCACAGTTAAGAGCACTGGCTGCTCTTCCAGAGAACCAGGGTCCAATTCCCAGTACCCACTTGGCAGTTCACAACCATTGGTACTCCATTTCTAGGTGAGCTGATAGCCTCTTCTGACCTTTTTGGGCACCAGACACAGACATGTATACAAGCAAAACACCCATACCTGTAAAATAGTACATTTTTTAAAAGATTAAAAGAAGAGTTGTGGGCTGTGAAAACTATGAAATACGAGTGCCCATAAATAAAGTTTTATTGGAAGTCAATCACATGCTTCTTTGCATATCGTCTGCGCATGCTCATTTACACTTTGTTGCTACAGTAGAGCTTAGTTTCAACAGTTATCATATGCTTTACAGAGACTAAAATAGTCTTGACCTGGATCTTTAAGAAATACCTTTGCTGGGCTAAGAATGTAGCTCAGTCGGCAGAGTGCTTGCCTAGCATGCGCCAAACCCTGGACTCACTACTCAGCACCGCATCAGCCAGGCATGGTGGCACATGACTGCAATCCCGGTACTTGGAAAGTAGAGGTAGAGGATCAGAAGCTCAAGGCCACACTTGGCTGCACAGTGATTTTGAAATAACCTGGGATACATGACACCCTGTCTCAAAAACAAACATTACTCAGCATGTGGCAAAATTTGATTTGTTCCAGATGAAACACTTGCTTAGGGTTAGCTGATTAAAATTGTTTGGAACGAGGGTGCATAAATAATAGTTTAAAAAACCACATTGAATGTTAGATCAAGTGAGCATATCTGTGGGATGCGACTGACTTCTGCAGCTTCTGGTCATCTTGACAGCTCTGAAGTCAGGGGCTATAACCTGATCTGCCAACCAAGTAAACCTGTTCTCCCATAGGTTGCTTTTCGACAGGATATTTCTTCACAGCACCAAGAAACAGGATTAAGACAGTGGTGAATGCATGTCATCCTTGCGCTTGGAAGGCAGCAGCAGGAGGATCATCAGGAATTTGAGGCCAGCCTGAGCTACATAGTGAGATAGACTACATCAACAGTTGGTGTGTGTGTGTGGGGGGTGTTATTGAGCAGGATACTAACCAATGAGGGTGGAGTAATGCGACCCCAACACCATAGTGACCAAGACACAGCTTAAAAGGAGCAGAGTCTTCAGAAGTTAGATGCACACAAGCATACTTTGGACTACCTTTAGACTCCTGCAAAATGGATCTAAGACTTTCTGCCTCACTGAGATGACTGTAATAGTGATATGACATCTATATGCTTTTGGTTTATGGTTAGTGTGTGACAAATGAGTGCCGTGGTTATTGTTTATTAATTTTTAAGTTTCTATCTTATTATGCATAGGCATGAATGGGTATGTGCACATGGGTACAGGTACCTATGGAAACCAGAGGCCTCTGACCCCTGGAGCTGGAGTTACAGGCAGTTAGGGGTTGTCCAACACTGATTCTGGGGGTCAAACTCTGGCCTTGGTAAGAGCAACAAGTGCTCTTAACAATGGATCCATCTCTCTGCCCCTATTTATTTGGTTTTTGAGACAGGGCCGCATGCCTTCCAGGCTGTCCTCACACTCACTATGCAGCTAGAAAGACACTGAAACTCTGATCCTCTTGTCTGTGCTGGGATTACAGATGTACACAGCCAGGCCCGGTTTGTGGCATGTTGGGGATAGAACCCAGACAAGTGCTCTACCCACTGAGCCACAGCCTCAGCCTGCCCTACATTTGGGTTTTGTTTTGCTTGTTTTTTTTTAAAGATGGATTTATTTTTTATGTATACAGTATTCTGCCTGCATGTATGTCTGCACACAGAAGAGGACACCAGATCTCATTACAGATGATTGTGAGTCACCATGTGGTTGCTGGGAATTGGACTCAGGACCTCTGGAAGAGCAGCCAGTGCTTTTAACCTCTGAACCATCTCTCCAGCTCCCTTGTTTGTTTTTTAAGTCAGGGTTTCTCTGTGTAGCCCTGGCTGTCCTGGAACATTCTCTGTATACCAGGCTGACCTCAAAGTCAAAGATCTGATTGCCTCTGCCTCCCAAGTGCTGGAACTAAAGGTGTGCACCACCACTGCTGGGCCCTCCATTTGTTTATGATAAACATGAACTATCCTAATCTTGGGTGGAAACTTTCCAGAGCACATTAGCATCTTAGCATCCTAACTAGACCTGCTCTCTAAGTGCCTACAGAGCAGAACCTTTTCAACACTCAGCTACAAAGACTTCACAGGTAGAGCCAGGGAATTCTTCAATCACAGCAAAGCAAAACACTCAAACAAAACCTAGGATGAATCTCAAACACGTTGAACCAAGTGTTACATTACATAACCAACCAAGAAGAAAAGGAGTTGTCGGCCCAACACCTTCAGGCAATTTTTAGTTTTCATCCTAATTTAGAACTTGTAGAATTCTTTCTCTTCTTTTTCTTTCTTTCTTTTTTTTTTTAAAGTGGAAAAGAAGCTGTTTGGATTTGCTGACATCTTGTTTCCTAATAATTGGTCTTTCTGATTCAAGCACTGGATCAACAGTCAGCCGCTGCATCTCGGGGATGTAAAGCCAAGGGGAAAGTGTCCGCACAAAACAAACCCCCATGTCTTGGAGCAGCCCTTCTGTTCCCAATCGAATTCTTATTTTCAATTCCAAAAACAACACTGGAGGCCTCAGAAGGTACGAGCCACCTCATGTTTATGCATACAGTTCAAAGAAACTAGAATTTCAGGGGCCGTGTGTTAAGATTTGACTGAAGAAATTATTCGTCTTGGGCCATCAAGCTAGTAAAGGCAGGTGAAGGCGCTTGCCCCAAAGCCTGATGACCGGAGCGCCATCCCTGGGCCTTGCACTGGGGAAGGAGAGCGCTGACTCCCACGCTGGTTCTTTGACCTTCACAAGAGCCCTCTTGCTTGTGCATCTGCGCACACACAAGCAAGTAAATAAAAATAAAGCAGATACATGCTTTTAAAATCAGAAAGAAAATATTCACCTAAAGTTATTAAATGAACAGACTGGGAAGATGTCTCAGTGGATAAGCTGTCTGAGGTCCTTAGTTCAGATCTCCAACACCCATATGAAAAGCTTCTCATGGCCTTGAATGTACCTGCAGCTCTGTAAGTTTGGTTGGCAGAGACAGGAGAATTGCTGGGGCTTGCCGGCCACCAGTCTAATCCCAGGTTCACTGAGAGACCTTGTCTCAAGGGAATAATGTGGAGAGTGACAGCAGGGACCCTTACATTCTCTGCTGGCTTCCTCATACATACGCACGCTGTACACCGCACACACATACGCATGCACACACACATGCACAAACATGTACGGGAAGGAGACACACCAGGTCTCCTCCTGCCCCCATCTCAACCCAAGGAAACCTCCATTCTCTATCAATTTACAACGGTGCACTTGACATGACTTTATTGGTATATCTTTCTTATGCATTTGACCAATCAAAATGATAATTTAGACAAACTGGGGATGGCAGAGAGCATTATCCAGCAATATCTCATTACTATGCAAAAAAATCAGATATTCACAGCAACCGCTTCGTCTATTTATTGTTTGGTTACTCATCTGGAAATTTTAATACTTTCTTCAGGGGCAGGGGCTGGCAATAAAAAAATAGACCTATATATCAAACCTTTAACACGGAGCCATCATTGTGTGCCATAATACAGATGGAGTGGCTATCAGCAAGCTTTACTGTGTTGGTTTATTTCCTTCAACAGAGTGTGGATTTAAATGGAAGAAAGCGAGAAAGTAGACTTAAAGCCAGGGAGCCCCTGGGAACCTCCCAGGTCCGTGGCAAGCTGAGAGAGCCAGCTGCTGTTGGCCTCCCCAGAATGTTGATAGCCACAATGTCTGCAAGCTCAGAGGGGCTGCTGAAGGGACAGGGAACTCGTTCATTAAGAGTGACAGAGTGAGCTCTGCACTTGGAAAGGGCTGGCCTTCCTTGTCTTTCCTATGGCCCTATTCCTGAGCTGAAGTCTTCTTCCCGGCATGAGGTTGCTGCATGCCTGGTACGCCTGAATTGCTTTACAATTACTTATTTAATCTTCACCAGAAGCCCTAGAATTAGTGCGTGTAGGATCCTACGCTATGGGAGGGGAAACAGAGGTACGGAGTGGTTACACATTTCGCTCGGTTAGCACAAGGGAGGTGCAAGCTTTTTTGTTTTTTTAATTAACTGATTTATTGTGTGCGCATGTGTGAATCTGTGGGACTGTGGGTGTGTTCGTGTCATGGCGTATGTGTGGAGGTCAAAGTTCAGCTTTCCAGGAGTCAATGCATTCCTTCCACCTGGCCATACCAGGGTCTTTCTTGGTGTTTCTGCCATTGTGAAATGAACTCCAGGATCCCTCGTGGGGACTCTCTTCCTAGATAATTCTATGCTGTGTCAAGTTGACAATTAAAAATCACCATTACACAAGCTAAGGTTGCTCATACAGTAGAATGCCCCTTAGTGAGAAAAAGGAACGAACTGTCGATGCCTGGACATTAGACAGGTCTCACGGCACTGGTCTATGTAAAATGGGAGTCAGATATGGAAGGCCAGATGTGTCACGATTCCTTTCATATGGCGCTCTAGGACAGGCAAGGTGTGTGTAGGGACAGAAATCAGGTCAGTGATTGTCCAAAGCTGAGAGTGGGCACAGGGAGGGCTCTGCAAGGGCGAGGGGAATGTCCTGAGGCGATGGACCGCTTCTGGGTCTTGATGATGATAGTTCCTTAGCTCTCTGTAATTACAGCAGCTTCTCAAAGTGTACATACCATTACTGAGTTTTGTTCTATGCAAGCTGTGCTCTACCAAAGCTGAGGTTGAAATATAATTATTCCAGCGGCTCTCATATTCCTTGGGACGAATAACTCTGAGCCAATAGTCTCTCCTAGAATCGATCCCAAGTTCTCTTTGACTCCGTCCCTGCCACTCCCAGACCCGAGGTCCTGTTGTGTCTGACTATGTGGCCTCTTTGGTCATCTCCTACAATATTTATCTTCTTTAAGTCTGTGTTAACTCCCACCACCGCTGGAGAATATGATATCTCAGTTAGCCCCACTTGAGCGGGGCCTCAGTTTCCTCATTTGTGAACCGGAGATTGTGAATGGAGGGATTGCCCTGAGAGCTCTGTAGTCGTACATCTGTGGCCCAGACAGCTGGCTTTAGTATGTGTCGCCCCTTGTAGACCATGAGGCAAGTATGTAGCAAAGCCTTGAGTGGGGGAGACAGAGCTCTGGTGAATTCAAACTCTGGGGAACAGAGGAGGCTTAGGGAAGGCTTGGTTCTCAGAACTGGAGGAGAGTTTATGTAATAACAATTGATTGGGCCACTGGGAAGATTCTAGCTTCTCCTCAGGGGAGCTCTGACTTCTGATTTTTTTACACTGCTTATGTGTGATGTTTAACGTGTATGACGAGTATAGATGATATTCATGTGGATTTCAGAACAATTTGAGGGAGTCCATCTTCTCCTTCCACCATGTAACTCCTGGGGTTTGAACTTGGGTCATCAGGCTTGACAGCAAGCACCTTTAGCCACTGAGATCTCTTTCTGCCCCTACTTCTGTGTATTTTGAACATTTCCTCCTGTTTTGAAAACATCCTGGGAAAATGCCACACCACCGCCATTTCCTGTCCTTTATGCACTTGGTGATATTTTTGTGCTGGTAAAGATTTTTCCATGTGGCCTAGGCGGGCTTTAAACTCATTATGTAGCTAAGAATGATTTTGAATTTCTGATCCTCCTAGTGCTGGCATAATAGGTGTGCCTCACTGCACTCGGTTTGTGCAGTGCTGGGATCAAACCCAGAGCCTCACGTATGCTAGGTAAGCTCTCTACCAACTGAGCTACATCCCTGAACCTCTTATTGATAATTAATCCGTCAGTATGGAACTTAGTACTTTTCTGTTGCTGTGTTAAATACCAAAACCAATTTAGGAAGGAAAGAGCTTGTTTTATCTTACACTTCAGGTAATAATGCATCATTGAGAGGAGTCAGGACAGGGACCAGAAGGCAGAAACTAAACCAGACCATGAAGGAATGCTCCTTACTGGCCTGCTTCTCATGGCTTGTTCAGTTACCTTTCTTCTATAGCACAGACCCACCTGCCTAGGGATGGAACCACTACCGTTGACCAGACGCTCCCCTTCCAATAACCATTAATCAAGAAAATGTCCCCACTGACATGGCCACAGTACAGTCTGAGATTGGAATTCTTCAGCTGGGGTTTTCTCTCCCCAAGTGTGTCAAGCTGACAGTGAGGATTAGCCATCACAGTGGAGTTGGCTTCAACCCTGTCCAGATCCCTGAACAACTGATCAGATCCGTCCTTTGTTGCAATAGCTCTGATCATATCTTTTTGTATCAGATTCTGGTTTTCTGAGGGCAGAGGTTGCATCAGCCTTAGCCTTAGATCTACAATGATAAAGAGAAAAAGATCCTGCAAATTTTGAGCATTCTGCTTGTATTAATGCGCACACCAAGGAGGAACAATTAGCAAGGTCATGCATCAAGGTCTCTGTTTAATTGTTAAAGCTAATTGGCTATTAAAGGTAAGGCAAGCCTTATTTCCTACAGTGACAGAGATTTTCTCTTTCAGTTCTGTTTTCTAGTTGGCAAGGCTTTTCACTACCCACAACTAACATCAATTTAGATATGAACATAACAGTTCTTAGCAATGTTAGACGAAGGGAAACTTTGGAATTGCTACGTGGAGAGAAGAGAAGGCTAGCCGAGCACTAAGCGTGCGGGCGTCCATTCTCTCTGCTGTTGACATGGATGTGATTTGCCCAGCTGTCTCACCTCCTGCAGCTGTGACTTCTCCCCAGGAAGAGAATGTGATCCTGAGTTGGGAAATGAAATAAACCATTTCTCGTGAAAGTTGCTTTTCATTGTATTACGTTATCACAGCAAGTGTCGAAACTGGGGAATCCACTCCTTAGCTGCCTGGTATTCGTTTGTCTGCACGTGACCACTTACTTATACTTTCAAATCTTCTATTCTCAACTCTCTGGAGCTTGATGTTGGCTTCTCTCAGCACGGCTTCTGGAAATATTGAAATTCTCTGTTCAAAGACTCAACATAGGCTGAGAGCCCGGATTGGGGCAGTTCTGGAATTCTCTTCATTGGTGGAACCAACAGGCAGAAGCATTTTCACCTAAAGGCTGCTCACATCCCCTTGGCGGGGTTTTGGGTTCGGGGAACAAGAGCAGCCTCCTGTGCTGGCGGAGCTTGAGCGGTGAGCTTGTGTGAGGCTGTGCCTGGCCATAAGTGGCTGTGCCAGCTCCCTTGCTCGCTGTTCCACTGGCTGAAGCCTGGGGTTGGGGAAGGTTCCTGCATGCTCACAATACAACCCTGAATTCATATGCTTGGTTTAGTTATTAATGGCATCCATTGATGTCAAAAACACTCAGTTCAAGAAAGAGACCAAAGGGATTCGGGGCTCTTAGAGTTGCCAAACCGGCAGGTTTTTATATCGGGGCCGCTGGAGAGATGATCACAGGCCAGATGGTATGGTACGTTATGTTCCTAAGGAGGATGGCCCTGAGACACATGGCTTATGGAAAGCCTGAAGCCAGTGCCACCCTGAGAAGCCTGGGGTGGCTCTGAGAGAAGGGAAGCTCCAGGTGGCTGCTCTTGAGTGCCTGCCAGTGCTCTCTTGGGGGAAGGACCTGATCTCCACCCAAGGATAGCATGAGCACACCCTCTGTGTCAGACAAGTTGGTTGTTAGCAATCTAACAGGATCAGAAATGGCTGACAAACTCAACTTTCTTTTTACATTTATGTCTGTGTATGTGCATATATGCATGTGCCATGGTAACATGTGAAGGTCAGAGGGCAACCCACAAGGGTTGGCTCTCCTTCCTGGGTCTTGGGGATGAAACTGACATTACAGGGCTTGGTGGCAAGTACTTTCACCCACAGAGCCGTCTTGCTGGCCAGACGCTTCCAACTTTTAAGTGAGCAGATAAAAGTAGTGTTTATGTGTCTAAGACCTTACCCCGGGTCTTTGTTTAGGTGGATTGTGGGGGTGGGGGTGGGATGGCCATAGTAACTTGTTTTCCAAGCTGACAATGAACGAGAGGGGTGACTTTCAGTGCCACACAGCCACATGAGCCTAGTGTTAGAGTGTCTGCAATTCTTCTATGCATCAGCTTTGAAATATTTGGAAAACACACCTACCTACCCTCTTCATGCTAATTACAACAGCCAACAGGCCCAGGCTCCCTGCTAGGGGCCCTCTCTTCACATCCACTGTCTCTTCTAATCACCACCAACGTCCTAAAAGGGGACCTAGTCTTAGCCAAGCTAAAGATGAAAGCCAGGGAGGTGGTGATTTACAGTGCTACATGGCATGAGTTGGCTCCTCCATCTTCAGAGCCATCATTGCCATAAAAATGTCCCTCCAGAGCCTAGGTTTTCCTCACGACTGCCTAATAAGCTGTGGAAGCTGCTAAATCTGCTGAGCCTATTGGAGACAGACAATCTCCTTCTGGGTTTCTCTACCAACCAGCTTAGAACCCTCTGCTTTTAAGTTCTGCTCTATCCTTGTTTATCAGCCTTTCTTCTCCTTTGATCAAAACCAGAGTGAGTTGGCTATTTAGGATCTTCTTGCACCTGAATTTTAGACACTCTGGGAAATCCTTCCATCTGACCAATTCCTGATGTGTCTGGCCCTGTCTTGGAAACAGATTCCCAAATTTAGGTTCCAGTCTGCAGCTGTCTTCCCTTTGCGGGCAAAGCTGCTGTGACATCATCCATCTTTGTGTCCCCCATATCTGCCATGTGGCTGCGACTCAGGAAATAAGTGAAGAGTATTGGTCATACCAGCCTCGGAATAGCCTTGAGATAAATCAGTTGGTCCCGCCCCCTGTCATGGTATTATGCAAATGGGATTTCTAAGAGGCCTTGAGAGTAAGCCAAGTTTTCCCCAACGCCTCTTCCTAGGATTTGTGCACAGCGGCAGGAAGGCAGAATTCTTTTTACCGTGTGCACGGTATGTATGTATCTGTGAACACTCGCGCCCCAGAGAGTCCCTGGAATCCCTTCTCTCCTCTCCCTTTCTTTGGGTTTGGGGACTGAACTCAGGACACTAGGCTTGTGTGGACAGTGCCTTTGCCTGCTGGGCCATCTCACCAGTCAATGTGGGGGCTCCTTAATAACCCCAGAGGAAGGGAATTTAGGGTTCCAAAGAACTGCATTAGTGGCGTAATACAGAAGTTGAGACCTCTTGGTCTTCCCTTTGTGTGTCCCACCTGTAAGGCAGCTACAAGGTGGAGATCAGGAAATAGTGGAGACTCCATTTCTACAAATGATAGGGTGTTAAGAATCAGGTCTTGTTGGTTATGAAATATTACATATGTACATGTGTTTTTGTGCGGGGGCCTACACAGAGCTCAGTGTGTGTGTGTGTGTGTGTGTGTGTGTGTGTGTGTGTGTGTGTGTGCGTGTGTGTAGGCAAGAGGACAATTTCAGGGCTATTCATCAAGAGTTCTCTACCTTGTTATTTGAACAAAAGATTCTTTTTGGCCTGAAGTTGTACAAATGATCCAAATAATCCAGGTTGGCTGGCCACTAAATTCCAGGAATCCTCCCGGCTCCAGTTCCAGTGCTGAGTTTAAAAATGCATTTCCCCCGCCCCCCCCCTCACAGAGGAGAGAGAGAGAGAGAGAGAGAGAGAGAGAGAGAGAGAGAGAGAGAGAGATTTAAACTCTGTTAGAAAACAATAAAAGCTGGGCAGTGGTGACGCTTGCCTTTAATCCCAGCACTTGGGAGGCAGAGTCAGGTGGATTGCTGTAAACTCAAGGTCAGCCTGAGCTACAAAGTGGGTTCCAGGAACAGTCAGAGATTGAAACCCTGTCTCAAAATAAATAAATAAATAAATAAATAAATAAATAATGAATCCCAGCATACCCAGTGTGTGTGTGTCTGTGTGTCTGTGTGTCTCTCTGTGTGTGTTATTGTTGTTGGTGTTTTAATGTGGGTTCTGGGACTTAAATTGAGGTTCTCTTACTTGCAAGTTGAGTACATTCCTGGCAGAACCCTCTCCCCAGGCCCAGTACCTCAAATTCTTTATTTTCTCTGTCACAGTGAAAATGTGTTGTGTCCCACAGGGCAGCTGCTTTTGTGCAATTTGGGGTTATATTAGAGTTTGCTGAAATCGCCAGATATTTGCTGGGGCCACAGTGAAGTAAGAGATTTCAGATCTACCTAGTGGATTCCAGACTCAGTCACTCCTCTGTGGAACCATTTCTAGTGCTGCCTGCAATCATCCTGGCATCAGAAATAAAAAGTGGACCAGTTCATAAGTTACCAGAAATACCCCACAACAGAGTATCTCTTTACAGAATCTCTAAAATAGGACAATTTATTTGTGGGCAGATTATCTTTTTATTTTAGATTTGCATGTATTTGTTTACTGTGTGGGGGTGGTGGATGTGTGCGTACCATAGCATTCACGCAAAGGTCAGACGGTAACTGGCAGAATTCAGCTCTCTCCTTTCCTTTCGTAGGTTCTGGGGATTGAACCCCAGCCATCAGGTTTGGATGCAAGCATCTTGACACACTGAGCCATTTCAGGGGAATCATCTGATTCCATGATCTTCCCAGTTCCCAAGGTCTCAGGCTTCATGTAATAAGCTCTCCATGTGTCATTATAATTCAAACATTCCCTCGTGGGTTCATGTGTTTAAACACTTGATCTCTAGCTAATAGAGCCAACTTAGATAGGGTCTCAAATAAGGACACTTCCTTGACTCTAGCAGACAGTTATCTGACTTTGGAGACTATATGTCTGTCTGTCTGTCTGTCTGTCTATTTGTTCTGTTCTGTCTAATTCATGCAGAGCCTCATGTATGCCAGGCTGGTCCAGAATTCTCAGTGTGATGATTAATTTCAGTTGTCAACTTGATTGGATCTGGGAGGATGACCTCTCAATGGGTCTGTGAGGCTATTTCCTGGAAGAATTAGCAAAAGGGGAAAGGCCTTCCCCAGAGTGGGCCACACCTTCCGGCAGCATCCCAATATGTAGAAAAGGGAACCTAAGGGGGGAAGCAGAGCTGGTTTTTCCCACCTGCCTTCTCGCTTGTGGCTGAGTCCATCTATCCACTCCATTGCTTCGACTGCAGCTGCTGTCTTCACTGACGCTGGACCCATCTTCTCTAGCCTTCCAATGTGGACTGAAGACACATACCTCTGCAAAAATTCATAAATTCCTCTGCGCCAGATTGGAACTGCTGGAGCATCCAGCCTCTCAGACTGAGAATCTACTGGGTTCTCAGTCCTTCCAATGTGAAGACATCAGTTGTTGGACTATCCAGCCTGTTTCATGTAAGCCAATCTAATAACTCCCCCTTGTAGTATCTGTTCATCTTACTGACTGTATTTCTCTAGAGATCACTGATTAATGTAGTCGTGCAGGATGACCTTGAACTTCTGATCTCATGGCTCTACTTCCCAAGTGTTGGGATTATAGGAGTGCAACACCACACTGGTTTAGGTGGTAGTGGGAGTTGAACTTGTGCATGCTGGGTAAGTACTTTGCCAACTGAGCTACAGTCCCAGCCCTATAGTTACAGAATAGCTTATATGTTTATCTATCACCTTCTCATTTTTTTTTGGAGACAGGGTTTCTCTTTGTAGCCTTGACTGTCCTAGAACTTGCTCTATAGACCAGACTGGCCTCAAAGTCACAGAGATCCACCTGCCTCTGCCTCCCGAGTGCTGGGATTAAAGCCATGCATCATTACTACCTGGCCTATCACAGCACTTTTAAACAATATATTGCGATGTTTGTCTCACCCAGTGAACTCTAAACTCCCCACCATGATGGTCGTAGACTCTAGCATGCTGGAACTGTGCATCCTAACAAACTCTTTCTTCTATAAATTGCCCTGGTCAGGGTGTTTTATCTGAGCAGTAGAAAAGTAACTAAGACACGGATCTTCTTAAATTATCTACATGTACTCAAATATAGCTAAACAAACATGTTCCTCTTTCTTACAACAAACAAACACAAATAGTACAGCCTTTCCTTGCATCTTCTGTTGCTGGACATAGTATTGCTATTATAGTAGGTGCTTAAGCAATAAGGATTGTCTAAATTGGGGACTATCAGGGCTCATGGTGTTCTTGGCCCTTGGGTTCCAGAGATCTAGACAGTCCTTTGCAATTTGATTTTCTTCTTTATTTTCCTCCCAAACCTCTTTGCATCATATAGCAGGGAGGTATTAATGAAATCCAAGGTAGTCCATTTATTACTTTGAAGAAGAGTTCGATAAAAATGAAAAATGAAAAGATTAGTACCTAAGGTTGAAACACATGCTGGATTCATCTTCTTACTCCTGTATCCCCTAGTGATTTGGAATAACAGAGAGCTAAGTTTTTAAAAGATTTTTTTTTAAGTTGTGTATATGTGTGTGTGTCTGTAAATGGGTATATGTACATGCATGCAGTACCCAAAGAGGACAGAAGATGGCATCAGATCCCCCTGGAGCTAGAGGTACAGGTGGTTGTAAGTTATCCTATTTGAGTGCTTGAAACCTACATCAGGGTCTCTACAAGAGCAATGCATGCTTTTAACCACTGGGCCCCATCTCCCGTCCCAGGAAGACTAATTGTTTCTCAGGAAAATGGCCTCAAAGTAGAAATCATTTACTCTAAATTTAAGAACACAAACATCCAACATGAAGGCTGTCTTCTGCTTTGTGGTAGGCGCTAATAGAACCATTGTTCGCCTGGCTTTGGAAGATGCCAGTGCTTTGCTAGTTGATATTATCATCTTAGCTTTGCCTTGATTCGCCTTTTTTTCTCCCACCCCAGTTCAGTATCCCTAGCAGAATCATAACTTTTCACAGATATATCTAATTTTTTAACCTCCACGCAGAAGAGAAACATTTTTCAAAACTCCCTATGATAGTCAAGAGGGATTGTGGGAAGTGCATGTTTAGATGGATGAAGCTCGGAACTGCTCTGGTTGGTTTGTGTGAGTTGCTCCGACAAAGATGAAGGTTAACATAGTTTAAGGATGAAATATAGATCATCCTGTGCAAAACCACTGTGTTGCAGCTTAATTAAAAGAATTCATTAAAGTGGTGGCCCATCCGGGGTAATTAGTATGCGTAATTTATGCATTGCCTAATACACAAGGGCAGTGGCCTGAATAATAAACTCAAGTTAACCTTAAGTGAGAGAGATTGGATGGTCAGATGTTTATTTAGCTCAGGTTTGCTCACGAGTTAAGGTTAAAGAGGTGAAATCCAGTTACAGTTAATTAATTAATTCCTCGGGTTTTCTTCATGGAAATCCTGTCTGCTCAATCAGATGAAAATGTGGCGGGAGGCAGAGGAGTGATCTTTGTGACATGTCCTCTAGCAAGTTAGCAACTGTTGGAAGGGACACAGTTAAGGGGACAGCAGAGGGACCCAAGGAGGAGACAAGGAGACTGAAAACAAATCCGAATCTGATAGGGGAGACCTAAAGAGTAAACCTGGGCCAGATCTGCGTGGGTGTCGCTAACATCAAAATGCCGGGAGGGGTTAGAATCGGGGGGTGTCATTGTTTGCAACGGGGGGGCACATGTTTAGGAATTTTTTATTAGATATTTGAACTGCATGACATTTTGGTAGGAACAGCCAGAGTCTATTCTTGGCAAGTATTTCACATGTAATTGACTTATTAATCAACTCCTTTGGCAAGGTACCTGGTACCTCATGCAGCTATTCTGAAGGGAAGTGGTTAAGCCCTAGGAAGTTTCTGGGTCACATGAGCAAGCTACTGGGGAGAATTTTTACAACTGAGTGTTTTGTTGGTAGATATATATTGGCAGGAGAACTGAATTTAGGGGCTGGAAAAAGATAGCAAAGATATAAATTACTTTGATTCTTTTTTGCACCAGAAAGACTGAAGACTTTAATAACATCAACAAAATCTATCAGTCATTCAATATTGAGTATCAACCACATGCTCATCTGGGGCTTCCACACTATCTCTGAACATAAGACGGAGGAGTGAGTCCTTTCTCTGTCCCTCTCTGTCTAGTAGATGCTAAGAGAGAAGCAAAAGCATTCCGCATGTGACAGTTGGCTTTAGAAGCACATGAGGGCTGATAATGAACTTGGGGATATCTCTCCCTTTGTAAAGGTGTCGCCCTGTCTCCATCTGGTATAGCTTAGTGGGCTGTTGACTGCTCCTGCCCACTTGCCCATGTGCTGGTGGTCCACAGCCCAGGCCAGGTCAGTTAGACCTTCTCAGGTTTCTATTTCAGTAAAGACAGGGGAAGAGAGGAGAGAAGCGCGCATCGAGAAGAAAAGGCAGTTGGGACTAACGGTCAGAAAATCCTGGGTTATGCCCTGGGTTCTGGAATGGCTTGCTAAATACCTGCTATGCTCTCAATCCTTTCTCTACAATCCACATGCCCTCACAGAGCATTCTACAGCTATTTCATGTTTGCAGATGGGGACACTGAGTCAAGAAAGCTCTGGAACTTCCTGAAGGTCACAGGTGAGCAAGGGGAAGAGATGAGACTTGAACCAAGGCTTTTGTCACTTCACAGCTGGTGGTTCTCTTGCTTACGGTCTTAGGAAAGTCACCAAGCTTCTGTGTCTGTGGATTTTTTAGTAGCATGTGAGAGATAACACCATCCTTCCTCTCCCACCGACTCCTGTAAAAAGCTATTGGTTTTTGCTGGACTATGCAGGGTCTACGCAGCACTCTGAAGCCTGTCACAATGTCTGGACACTTGGAAAGATGTGCTGGGGAGTTCCAGCTAGGACAGGCAGGATCTTGAGAAGTGACAAGGAAGAAGATGGCTACAGGCTGATGTGACTAAGACACTGAGAAGAGGTGGAGACATTTAGACACAAAGAGTCACAGCAGTGGTCAGAATGGCGGGTTGTGTGTGATCTGCCAACAGGCAGCACTTGCAAGACTGCGGTTTGCTTGGCTGGGAAAGGGGAGCAAAAGAGAGGCCTTACCCTCAAGAGGTCTCGGCACTGGCTCAAACCATCTTGTCACTCATCGGATCTTCACCACCACCCGGGAGGTCTGTGTCATCCTCTCCTGACTACCAAGATTTTGTAGCTTAGCGAAGTTAAGAAACCAGCCTGAGGTCAGAGCAGAGACGGTGGGAGCATGCCCGCTGTGGTCTGGAAGGGTTACGCAGAAGGAGCTCCCCTCCCAGCCCCTTCTTCCTGTATTCTCCCACAGCCGGTTATCTAAAAAGAGAATGGGAAGTCATGGTCTAGCGCAATGAACGGGTGGTATAGCTGTGGACTAATCACTTAGTCTCTGACCTCTGGGGTTCCTGATTTGTTGCCTGTCCTGGATTATCTCCAAAACACTCCCAAGCTGAATATTCGCTGTCTCTGGCCCCATTTCTGTGGAGTCACCTGTCATATACAGTTAGGCTCCCTGTCTGTATGGAAGACCTACAGTGTTGAGTTTCTGGGCATTCACCTCGCTGTCTAGTCTGACTCTAAGCTTTTTACCCCTCCAGTGATGTCTTTCTGTTCTGTCCCCAGGCAGAGCCTTGAGAGCACATCAAAGACCTGTAGCACCTTGGCTGAATGTCTGTGAGCTCCCTGGCCCATCTCATGGCTGTGGAAGGTTGATGTGGCTTTACAAACCGCATGGAACACTCGGCAATTCCCTTTTATAGAGGAAACAAGGACGGCAACAACAAAATCAACCAGCCAACCACTGAGCCTTCGAAGCCATTCTGTCTATGTACAGCTTTCAGTTTGTTTCTTAATTCTCTCTCTCTCTCTCTCTCTCTCTCTCTCTCTCTCTCTCTCTCTCTCTGTGTGTGTGTGTGTGTGTCCAGCCAGCCAGCCATCTGTGTGCTCACACACAGGCAGATACCCAGGGAGGCTGGACACATCAGATCCCCCTGGAGCTAGAGTTACAAGTGGTTGTGAGTCACCCAATGTGGGTGCTGGGAACTGAAGTAGAGTCTTCTCAAAGAGCAGTCTAAACCACTGAGCATCTATCTCTCTAGTCCCTCATTGTTAGTTAATTGAGCCTAGTTACCAAAGTACTCTTCTTCTTTTTTTATAAAAGACCCTATTGGTTGGAGGAATGCACATCTCATTTTATTATGTCATAAATATTTATCTCCCATCTTCTCTTTATCCCAACTTTAAAGTGAAGGCACACAGGAGATATTTATAATTGAAGAGACAAGGATGCCTTGTCGATTGCTTTTGCAGAAAGCAGACAGGCTCTTTCCCTTTGGCAATGGCAAGATCTAAGAGTGCTTTGCTAGAATTCAACACGGGACTTGTGTTAGAGCCAGAAGCTGGCAAAGACCATACACAGGTTAGGACCGTGCCTCTGGGGCACTGATTTGAGTCTTCTCAGCCTCAAACTGTAAGTTCTCTGGAGATAAAGATTCCTCTCATGGACATGGTAGTTAAAAGCAGCCAACATTCCAGGGTATGTCTGAGTAATTACCACAGCTACACTGTCTTCCCACTGACAGTCTGCATTTAGACACCAGAAATCATGGCTCATTTATGCACTATGATCTGTGGGATTGTTGTAGTCAGTTTTAATTTTCAGCTTGTCAAAGTCTAGAGCCACCTGAGAAGGAATACTCCTCCAATGAGTGATCGCCCGCCCGTGTAAGGTTAGGCTGTGGGCATATCTGTGGGGAGTTGTCTGGAATGTTAATTGACGTAAAAGGGCCTAGCCCACTATGGGCAGCACCATCCCTAGACAGGTGGTGTTGGAATGTATAAGAACATAAGAAAGCTAACTAAGCACAATCCTTTGAAAGAGCCTTCCTCCATGGTTTTTTATAATGACGGCTGCCGTGAGTTCTTGCCTCCCCTTCCCTCAAGGATGGACTGTGGTCTGAAAGTGTAAGCCTCAGAAATCATTTTCTCTCCTTAGCTGGTTCTGGTCAGTGTTGATTACAGCAACAAACAGGAAGTCAGAATATAAAGATCTTCCTTTTCTTCCTTTGGCCACCACCCACACCTCCCTTCTGATCCCCTCACCTCTTATCTTTACACACTTAGATCTCATCTAATGTCAGCACATAAAACTCTTTTATCTTAATGTGTGGGTGCACCCCTCGCGGTCCTGAGACAATGGGGATGTTCTATTGGGAACTCACCAAGGCCAGCTGGCCTGGGTCTGGAAAAGCCTGGGATAAAACCGGACTCTCTGAACATAGCGGACAATGAGGACTACTGAGAACTCAGGAACAATGGCAATGGGTTTCTGATCCTACTGCACGCACTGGCTTTGTGGGAGCCTAGGCAGTTTGGATGCTCAACTTACTAGACCTGGATGGAGGTGGGGGTTCCTTGGACTTCCCACAGGACAGGGAACCCTGATTGCTTTTCGGGCTGGGGGGGAGACTTAATTGGGGGAGGGGGAGGTAAATGGGAGGCGGTGGCGGGGAAGAGACAGAAATCTTTAATAAATAAATAAATTTAAAAAAAAATAAAAAAAAATAAAAAAAAACTCTTTTATCTTGAAATTTGGAAATCCAGTTCTACCATTTTCCTAAATTATTCTCCTCAAAAGGAAATATTTTCTCCTAGGAACAGTGTGTATGTCAGTACAGGGGAGGATGGAGAGGAGAGCCAAGCTCATCTGCGCTCTCACTGTGGAGAGATAGTCATTGCAGTGTTCACCACGCTGTCACCCCACACAAATGCTGGCTTCCTTTTCTCCTAAGCAGTCAGTTCCCGCAGAGCAAAGCGGTTGAAGGCAGCAGGTGGTTCTGTGTGTTCGGCAGGAACTGGGGAGGGGCTTAGACAGAGGGTCCCTTTCAGGTCTCCTCAGGAAGTTAGTCACAGTGCCTTCACGTGGAGGCTTAAATGAGGCAAGGGATCTACACCCAAGATTTTGCACTCGTGTCTGGCCTGGTGCTAGCTATTAGTTAGAGGCCCCAATTTCTTGCTCTGTGGATCTCTCCAGTGAGCTATTGGAGTCCTGTGGGCAAAACGAGCCCTCCCCCACAACCTTATCCATACAAAGTGATTCAGAAACATTCGAGAAACTGGAGGAGTTGTGTGCTTGATTTCAGAAGTGTCTGGCTTCTTCACTTGCAGGCTTGTCCAGTGTGGCAGATGGAGACCCCAACCACTGTGGGCCATTGCGAATGCTGGCCAGCAATGACACAGCTACCAAGAGTTACAGGGCACTGGGCGTGTTGTAGCGAACAATACTAATGTACTAAAATTGATTTCAATCCATAGCCGTTGTGAGCATTTAATGGCTAGCCTCTGCTGGTCATACTCTGAGCACTGACTTCAGCATCCGTATACCTACACGGATCGCCCTCAAAATAATCTACATGATATATGAATTACCATTCCATTGGTAAATCAACCTGCAAACAGCTCTCCTCGCATTCCCAGACAGTTGGCCTTTGTGACTATCACTTTTAAAAGCTCAAAGGAGGGCTAAAAAACAAAACAAGACAAAAACATCAATTTCTGTTAAAGCTTTCTCGTTTATTTCAGAATGTTAATAAGAGCCTGAAGCAGCCTAACCGGTGTGGGCAAAGGTTCTCGCGTTCTGTTTGGGGTGGCAATTTAATGAGCACTTTACATGAACTCTGTATTTAAAGATATTGTTAGACTTTATTGGACAATTTTTTTTCCCATTACAAATGTTTACCTAAGAGGGAGCTTCTCCAGATGGTCTGGCTGTTTGTTGCGACATTCTAGCCTGTTCTATACTGACTAACAATATCAAGATGCAGAAACCGAGTTCAGCAAGCGTTTCTCAGGCTCTCTTGTCTCACCATTCAGACAGTAAAGACTTAGATCAACTTCAAATTTGTTGTAGACCCGAGGAACTTGTTTTCTGTGTATACAGAAGTGTCTCAGGATTCTCAGATCCCCCATCAGCGAATATATTCTCTGTGAGATTTGGGGGCACATCAGCTCAGAAAGGAAAAACTGAAATCTTTATCCCTCGGCCACATTTACTCATCCAATTAACATTTTCCCGAGTGGATTTAGGTTGATTTAAGAAACTGTAAATCAATATTGATACATCATCACTGAAGCTATTCCTTATGCTCCGAGCAGGCCACCAATTCTAAATTGACTCACAATTTTGCAGTGGTGTCATTCCATGAAGAAAATTAGATTTTTACATATCATAGCAACTCACAAAGCCAGAATGTCAACTTCATCTATCAGGCAATTACTTGGAGTGTTTATTTTGGGGGGGATATATTTTCTACAATATTTACTTAGAAAGCCACATGGGTCCTCCAAAAATAAATAAGGGCTATTATTCTTGCCAAAAAAAATCAACAGTTTCCAAAAGCGACTCATCAATTTCCAACAGCATTAATGAAGAAAGGCGCTGAGACAGTCATTCATACTGTCTTTATGATGAGAGTAGCCAACAGGGCAGATCAAGATTAAGGACAAGGGCAAGACCGATGATCTGAAAGATTCTCTCTACTTTTCATGAGAAATTTGGAAATAGCACGTACCTTCTGAAGACCCCACAGAGCTCTAGAACCTCCAGAGAAGAGTGAGGATCAGTGCTCAACACCAGCAAAACCACTTTTTAGGTGAGGATGGCCTCTATAAACACAGAAGGGTCTCACATTCTTACACCGGAATGGAGGTTTGCTTTGTAATGGAAAACTCTTTATTGTGGCGTGATGCCATGCCTTGGTGGGGAGTTCTGGCTGCCAGTATAGCTCCAGGTCCAGTGAGAGACCCTGACTCAAGGGAATAAGGTGGAGAGAGATAGCACAGGATACCTTTGTCTTCCTGTGGCCCTCATATGGGTGTGTGTATGCGCGCGCACACACACAATTGGTTGTCCTGTGCATCCCCAACACTCTTTAACCAGTTGTGAGAATCAAAAATGTCCCCAAATATTGTCAAATATTTCCTGAAGTAAGGGGGGGGCAGGCAAGAAGGCTTCTAGCTTAAAACTTGCACATTAATAGAATAAATTTCTAGTCTATTGTTCAAAAAAGATGGAATAAGGATGGATCCTACTTTCTTTCCTTTCCTTTTTTTTTTTTTTTTTTGACAAGGGTTTCACTGTATGGACCTGACTGGCTTGGAATTCTCTTTGTAGACCAGACTGGCCTTGAATTCATAGATACCCACTTGTCCCTGCCTCCTGAGTGCTCAAATCAAAGGCGGGTGCCAGCACCACCCGGATGAATTTCTACTGATCATAAAAGAAAAATTTTGTCTTTCCTTGTGTACCCACAGAATACAAAGCTCAAATAGCTTCCCAGTTTTATCACTGAAGGTGCGGGGTTTGGAAATCTGTTGTGTGGGCTTTTGTTTTAGCATTGTTCTTGCAGGGAAGGCTTTCCTGAGTCTCGGGTCATTTTTATAAAGACTCACTTTCTCTGGGCTTAATGAATAAGAACACTTGCTCGAAGTGTGAAGAATGAGCTCAAATCCCCAGCACTCATGTAAAAAGCTGGGTGTGTGACCACACATGAGTCTGTAACTGCAGTCACGAAAGGTGGAGACAGGAGCATCCTTGGGGCTTGCTAACAGTCAGTTTTGCTCCAGGTTCAGTGAGAGACCCTGTTTCAGGGGATAAAGGGAACATTGATAGAGCAGAACACCCGAGATCCTCCTCTGGCCTCTGTGTAGTGTGTGCATTTGCCTCTACAGGTACACACACACACACACACACACACACACACACACACACACACATACACTTCTTCCAATGACTTCTCCTTGTGCTCCATGTTCAAGTAGCCTCAAGGAAGGGAGGGACAACCTTGTTACTTGAAAAACACACCAAGGTTCTACCCAGGGAGCCTGGGTTTCCCCAAAGATGAACTTTTTCTAACTGGAAGTTTTCATAGAGAGTGGTCAATTTTAAGTTACCAGGATACAGGACTCTGTTCAGGACTGTCAAGCACCCACACAGCACAAGACTCTGCTCATTGCTTATATTATCTGATGGTCCATTTCAAAAGATATATTTATAGTTTTAAATAAAAAAGACTTCTGCTTTTCAAGAATACAAGAATGGCACTTGCATGGTTAGAACGTCCCAAGATTTCATGACCTTGACAAGGAAAGTTAAAAGAATATTATTAGGATCAAAGATCGATTTTCCTTCTAAATAATAGAAAAGAACTGAAGAGACAGGAAGGCTGAAGGTATGATACATTCCCTCCTAGGTATGCAGATTTCTTCCCTATCTGCTTAGTTGGCTCCCCCTCCTCCTACCTGTAAGCAGGCAAAATCAGGAAATCCAGGAAACCAGAGGAAGAAAACCGCTAAGCTATTACATAGCAGAGCATTATGCGTTCTTATTTCTGTTCAGCAGAAATGCTATCTCAGAATGTGGTAGCGTTTCACATGCCCTTTCCAGGGCATGTTACCTGAGATAACAATAAGACAAAGACTGAAAAGATTTTAATTTAACTCGGAATTCTCACATCATCCCCCAGCCTTGATGTCATAGCGTCGTCTTCTTGCCTGACCTCAAGTCTCACACTCGCTGGATGCTGCTGACAGTTCAGCTCCTTGTGTTCTTCTGGCAGGATGCTGAGACACCACCTCCCCAAGTTGGTTTTACCAACTTTCCTAAGTCAGCACCACCCCCATACGTCTGTACCACCCACAAGTCGGTACCACCTCCGAAGTCAGTTTTGCTTTCACAAGCTGGAATCGACCACAAGTCGGTACCACCTCCACAAGTCTGTGCGGCCTCAGTTCCATCCCACACCCAACACCCAAGTCAGTATCATCTTGTGATGACTGTTCCTGGTTGTCAACTTGACTACTTCTGGAATTAACTAAAACCCAAGCAGCAGGGTACACCTGTGAGGGATTTTTTTCTTAATTAGATTTAGAAAAGATTGAAAAGGGAAGATCTACTTTCAATCCAGACCTTCTGAGCTGAGAAGCTCCACCTTTAATCTGGGCCACATCTTCTGCTGGCAGCCTATATATAAAGGGCACGGAAGAAAGAAGATTCTGATTTGGTCTGCCAGCTCTCACTCTTGCAGGCAAGTCCATTCCTTTGCTAGCATTAGAAGCTACTTCATCGGGACTCTGGCATATAGTGATGGCAAGCTGAAACATTCCAGCCTCATGGACTGAACTGAACAACCACTGGATTCTTGGACCTTCTGTTGGTAGACAGCCAGTGTTGGACTAGATGGACCACAGCCTGCCAGTCTAATGAAATATATATTTCATTCTGTAAGTTCTGTTCCTCTAGAGAATCCTGACTGATACAAACCTTCACCAGTCAGTACATCTCCAGAAGTCAGTATCACCTTAGCCAGTTGGCACCACCTCCGTAAGTCAGGATCATCCACAAGTTGGTACCACCTTCACAAGGTGGTACAACATTCACAAACTGGTATCACCCACAAGTAGGCACCACCTCCAAAAGTTGGTACCACCTTCACAAGTCTGTACCATTTCAAGGTGGTATCATCCACAAGTCAGTATCATCTCTACACTTCCACAAATTAGCATCCCTTCCAAAGTTGGTGCTACCTCCATAAGTCAGTACGACCCCCACCAGTTGGTACCATCTCTACCTGTTGGCATCACTTCTACAAGTTGTTATCACTTCCACAAGTCCACACTACTTCCACAAGTTGGTACCATCTCTATAAGTTGGTACCACCATCACAAGTCTGTAACACCCACAAAATACCACGTACACAAGTTGGCACCACGGACATTGGGTGGTTTCACTTCCACAAGTCAGCCCTAACTCCACAAGCTGTCACTACCTCCACAAGTTGGTACCGCCTATACATCAGTATCATCTCCACAAGATGGTGCCTTCCTTGATACCTATTAACTATGCAGACTGTACAGGTGCCTTCGGGCCATTTCTCTGTCACATCAAGGAAGGGAATGAGAATTCAGTGCAGTCCCTGGGTTATTCCCTCCTCTGCCAGATTCTCATTAGCAAAAAAGAGGAAGAAATATTTCCTTCCAGACTTCATCATCTGCCCTGGACAGACGGTAACTAAATAACTCACAGAGGGAAGAGGAAACACACACTTGGTTTTGCTCAATAAAATACTGAGCATAGAAACTGTTGTCTCAGAATATATGTGGGTGTCAACCACAGAGCCTTCAGCCTGTCATGAAAGTCATGGAGGGAAAGGCATTTTTCTGAGGAGAACAGAGACAGGTCTGAAGGGCCAAGGAATTCATGAGAAGTCAAGGAAACCTAAAGCAATAAATCCAAGCAAAATGAGTCCTTTCCTCTTTGATGACTAGTTTTATCTTAAATTGATCATCTATAAGCAAAACTCAAAACACAAATGAGCTTTGTTTGAATACTATAGGGTCCTACCATTGCTTGGAAGAATCTCCATAGGAAAAAGTGTGAGCCACTTTCTCAGAAACTCTGGCTTGAGTTTGTTACCCAGCAAGCACACTGTGAATTTGCATGTTTCCCTTTATTATAAAAAGGATTGAACATTTTCCTCAGTTTCCATGAAATATGAAACCCAAACCGGTAACCAATGTTGTAATCCCAGCATCCTAGTCATGGGGTTTAAGAGACTACTATGTAGGCCTCTTATTTTGGATTTTTGAGGTGAGACAGAAGTCTCAGATCATTTTGGAAGAATCTACGGCTATAAGTTCAACCTGAAGAATAGAGGTAAATTAGTGGTCCCCTTGTGGTTTTGTTGTGTGGAGAAGTTCAGTAATAATCACAAACTGACATTCATCAATCCAGGTTGTGGAAAATTCCTTTACACTTTGTGAATATATCTCATTGTGATTGGTTTAATAATGAAGCTGACTGGCCAATAGCTGGACAGGGTAAGGTGAGGCAGGAGAGCCAGACTAGGAGAATTCTGGGAAGAAGAAGGGTGGAGTCAGAAGAGTCACTAGGAGACACAGAGGGAGAAAGACATGCTTGAGGACAGGTAAAGCCACGAGCCACGTAACAGCAAATAAACGAATAGGAATGGGTTAATTTACATTATTAAGAAGTAGTTAGTAATATGTCTGAGCTATTGACTGAGCCTTTATAATTAATATTGAGTCTCTGTGTCACTTATTTGGGAACTGGCGGGTGAGAAAGAAAAGTCTACTTCCACCAGGCAAAGTAATCCATCCCAGGTAACTCTTCTTGGCTTGGCTCTGCTTCTCATCTGTCAGGTTTTTCCAGAGAATCAGCAAATGTAGATAGAAGATGTATGTATAGATTGATAGACAGCCAGACAGTTAGACAGATGGTAAATGGATTGAATAAGCAGACAGACAGACAACTAGATGGTGGATAGATGGATAGATTATAGATGACGGGAGGATAGATAAGTTAACAGCTATTTAAATGATAGATAAATAAGTACCTAGATGATAGATGGATAGATAGATAGATAGATAGATAGATAGATAGATAGATAGATAGATAGATAGATGATAGATAGTAGACAGTAGATAGATATATATAGTCTAGCTCTAAATTTGATGTTTGGCACCATATATACATTGTGGTATATACTAATAATCCCAATATTTGGAGGGATCAGGAAAATCATGGTTATTCTCAGCTAAATAATTTGAGGCCATGATGGGCTATTATAGGAAACCTCTTTCCCTTCAAAAACAAAAACATGACCGTGGGACAGATTCTCAAGTATCAGCTCTTTAACTGGAATTTTAAGTACAATTTTTATGCCTGCAAAAAATTAAAACCAGCGAAGATTGACAAAAGT
This sequence comes from Microtus pennsylvanicus, assembly GCF_037038515.1. Lineage (NCBI taxonomy): Eukaryota > Metazoa > Chordata > Mammalia > Rodentia > Cricetidae > Microtus > Microtus pennsylvanicus. Next base: position 50,814,445 of record NC_134581.1, read on the forward strand.
GTTTGATGGTCACATGAGTAGGTGACTTATGCTTTCTGGGGAGACTGTGTCACTGAGCATGGATTTGGGATTGTTTGAAAGCATCCTGTTAGCAGGAAAAACTGGCTCCAAGAGACGTTATAAAATTAAAGTCGGAAAGGCAAAATCATTTGTGCCACCAAGTTATCTGTGGACCCAGGATGCTTCTCTGTCAACAATAATGTTCACACCCAACCCTCTGCCTAGTCCTTGCCAGCCCAGTCCTAGGAGTAATGAGTATCAATGCTAGGCTTAGGGCAGCCTATCATTGTGAGAAACAACTTCTCCAAACCCTGTATCCCCCATGTCTGACTGAATGCGGTGAGAGTGACTCCTAATAACACAAAGGACCAGCCATTAATCCTTCCTAGGGAAGGTCAAACAGAGGCTGACCAGTGACGCTCCACCGGCTTCATTCAAGTTCTCCATGGCTGTGACCCTAAAGCGCTCTCTCTCTCTCTCTCTCTCTCTCTCTCTCTCTCTTGGAAATCTAGTGTATGACCCATGGGCTGGAGTGGTTCTAGAGACTGCAGTGGTAAAACACTTGTAGAAGTGTGACCCTTGATTTGGGGGGTGCCTTAGTCCTGGGCATGACAGAACAGGAGTCATCTACCAAAGAAGTGTGTGTTCCTTCATGGTTCTAGAAGTTAGTTAGTCATTCAAGACCAAGTGTTCAGCCTGAAGAGACATCTCAGCCAATAAAAGGCCACTTTGTAAGCTTGAGGACCTGAATTTGGTCCCCAGAGCTCATGCCCTAAAAAAAAAACAAACAAAAAACAAAATACTAGATATGAGCTGTACTTATAACCTCAGACCCAAGGAAATAGAGATCGTTGGCCTGCCAGCCTGATGTGGGGTTCCCCTCTGTATGCTGTGAATACCATTGGTTAATAAAGAAACCGTCTTGGGCCTGTACAGAGCAGAATAGAGCTAGACAGGGAAAACTAAATTGAATGCTGGAAGAAAGGAGGTGGAGTCAAGAAGAGCCATGCAGCCCCGCCAGTTACAGATGCTGGAACTTTGCCCGGTAAGCCACAGCCTCGTGGCGATACACAGATTACTAGAAATTGGTTAAATTAAGATATAAGAGTTAGCTAATAGAAAGTTAGAGCTAATGGGTCAAGCAGTGATTTAAATAATATAATTATTTAAATTATGTGATTATTTCGGGTCTGGACTGTCTGGTGGCTTGGAAACAAACAAGGAGTCTCCCTACAATACCAGCCTAGCTTATTTGTGAGCTCCAGGCTAGTGTGAGACTGTGTCAAATACAGAAGGTTATGGTACATAAGGAATGACACTTGAAATTGCTCTCTGGGGGCTAATTTCCAAAATATATAAAGAACTCAAGAAATTAGATATCAAAATACCAAACATTCAAATTAAAAAATGAGGTACAGATCTAAACAGAGAATTCTCAACAGAAGAATCTCAAATGGCTGAAAGGCACTTAAGGAAATGTTCAACATCCTTATCTATCAGGGAAATGCAAATCAAAACAACTCTGAGATACCATCTTACACCTGTCAGAATGGCTAAGATCAAAAACACCAATGATAGCTTATGCTGGAGAGGATGTGGAATAAGATGAACAGTCTTTCATTGCTGGTGGGAGTGCAAACTTGTACAACCACTCTGGAAATCAGTATGGCGGTTCCTCAGAAAACTGGGAATCAACCTACCTCAAGATCCAACATTATCACTATTGAGCACATACCCAAAGGATGTTCAGTAACACTACAAGAAAATTTGTTAGACTATGTTCGTAGCAACATTATTTGTAAAAGCCAGAACCTAGAAACAACCTAGATGCCCCTCAACTGAAGAATGGATAAAGAAAATGTGGTACATTATACAATGGAGTACTACTCAGCAGTAAAAAACAATGACATCTTGAAATTTGCATGCAAATGGATGAAGCTAGAAAAAAAAAAAACCCTGAGTGAGGTAATCCAGACCCAGAAAGATGAACATTGTATGTACTCACTCATAAGTGGATACTAACTATAAAGCAAAGGATAAAGAGCCTATAGTCCACAACCCCAGAGAAGCTAAGTAACAAGGAGAACCCTAAGAGAAACATATATAGATTCTCCTAGGAAGGAGAAATAGACAGATCTCCTGAGCAAATTGAGAGCATGGGGGTGGGGGAGAAGGGAGGGCAGAAAGAGAGGAGAAGGGGAGACGGGGAGTAGGGAGGAGAACTTAAGGGAACAGAATAGTCAAGATAGGGGAAGGACAGAGACAGAGAACAAGGAAAGAGATATCTTGATTGAGGGAGTCATTATGGGGCTAGGAAGAAACCTGGCACTAGAGAAATTCCCAGGAATCTACAAGGAAAACCCCAGCTAAGACCCGAAGCATTAGTGGAGAGGGTGCCCAAACTGTCCTTGCCCTGTTGTCAGATTGATGATTATCTTAAATGTCACCATAGAACCTTCATCCAGCAGCTGATGGAAGCAGAGGCAGAGACCCACAGCTGAGCTCCCAAAGTCCAGTTGAAGAGTGGGAGGAGTGAGAATATAAGCAAAGAGGTCAAGACCATGATGGGTTCACCCACTGAATCAGTTAATCTGAGCTAATAGAAGCTCACCAACTCCAGCTGGACAGGGAAGGAAACATTATAGGACCAAACTAGGCCCTCTGAATGTGGGTGACAGTTGTATGGCTGAGGCAGACTGTGGGGCCACTGGCAGTGGGACCAGGATTTATCCCTCCTGCTTGTACTGGTTTTGTGGAACCTATTCTCTTCGGAGGGATACCTTGCTCAACCTAGATATAGTAGGAAGAGCCTTGGCCCTTCTTCATAGCAATGTACCTTACACTCTCTGAGGAGTGGATGGGGGTGAGGTGGGAGGTGAGGTGGAGGGAATGGGAGGAGGGGAGGGAGTGGGAACTGGGATTGGTATGTAAAATGAAAAAAGGTAGTTTTTTTTTTTTTTAAAGAAAATAAATTACCCTCTGGTCTCCACATGTGCAGACACACACATGCACACTCAAACTCCCCCCACCCCAGTTCCCAGGTATAGCGACCATTGAGGTTCATCCTTGGCTAACAGTTGGCCAGTTTTTCCTCATGACCTCCCATGACCTTTTTTGTTTCCTCTGTGTTTATCTCTGGTGTTTCTTCCTTGTCTTATATGGGCAGCAGACCCATTGGCTTCAGTCTTTATCCTATGATATCATTTACTTTTTCTTTCTTTCTCTTTCTTTCATTTGAGATTTTATTTTTATTCTATGTGGGTGTTTGCCTGAAGGGGTGTCTGTATTCCATGTGTGTAGTGCAGTACCTGCAGAGGCCACAGGAAATCGTCAAACCCCTTGAACTGGTGTTACTGAAGAATTTGAGCCACTATGAGAGTGCTGGGAATTGAACCTGGGTCCTCTGCAAGAGCAGTGCTCTTAACCATTAAACCATCTCTCCAGCTGAATCTCATTCATTCTTAATTTTCTCCAAAGGCAATCACAAGGAGCTTAAAAACTTCACCCTACACCAATGGTTCTCGACCTGTGGGTCACAACCGCTTTGGCAAACCTGTGTCTCCAAAAATATTTACTATAGGATTCATAATAGCAGCAAAATTATAGTTATGAAGTAGCAACAAAAATGATTTGTGGTTGGGGGTCACCACAACGTGAGGAACTGTATTAAAGGGTCACAGCTGAGAACCACTGCCCCTCGGAATTGTTTGGTTTTGTTTCCTGACTGTCCCAGGGTTCAAAGCCAGGGTCTTGCACAAGTTGGGTAAGTGTTCCACCACTAAGGTACATCCCTCATGCTCAACTGATCAGTGTTGGGGCACACAGTCCAGAATCTTCCAGAAAATCAAGCGGGCCTCCCTTTTGTCTAGTCTTAACTATGACTTCATTTTCATTAGTTTTTTTTTTCTCTATGAAACATTTACACTTGATTTTCAAAAGTCACAGCGCGGGGACATCTGTTAGTTGAGTCCTTAGACAAAGAACTACAAAGTAAAGGAGGAAATACAAGAAAATGACCTTGCTGGTAGAAGTAAGGGAGCATGTGCTATATTCTGCAAGGTGGAAGAGACGGTCAGAACACTCTGAAAGGAAGAAAGCAGGCTCAGAGTGGTTCTCTCCACAGAAGCCAGCAACTTGGCAGGCAGGCTGTTGAGAGCAAGCCCTGTCTGCCTGATTTACACAGGTAGAGAGAGGATGGCGAGGAGGCTGCCGGCCTGCCCGGCCAAACGCCCGTGTGCGCATGAAATTAGAATGTCAACATTTGATTCATGCTGCCAAGCTGTGACTGTGAAACAAATTCTGTCAGTGGGTGGCAACGGCAATATTAGTCTAAGCAGATAACACTTAAGTCTAAAGAGGGGCCCGGCCTCCCAACCTCACTCCTTTTCTTATTTTAATATCAGCGTTGTGAGACCAATGTGAGGGGAAATTTTGAGCCCAAGGAGTGCTTTTTATGTGGGTGCCTGGCCTTTTCGGCTAGGACTCCTGGCAGATGAAGGGAACGCTTGCTTCTAAAACCTTTCTACAATCTAGCTGTCAGATAGTAAGTATGTTGGATTCGACCAAATATCACCGGGGCCCTCAGAGTGGACATCTGCGTCATTTGTGGTATAAACTGAACTGCGGTGGACAGTCCACCTCCTAGCAAACACCCAGAAGAAGCCTGGGAACAGATTTTCTTTTCTTTTTTCGACACATTTCCTGGGACACTCAAAGAGCAATCTCGCCAGATTCAGGTCTGCATCCTTATAGACAATGAAGCCGCAAGCTGGTGTTTTCTACTTAATTGATTTAAACTTGTGCAGATTTCCCAGCAACTTCCAGTCCACGGTGGGGGGGGGGGGGGTTGGAAAGTCATAGAGGAAGCTCCTAAAGGAGCAGCATCTGTTCCTGTGTAATCTATCTTTAAAATTCTCTCGGCAAGTCTCCTTAAACGTCACCCCCAAGCCAATAATTTTTTCCATGAAATGAAGCATAAATTTATCTCTATTTGAGACTCCACTTACTGTTTAAGACAAACTAGCAACACAGTAAAACATCAGTGTGAAGTTTTTTCCCATCACAAGCATCCACGTAGTTAACAGTGACAAAATCCAGTTGACTGTGGTGACATTCACTCAGAAGTTGAACCAGCTAGGACAGCTGGCCATAGTACTCACTCAGCACAGTCAGAGGTGTTTCGGGGGAAGGGGCACCTGGGGAGATGTGTGTGTTGCCCAGAAGCCCATCCATTCTTGAAATGATGGCTAGTCATGACGGCAGTCTTGCACGTCTTTGTGGCTGGACGCGAACACCCCACCAGAGCGGCTGCGCATCAGATCCCCACCCTGTCATCCTGCAACAGCCCTCGTCTTTGAACTCACGGATCTGCATCCAAAACCCTGGCATGCCTTTTTCTGGCTACTATGCATCCAAGAGAGACCCAAAGACATTTTATCAAAGCAGAAACAAGAATAGAATCTGGTCTGTTAAACTCAATTTCTTATTTAACGGCAAGGGCTGAGGGGAGATAAATTAATTAAAGCAAAGAATCTTTCAATCCCCATACTTCTTATTCCAGCCTGTTTAGACCAGGCAGAGCAATGCTGTGGCGACATCAGGGAACAATCTGGAAGTGGATGAAGGGAGTGCTCAATTTTTCAGACACTTGTTAGGGGCTAAACAAATAGTTTTCTCAAAACACAAGGCTGGAGGGCAGATACCAAGTGTGCGTCTTGTCTCCCAACTTGGGAAAGCAGACACCAAATCAACTCATGTAAAGTAATCTTTGCCTACATGGAAAATCCCTCCGCTGAAATGGCCTTATTGTCTGAGAGGTTTGTGAAGTAGCTGCCTCCGTGGAAGGTCACCAGGACGAATCATTGTAAGCAGGAGCTCTGGAGTAAAAACCCATTTGACCCACCAGCCCTGCCTGCCTATTGCTTCAGCCATGCCCACTGATGCAGAAAGGAGTTTGCCGGCCTCTCAGGAAAGGCTTTCCACTTGGCGATTTCATTCATTCGTTCTGCGAACATCTCTTGGCTAGCCTTATATCCTATTCGTTCAGGTGACGTCATCCATTTAGGAAGGCCTCACTTCACCAAGGCCGTCCTGTGGATCCTGCCATTTATTTAAAAAAAACTATGCATGAATGTCAGGGAACTGTTTCTGCTTGCGTGTGACTCCTCCCTCCTCTGGTAACCGTAGAGGAAAGTTGGCCTCAGCGTCTGCAGTTAACTGTCAAATGAATTTAATGCTTTTGCAAGAGACTGAAGGACAAAACCACTCTCTCTGCACCATATCGGGGGAAGCAAATTGAGGTTCTCCACCATGGCAGGGGGTGTGTACCCCTCCCGTCACAGAAGTAGAAAAATCAGGGTCAGAGAATGGAACGGACAATATTTTGATGTAAAAGGATGATCAACATGGAGAGAAATGACCGTCTGCTCACCCGGGGGGAGGAGGTTAACACTTCCACCTCTTAAAGACAATGGTGTGTAATGAATGTATATAGGGCCTTTCAGGCCGGTTGCTAAGTGACACACAGTGTCAACAGAAAAATGCCGGATGTACAGAGGACAGCTTCAGGCCCAAGAAGAGATCAACAACCTCTGATGATATTTTAAACTTAATTCAGTTCCCAATGAAGATTGTGACAGGCTCCGTGGATGGGGCAGAAAAGATGTTTACACTTCCAGGATCGGACTTTGCAAAGTTGCTGCACTGTGTGCGCCTGCCTGAGAGTGTTTAATCTGGTCACAAGTGAATTGGGGGCCCAAACAGTAGTTGGTTCAAATAGGAAAAGGCAACTCAGCAGGGGCGTCGTGAATATTCATTTCTTGCCAGGCCCAGCAGTCCTCGAATCTGGGCCTCAGTATCTGAGCTGATCGTTTGTCTCAGATGGTGTGCACGTTCCCTCTCGTCGCCACCACCCCCCCACCTCTAAAATCTATTTTAGGAACAGCCCTCCCAAAGCCATTTGCAACAGCTTCTTCAGAAAATTCTAAAGAAAGGGAAGGAACTTGAATAGGGTCACCTCACCCCATACAGCCATGAAAATCTGTTTTGTGGGGCATTCTTGAACCCAGCCCAGGCGCTCTGCAGACTTTTTTGTATGTATTTTACCCATTCCTTCCTTTCCCTCCTCCCTCCCCCGATGGATTTTTATATTCAAATGCCAAAGGTTTTCAAGTGCACTAAAGCCCCACTGATGTATTGGTTTAGATGGTGTCGTGATATTTCGCACATCAACAGATGTTGACAGATGCTGTCTTTGTATCAGGAAAGGCAGTTATCACAAAGAACCTGTTTTCCATAGTTGAAGACTAAAATCCATTTTTGGGAAAACAAACCAAGCCACATTCCCTAAAGTGCAACAAACATTAACCTCAGACAGATGATGCCTCAAAGCCACTTCCCAAAGGGCTGCCATACAAAGCTGCGGCGAATTTTCTTAAGCAGACAGTGGTTAATCTTGCATCCTTTGGGTTGCTGGGGACATGCAACACTTGGTTGCTCAACTCTAGCCGCTGTGTGGACAGGAGTTGAGTAAGGACGCAATTTGCTCAGTGTAGGAAGCTCCAATCCCTAACCTCGCACAAACCCTTTAAGAGTATACTGCAGGTTTGTTCTTTTTTTGTCTTCAAAGGTTCGTTTTGTTTATTAAACAGATAAGTGGCCAAGAGCACTGTGTCTCGCAACCTAATGACTCCTAAAGTGTGTGGGTGTGAGTCAGGGGAGGTGGGGGTTGGATTAAACTAGGCTGGGAGGAGGGTGGGGAGGGGACTGGCTTCTTGACATTTTTCTTCCTGTCTCACTCCAAGAAGCTAATTTTATAGGGTTGTTCAAGATATATTTAAGCTACAGGTAGGGAGGGGAGATTGAAGGCAGATAAAAAAAAACTATACAAAAGCCTTCCTGGGCCTAGTTTCCTTGACTCTGAGGGTGGTTTCCATACAGAGTCATTGAAGCAGCCACACTCCAAAGCAAGTCAGTACAACAATGACAGTCATCCCCCAGCAGCACCACACCCCTCCAGGGATAGATTGCCCTCCCAGCAGAGGATGGGAAGGAATGTCTGTGCAAACGTTTCCGTGGTTTTAGAGGATGGAAGATCTGGATGGTGTGGCTCACACCTTTAATCTCAGCACTCAGCAGGCAGATTTCTCATGAGTTAGAGGCCAACCTGGTCTACACAGTAAATTACAGGCCAGCCTACTGTACACAGTGAGAACTTGTCTCAAAGACAAACAAACAAATGGCAACAAACAAAATAAAAGATGGGAAAATAGGTTTCTAATCCTGCATCCTTGTAATTGGGTTATATGGAGACCTCAGTTATTCCTAAGCTATTATCATTTGGATCAACGATGAGGCCTAGATCTGAGGGAGCCTCTTTGCCACCTTTTACAACTGGAAGGCTGAGTGAAGCTAAAGCAATTTCTTTTCCTTTCCTTCCTTTCCTCTATTTTTTGGAGACAGGGTTTCTCTGTGTTGCTGTCCTGGAACTCGCTCTGTAGACCAGGATAACCTTGAACTTACAGAGATCTGCCTGCCTCTGCCTCCTGTGTGCTGGGACTAAAGGTGTGCGCCACCACTGCCCGGGTGGAATTTCATTTCTGTCAGGCCTTAGTGCCACACAATGTTATTGAAGAGAAAGTGTAAGATGGAATGGGCCATGGGGGGCCAGCAATGCTCAGTGTAGACCTGCTATTGTGGATGCTTTGGGGTCACCTGACACTTACAGCAAACCCTCATCCATGTTCTGTAAACAAGCCCAATAAATTCATTGATTCCCCAAGGTTAAGTTGGCAGGAATCAAACTGTGGCCTGTGGCTGGGACCTTATAGGGCGGGAGTACACATTGTTTAGAACTCCTTAGGGAAGGCATTCTTACAGCAGGTGCTAGCCAGTATGCCAGTTTCCTTTAATTGGGCGGTTTCAGTAGGTGAAACACAAAAACCTTCTGGGGAATAGCAGATCCCAAAATAAAATGGCCCTGGACCTCACTAGGGTGATGGCTCAATGAATAGCAAGCCCAAGGACCAGAGTCTGAATCCCCAGCACCGATGTTAAAAAAAAAAAGCCTAATGTGTTAAAACAAGTCTGTGATCCCAGTCACTGCTCCAATAGCAAGACAGTGATGGAGACAGGAAGATCCCCAGAAGATTACCGGCCAGCCAGCATGGAGCACACAGCCATGAACAAGAGCCCCTGCCTCAAACAAGATGTAAGGCAGAGACTGACACCTAAGAGGATGTCCTCTGCCTTCTACATGCATGCTATGGCATGTGTGCACCTGTGAACACATACACACACACGCACACGCACACACACACACACACACACACACACACATACACGAATCACAGGGGTCTGCTCCCAATCTTTTCAAGGTGTCAATTATAAAGGTTCATAGTCTGCATAGGAATGTAGATCATTTCTGAGGCAGGCACTGTGTCATTTGCTTCTCAAGTGCAAGCATTTGTCACAGGTTGTCATACTGAGTGGCCTTGCCTACTAAGAAAGCCAGATGAAGGACAGTGAGCGTCTTGCAGAATTCCCTGGAGCTTTGGAATAGCACTGACCAGGTAAATCTTTGATTCTTCTTCTCAATCAGCTTACCAAATCCAACTTCATAGCCACTGAGTCCAAACTGTGCAAAGGTATTTGACAAGCAAAGAGAGAACATGACCAAAGAGGTTACTGTAACGTGGCAAAGAAAGAAGTGCCCCAGGAGAAATGCCAAAAGCACCAGGGACTTTGGAAGAGGGTGGACAGGAAGTAGAGATCTGGTGGGACTTCCTGAAGGAGGCAGCAGCTGACTTTTAAGGACTTCAACAAGGAAATGCTGGAGGTGTGGGGAGGGAAAACTAATTCTGCTGAAGTGAGGGATGTCAGTCACTCTTGGTTGTCTGTCTTGGAGCTGAAGTTTTGCTAACCGGTTGCAAGGGACAGTAAAGAGGAAAAGGGAAGGCATTTACTGCCAACTTCCCAAATTGCACAGGCCATGGCGTTGGGGGGCAGGGAAGCTCTGAGGTCATCTGTGCAAAAGTGGTCAATTTACAGTTATGGCTATACTTGAGTCAATTAAAATGTTTTATTAGCAGGGATTTGAATCTCTTACCTTCATTAACATTTAACAGTAAATGGGAGAAAAAAGGTAAATAAAATATTATCTGGCTTTTTAAAGGTCATTTCAGCCCCAGCACTATAAAATGTTGAGCTGTCAAAGGGCGTGCTGGCCCTTTGTGTGGGTTCGGTGGGCAGAGACACCATGCCTGTTCAGTCTGCAGCCCATCGTCCAGCACTGGCAGCTAGAGACCCCTCTTCGCTGGTGAGGTGTTCAGAGGTGAATTAATTACACTTGGGGCAGGGAGATTGGGAAGAAGGTGAGCTGACGCAGGAGAACTCATTTCTTGCTTTAGATCTCAGATTATAAATCATTTGGGGTCTGCAGTCCTTAGTAATTGCTCCCATGGTCAACACCTGCTTTTTTTTTTTTTTAAACAACCTTGGGCTAGTTGCCCAGGTTGATTAAATGACATACCTAACTATTCCCCTAAAGGAAAAGCGCTTAAAGGAAGCCCTGTGCCTAGACTTAGACAGGTTTTGTGGGGGATGGGGGAAGCCACAGGCTCAATCAGGGAGACAAGGCCACATACCATGGACACTCTACATCAAGGCCTGCAGACTGGAAGCCGAACGTAGAAATGGGGTAACTTGGCAAGGACAGAGACATTCAGCTTGAAGAGAAATCCTCTTTGCTCTTTTGGTTTTCTTAAGTGGAAAGCCAGAAGTGATTTCAAAGTTGTTCCTCATCCCCCTCTGACTCCCTTAGAGTCACAACTTAAAGGGAAAACTATGGCATGCTCCACCCTAGAGAGGCAACAGTCCCCCACCTAAAAGGCAAAGCCTTTTCTGGAAACTTCTATCATAATGAGTGACCTAAGAAGATTTGCTCTCTCATGATGGAGTTGCTAAGGATTTGGAGGTTTGACTGACACTGTCCTCCTTGGCCCAGGTTAAAGAGTGGGCAGGGAAAAAGGGCTGTGTTAGAAATGGGTCTACAAAGCCCAGAGTGAACCCCCAGCTCTCCTGTGTGCAGCAATCCAAAGCTTGGCCTTCCTGAGTTGAGTCAGGGTTTGGCTAAATCCCCTTCCTTGGATTCACTATATATATTTCACTATAGGAGGGTTGACTTTCCTGCATCTGGAAACAGGGAAAGTGAATTCTCAGCAAAATAAATACCTCCTAATTTTAAATAAATATTACTAATCACTGAGAGTTTGTTCTGAGCACAATGCTGCTATATAAACACAAAGAGCAAAATTAGAAGGAAAAAGAGACTATTTACACACACAAATATAAATCCCAAATCTGATATTCACGAGCTAAAAGCATCTTGTGTGGTTCTAAATGTCAGAGGCGGCAGCTCACCATCCCACGAACGCTGCCTCAATTAGCATGGAGGAGATGGCCTTGTCTTCACCCAAACCTGAAGGTAAATACCACAGGCTCCTGTGCAGCATGATGAAGACCTTTTCCTGTTCATTTAACAACTTTATTCTTGTCTAGCAAAGAAACGATTTCCCCGGAGCTAGAGAATCAAAGCTATAAACCATTATTCTGTAATCTGGTTCCATTTCTGAGGCAGAATCTACTAGTCCAAGCTAGCCTCGAACTCTCCGTGTACCAGAGGATAGCCCTGAACTTCAGATCGCTCTGCTCTGCCTCCACTTCCTGAGTGCTTGTTTTCCAGGCAGGCATCGTCTCACCTGCTGTATGCTGTGCTGGGGATTGAATCCAGAACTTTCTGAATGTTAGCTAGTCAAGCACTTACCCATCAAGTCACATCCCTAATCCTAGATCTGAGTTCTTTCTGATTTGTGCATGTGTGTGCTTATTCGTGGTGTGCTTGCATGTGTGTGCTGTGTGTCAGTGTTTTATGAGTGTGAGTACACGCGTGCACACGGAGGTCAGATGTTGATGTCCAATGTCTTTCTTAACCACTTTCCTCTTTATTTTAGCGCGGTGGGGGTCTCTCCCTGAACCTGGAGCTTGATGATTTAGTTAGCACAGCCAGCTGGCTTGCTCTGGGGAATAGCTGTCTCTGGTTCCTGAGTGCCAAGATTGCAAGTGGCTGCCATGACCTCCCAGCGTTTATGTGGGTGCTGGGGGCCCAAACTCCAGTTCTCATGCCTGTACAGCAATTGCTTTGCTCTTTGAGTCATCTCCCCATAACTGAGATCTTAAGGCATAGATCTATGCACTATCTAGTTTCCAAAGATGGTGTTCTATTGGGCTTCTGCTAGCCATTGAAATGGACAGCCTTTAGAAAGATTCATTGAACACATAGCAAAAGTCAGGCACTATATTTTTGCTTTAGTGATAGATGATAGATACAGAGAAGATAGACAGACAGGTGGGCAGATTGATGATGGATATATATATATGCATATATACATATATATCATATACATATATACTAGATGAATGTACATATGATAGATAGACAGATATTCATATACATATATAATAGATAAATGTATATGTGATAGATAGAAAGATACATAGTCATAGATGATAGATGAATGGAGATAGAGAAAAAGATATATAAATAGATGATGGATGAGTGGGTAGATAGATGATTGATAGATAATTGATGATAGGTGATAGAAAGGTATAAAGAGAGCTAATATGGGTGATGGATAAATAGATTTTAATGCTGTGCAAGCATATTGTTCACTAGCTTTGAAAGGCTCATGGCTGTCCCTGGACCTCTGTCTAACTCTTGGGGAAAACGGAACAAGTAACTAGCTACAGTTCATCCCTATCTTTTGCTGCCTTCCAGGTTAAGATCTATCTCCAGTTTTTAAAATCGGTAGGAAGCTTCGAGTCTCTTCATGGATGCTCTCATTCAACCAACAAAATGATTCCTTGGCTGAGCATAGCTCAGAGTGCCCAACAACACCTCATGTCATTAAGCTACAGAAGATCCAGAAAACTGAGGCGAGGAGTGGGATAGATAAGTTGCCCAAGGGCTTCCACTTAGTGATGGATTTGTGTGTCTCCAACCTCAACTGCTGTCACCAAGATCTTCCCACATCTCTGTCTCACCTAGGTATCAGTTCCTGCTCCTGCAATGAATGGATGGCCACAGGAAGTACCTTTCAAGGCTTCAGATGATCCGGCAGGTGGGTGAGGTCTCAGGAGAGCTGAGTCAAAGGACGACTCATTGAGAGTTTCTGATCACTCTGCCCGTGTTTTCAGGTGGAAATGGCAGACCCAAGTAGACTACAACTCCCAGGTGACTCATCTGCCAGAGATGAACACACGTCTGAGTGCATGGAAACCTCACAGAGTTGATGTTGAGGAGAAGGGATGATGAAAATCACGGCCATTTACCAGAACAAAGCCACATTTGTCCATGTCATGGACACACGCGCGCACACACACACACGCGTGCGCGCACACACATACACACACACACAAGCACACTGAACTATACTGAAGTGTTCCCAGGTCTCAAGTGCTAGTTGCTGGGTTGCCAGCCTGTGGCATGATTGAGAAATGGTGGCACTTTCAGAAGGTAGAGCCTAGTGGAGCGACATCCAGTCATCAAGAGGAGATGAGCCCTAGAACAGGATATTGGGATCCTAGCCCTTTCTGCTCTCCTTACTTTTTGTACACCATGAAGGGAGCAATCTCCTTGGCCTTTCCACAGGCCCAGGGGCAGTGGGAGCAAAAAACAAGAAATGGAAAACTGAAACCAGGGAGCAAAATATAACTCTTTGCTCCTTATAAGTTGTTTAGCTCATGAACTTTTTCAGCGTGCTAGGAAACTGAATGACACGCCTAGAGTATATATCACACAGATTGAGATGGCTCTCTGCATAGGCTCACAAGGAACCAAGACTGAAGAATAAAGGGATAAATAAGGTAAGAAATGTGGTTAACTTAACCCTTTCCTTCTGAGTGCATACATTCTCATCGAGTGCGCGTGCAGAGGCAAGAGGCTGACACCACACCTCTTCCATCTTTCTCTGCTGTCTTTTTAGAGACAGGGCCTCTCCTTACACCTGAAGCCACCATTTCCGCTAGAGTGATAGCTATCAAGGCCTCTGCTATGTGCCTCCCTCCGCCTCCTGTGACAGGGTTACAGCCATGGGCTGCTGGGCCCTGCTATTCACATGAGATCTTGGGATCCAAATTCAGGTCCTCGTGTTTGCACAGCAAGCACTTCACCCCCTGAGTCATAGCCCCAGTCCTGGGCGGAGACTTCTTCAAATGACAGCTAACAGTGTTTAAATGCCAGTTTAAAAGCCAGTGTTCTATGAAGAGATTACTCATAGGAATGATGAAACCCCTGACCCCGAGAAGCTCTGCCGTGAGTCCAGGGATTGGCAAGCGTGTGAAGATGAGGACTCTTTTTACTAACAGGGGAGGCAGTTTAGCAATTCCATCATTAGGCATCTTGCTATTTGTTAATCACACGGAGCCCAGCCTGGCTCCAGCACTCTCTGACAGGACAGGGTGACTCACTGGCATGAAGAATGGCACTGTGTGTGGTAACCATCAGCAGGCATGGTAACGGGGCTGAAGCTGCGTGTCAAGGATGACCGCCCCAGTCAGGCTGCACGTAATTAAGAGATTTGCATGGAGCAGAGACAGGCCTGCATCATCACAGACTCGTCAGAGGGGCTCCTTCCGAGCGAAAATCTGAAGATGTTCCTTTTTGCCTTGGGGTTTTAAAACAGTGTGCAGATATCATATAACCTGGCAAAATAAAAATGAATAGCCTACCCTGTGGCTGTGTTTCGAGTGCAGAGGTTTTCAGTGACTGTGAACCAAGCATGCATGTACACACACACACACACACATGCACAGGCACGGAGACAGAACAAATACACCACTAAACAAAAATGTGAATTTGGGGGCAAATGAGGCATGAAACACATTGGCCAATAAACAACACAAAAGAAGGTCATACTAAATGTTTTATCTAACCAGACTGGGAGGCATTGGAGCCAAGTACAGGTACCAATAAAACACACTCAACTAAATTGCATTTCCTAACAAATACAAAGGATTAGTGTTCATTTATTTTGCTGTAACTCAGATATAAAGACGCTTAGGATCTTAGCATCCTGTATTGATGAGATGAGAATCCCCAAAGGCTTAAAGTATCTAAAAACACAGCGCTGACCTGTCACGAGAAACTAAACTACACCTAAAGCACCTGTCATCACAGCTCTTCAGGGATCGAGGATGGCTCGCCCAGGAAGTCCTTCATCTGATGAAGCACTTGTGAGCGCACAGAGCCCTTTTGCAACCATTCCGCAAAATGGAGAAGGTGGTTACTGTTTTCCCCATTGTCTAGATGAGGAAACACACTTGGGAGGTTCAGGAGCTTTTCTCCGGCTCTTGTGGTCAAGGAGGAGTAGGGCTCAACTAGGAAGCATCTGCCTCCTGACCTACTTTTGTCCTGATAGGCAGTCAGTCCTGTGAGGGCCACTCTAAAAATCGAACCATTTGGCTCTAGTCTGTAGAGAGTGTGTGGGTGAATGTGTGTACGTGTGAGTAAGAGTACACTCACCCTTGTGTGCACGTGCACACGGAGCCAGGGAACAACTTTTGTATTGTTCTTCTGGCATTGCCCACTTTGGCTTTCTGAAAAGAGGTCTCTCGTTGGCCAGGAACTTGCCAATTTGGCTAGAGGGGCTGGCCAGAGAGCCCCACTAAACTGGTCTGTCTCTGCCTCCACAGCACTGAGATCACAAACATGTCCAATTTTTTTTTTTAAATGTGGATTCTGGGTTCTGGGAATTGAACTTGTGACTTTACTGACTGAGCCACATTCCCAGCCCTGCCTCTATCTTTTTTTTTTTTTTTTTTTTTTTTTTTGGTTTTTCGAGACAGGGTTTCTCTGTGGCTTTGGAGCCTGTCCTGGAACTAGCTCTGTAGACCAGGCTGGTCTCGAACTCACAGAGATCTGCCTGCCTCTGCCTCCCGAGTGCTGGGATTAAAGGCGTGCGCCACCATCACCCGGCTCCTGCCTCTATCTTTTAAGGCAAAACCTGACCTTAGGAGACCATTTTCATCAATATACCTCATTTCAATCACCTTTTTCTCAAAGCAAACAGAATAGTGTTCTAGGACTAATAGCTAGACAGTCTCACCTCCAAATCCTGCCTCTGCGGGGCCTCTCTGAACTTCAGTTTTCTTTTCCACAATGCCGTATCTTGTAAGATACGTATACACTGTGTGAAGATAGATTGTTGTGATTGGTTTAATAAAGAAGTCAAAGGCCAATAGCTAGGCAGGAGGTATAGGTGGGACTTCAGGGTTGGAAGAGGAAGTAGGAGGAGATAATCTAGGCTCACAGGAGATGCCAGGAGGCATAGAGATGAAACAAAATTTGCTAGATGGAAAAGAGGTAATGTCATGTGATAGAATGTAAGTTAATATACATGTGGGTTAATTTAAAATATAAGAACTAGTAGGACAAGCCTAAGCTATAGGCTGAGCTTTCACAATTAATAAGAAGTCTCCATGTTGTTATTTGGGAGCTGATGAGACAGAAAAACAGACTCATTACATATGGAGTCCAATATCTAGGCATGTATTTCTTTATGGGGCCTGGGAAATCTTAAAAAAAAAAACAAAAGAAAACAAAACTAGACATGGCTTCCCTATTGTACAGTGAGCACTTGAGCAGCCAGTGTGCTATGTAGAAATAGTGCAGGGTCAGCAAATTCCCAGAGCTGGGGCAGGTAAATGCTCCCAGTCAGTGCTGCTGGTATAAGATTCTGCTCTCACCAACCCAAGCAGGATGGAACTAACCACCAGCCCAGAGTCACACATAAGGTTTAAGGCTTGGTTCATGTGATCAGAGAAGGCTTCAGGCACACAGTAAAGTGGTTCAGCTTGAGAAAACCTCCAACCAGTTAGAGTAAAAAAAATAGGTATAGACAGTCATAGAAAAAATGCACAGTTTAAAAATAATAAAGTCTTTAAAGAAAGAGTAAAGTAACATTAAAAAACTACAAACAAACCATGAAAGGATGGAAAATACACAGGATGTCTGAAGCCTGTGTGGTACTTTGGATCCTGTGTGGTACTTTGTAGACTTTGAATTTTTAAAATGCTAATGTACAAAAAAAATAGCTGCTCAGAAATACTAGATTATGGAAACTGCCAAATTAAACCAACCTATATATTTTTTAAAATGTCTCAACTTTAAAATGTAAGTCAGAAAATATGTTGCATTGGGGAAGAAGTTATGCCTTTGTTTCCACAGGAAACAAAAAGTTAATGGTTCTCTTCAGAATTAATGAAGATCAGATTTGTTTGGGGGAGACTTTCTGAAAATCTTGGCTACAGGCACAAAGAAAAACTGTGAGACAGGTGACATATATGCTGATCTCTTGACATGGGAACAGCTCTGAGATTGGATGAGACATAATAGATCTTGTTGGTTACAGAGTTCTCATGACTTGTTATTACATGTCATCCTTTCATATGGCATGGATAGAGATTTGGTTCTACAGTACAAACAAACTTAGAAAGTTGACAGATGGGTTTTACTTGCTTAAATATGAAGCAAAAAACATCTTTTATTGGGTTGTGTACAATGCACAGTCCATACTTATGTTAATGCAGATATTTATGTTATCTTTGAGAGATTCCCCTCTGTATGCTGTGAATAAATTTTGTTACCATTGGTTAATAAAGAAGCTGCTTTGGGCCTATGGCAGGGCAGAATAGAGCAAACTGGGAATTCCAAGCAAAGATAGAAGAGAAAAAAGTCTAAGTCAGGGAGATACCATTTAGCTGCCAAAGGAGACAGATGCCCCAGAACCTTACAGGTAAACCATGAGCCTCATGGTAAAATATAAAATAATAGAAATGGGTTAATTTAAGATGCAAGAGCTAGCCAATAAAAAGTCAGAGCTAATAGCCTGAACAGTTTTAATTAACACAGTTTCTGTGTTATTATTCAGATCTGGGCAGCTGGGAAATGAGCAATCTCCACCTACAAGCTTATGTATTTTCAGAGCAAGGGGAACAGACACTGATTAAAATGGGTGGCCCAGGTGATCCAGCTTTTCAGAGTGTCTACGTTGCAATTGAGTTCTACATTCAGAACAACTTCAAGGCTACTACTGTCCACCCTCACAGACTATTCTGGCCAGGACTTCAGATAAGGCTTGTACTTTCCCATTACACAGAGACTGGTCAACAAATGTTATAGCTAGTTTTCTTAGGACTTGACCATTACCTCAATTTTCTCAGGGTCTCCTGGGGATGCTCTTGTTCCCAGACAACAGGAATCAGTCTAGAAAACACACAACACCCACATTCCCAAGAGGTGGAGGTGAGTGGCTTTTGATCATTTTGTGGGTTATGGATATTTGTCATCATTTAGTGGAGTTATGGGAATATAGGATAAAAAGACAACTATTCATCTCAAATATTTTACATTGGTATGAATTTCTGTATATTGATACAAATTTAAGGTTCTCTTTGTTATATCATATATGTTTCTACTCTTGTTTAAGGTATTGTACCTATTATATATCTCATTTAAAAATGTAATATAACGTTCTACTCCCTTAAAAGTTATTATTATAAACTGTTTAGGATAATTAAGAAATGCAAGTTACTAGTTAGTCATTTATAATAATCAAACCTGTAGTCATGTTATGTATGTGTTCAAGGTTAAACAGATATATTTTAGATAGGTGATCTTCAAACACTTCAGAGACCTACAGAATATGGCATTTAAGGTGTTTAGCAACTTAAGGGTTTTCATGACAGTGAGACATGTCTGCTCTTGGCAGCACCAATTTACTTCCAAAAAGGATGATGGACATTGGAGAACCTCCATATGGAGTTTGCTTTCAATGCGACAAAGCTAGCCATTTGGGTGAGAAACTGCCCTTGCCTTAACCGCTGAGACATTGGAGAACCTCCATATGGAGTTTGCTTTCAATGCGACAAAGCTAGCCATTTGGGTGAGAAACTGCCCTTGCCTTAACCGCTGACCTTATGCTGTCAAAACTGGACAAGCAGGACACCAAAGAAAGCAACTGCTAAACTGTGCCAAGACAAGGTAGGATAGCCCTTCAAAATTCCTGTTGCACAGAAAAGTTCGTCAAATATTCTAGGTCTATAGACTGAAGATGGATGCCCCAATGTTACAGAGAAAACTTAGGTGACTGTCCAGGGAGCCAGATGTCTCTGTCATATCTATAGTTTTGGAAGTTGCTTGCTCTGCACTTCCTGTTTACTCAGATAATATTATATCCTTCTCAGGTCTCTGACAGAGTTGAAGATAAGGTAGTTATAATTACAGTTTTTCTTGTTATCAAATTCAGAAAAGAAACTGACGTAAGAGGTAAAAAGTGTATAAGGTTGAGAGACATAAAAGCTTAAACTGTTTGTTTAAGAAAATGTTTTGAGGTCTTAAAAGATAGTTTTAGGATGGTAACATGAGTTATGACAGAAAATGGTTTAGATATAAAACTTATCAAGATAAGACAGATAATAGAGCATTTTCTCTGAATATGCTAAATATAAAAGGACTGGATATTGTAAATGTAATTCTTACCTGATAATTGTTCTTATTGTATATAGTTTTACTATGTTAGCATTAAAGCCTTTTCTTTTTATTTAGACAAAAGGGAAAATGTTGTGGGCTATTTGTATCTCATGTGAAGCTATATTGCTGTGATTGGTTTTAAAAAGAGCTGAATGACAAACAGCGAGGCAGGAGGAATAGGCAGAACTTCCAGGCACATGGACAAAGTAGGAGGAGATAATCTAGGTACACAGGAGATGCCAGGAGACACAAAGAGGAATCAGAAGGTACAATATGGAAGAGAGCAATGCCACGTAATAGAATATAGGTTAATATACATGGGTTAATTTAAATTCTAAGAGCTAGTGGGACAAGCCTAAGCTATAGGCTGAGCTTTCATAATTAGTAAGAAGTATCATTATTTGCTAGTTGTCTGGCAGGACAGAAAAAGACTCATTACATTATCTGTGTTCCAAAGTCCTGGGCTTTGGCTGCCAGTAAGCACCTTACATTTTTGCTTCCACTGTCTACAAAGGTTATTCGGGGGAGATGTATCTTCAGGGATGTTCAGAAGTCACGTGTAGGGCAACCTGATCTCCCACTGGAATTCCTAGGAGAAAGATCCAGGCATGAGAATATTCCTGGGCACAGAGCATATCAGACTCGAAAGAACAAGCGAGACACTAACTGTCTCGGAGAGTCATCCTTCCTGTGTCTAATCCATAACACACCAGGAGCACTGTGGGTCAGAGGAAAAAGAAACACACACACACACACACATTCAAGATTGGCAGACCAGTCTGTGCAAAGTGAAAAGGTTTTCAGCCCCTGCAGCTTCTGAGAAATACCTAAGCCTCACGAGGCTGAGGTCACCGGAGTTCCTCGGGGGACCCTCTGTCCGCACTAATTAGAGAGAGGAATACTGTTTCAAAGCATTCTTACAACTCTACATTGCTCCAGGAATTGGGGTGCTTGGAGGCCCAGGCCCAGCTCTCCTAGCCTGCCAAGCCCTTCAAAGGTGGAGAACAACAGGAGCGGGGCAAACAGGTGGCGGTGGGAAATGTGCCTGGACGATCTCGAGTATTCCTTTCTTCACCTACACCCTCGTTATCCTCATCACTTTTCAAGCCAAGGCAGGCTAGTGATGCCAGCTTCCACACCTTCAAAAGGAAATATTCACTACACAGGGCTGCTACTGAGCCCTCCTGTGGACTTGCTAGGTCCCCACAGGGACACATCATGTCAAAAGAGGGTTCCTCGTTAGATTTCTCTCCCTGACATGCTGAGGCCCAAGGGGGGATAAGAGACATGAAGGGCCACTCACAGGTGTTGGGACTCATGCAGTGAAACTGGAAAATTCAAACTTAACCTCCGAGGGTAAAAATGGTGCAGACAGGACCCGTTTGCTCTGAACCTGGGAGAGACATATGCTTTGTGATGATGGATGACTGTAAGACTCCCTCAGGAGTTCAGTATTGACCCTATTAGTTACTATCCAGTCTTCTTCAAAGCACTCCTGCTTCTCCCTCTCTGCTGCTGGGAGAGAAGCTCCTGTGTTTGAACATTTGGTCTCTGGCTGGTGATGCTGCTTTGGGAAGTTGTGAAACCTTCAGGAGGTGGGAATTTCCAGGAGGAAGGTGGGTACCGACAGGGTGGTCCCTGAGGTTGCTAGCTCAGTCTCCATTTCTCTCTTAAATCTCTCTTCTTCCTGGCTATGCCTACGATATGAGCAGCTACAAGATCAACACACTCCAGCCGTCCCAATGGGACAGAGCCCTGAAACATAAGCTAAGAGAAACCCCTCTCCTCCCTCCAGCTTCTCCTGTCAGGTATTTCGTCAGGATGATGAGACCCACCACACACCTACAAATTCACATTATTCATAGTTCTAGAAATCATGCCACAGATCCTTGACTCAAGAGAGAGATAACATGCAGATCTCATGGGTGTTGTCATGGCAACAGGTATAGATGCAGCCAGAGACAGAGAAACAGAACACAACCCTGTGGACCTGTGAGCTCAAGCAGGTGAGTTTGATGTACTAGAAATAATAGAGCCGGGTTGATGGAAGAAGATCATTGGTTAATTAAATAAAGAAACTGCTTGCCCTGATAGGTTAGAACATAGGTGGGTGGAGTAAACAGAACAGAATGCTGGGAGGAAGAGGAAGTGAGCTCAGAGACGCCATGCTCCCCTTTCCCGGGCAGACACACATGATAAAGCAAGCCGCCAGGTCAGACATGCTGAATCTTTCCTGGTAAGACCCGTGCTACACAGTTTATTAGAGATGGGTTGATCGAGATATCAGAATTAGCCAGTAAGGGCTAGAGATAATGGGCCAAGCAGTATTTGAATGAATACAGTTTGTGTGTTGTTATTGCGGGGCATAAGCTAGCCAGGCTGTCGGGGTGCTGGAGATGCAGCCCTGTTGCTTCTATTACTATACTGGGTCAAGGTGAGAGGTAAGTAAGCAGGGTGGAGGGGGCAAAGAGACTCTTCAGCCTTAGCATTCCTAAAAAATGCCCATGGGACACCCATGCCTCAGCACATGTGTGGAGGTCAGAGGACAGTCAGAGGGCAACCTCAGGTGTCATTTGTCTCCTTCTACCTTCTTTGTTTTGTTTTGTTTTTTTAAGACAGGGTTTCTCCATGTAGCCCTTACTGTCCCGGGACTCACTTTGTAGACCAGGCTGGCTTCAAACTCATCCTTCTGCCTTGTTTAAGACAGGATCTTTTGTTTTTCCACTGTGCATGCCAAGACAGCTAGCCCACGAGCTTCTCAGGATTCTCCCATCTCCTGTCTTTGCTGGAATTATGGACGCTCCAACTATAATCATCTAGTTTTTATGTGGGTTCTAGAGATTCAATCTCAGGTCCTCATGCTTATTTGCACTGCAGGTGGTTTTACACACCGAGCCATTTTGCAGTCTGTGCTGAACTCATATACAACTTTTAATCCCATAATGACTGGCATGTGTTGATATATATATATATATATATATATATATATATATATATATACACAATATATATATATACAAAGACAAATATAAATATATGGGCCTATTTGGGGTGGGGGGAAGAATACCCATGGAGTCAAATTCATCTTAAAGTAGATCACAAGGCACAAGACTAAGATCTGAACAGAAGCCAGGCCCTTCTTACCTCCTTGAAGGTAGCTCCAAATGGACTTGTCGCCGCTCCCGGAGGAATTGATCCTGTGTCATTCTTGCCACACCAGTTCTATGTCTATATTACCTTAGCCTATTGTCCACTCTGGAGACAGTTCCATCTGGAAATGCTTCTGTCCACTGACACACGACTCGAGGTAGGAAGACACGTTATTTCCATAGATATCAAGGGCGTTTCATCAGACTGACTCTTGCTATCAGTTTCTGTTATTTTGTTTACGTTTAGGTGGTCTTGAGAATTCTACTAAAAAAACTAAAATCCTCTCATTTTAAATATGGTTATCAGTCCCGTGTTCACACGGGAACTCAGAGCTGATAAGCATACTTCTCTGGAAATGCAGAAAAAAAATAGAACCTCTTTGCTTTGTGGTTTAGTGTCTAGGACTAGGAAGTGAACTAACAAAAGGCAGATAAACACTGTGGCTGGAGGGATGGCTCAGCAGTTAAGAGTGTTTACTGCTCTTACAGAGGCCCGAGTTCAGTTCCCAGAACCTACACGGGGCAACTCATAACCTCCTGTAACTCCAGTTCTAGGGTACGTGATGTCCTCTTCTGGCCTCCTTAGGTAGCCACCTACATGTGTGCAGATACACACAAACACACACAGACACACCCACACCCCACACACCAAATATTTAAAGAATATATTAATAGAAAGAAAAAAAACATGTTATAGAGCTTTTATGTAAAATAAATGTATGCCTGGAAGAACTTTATGACTAGGAGTCAGCGCAGTGAGAACTGGGATGTTATTTACTGTGCTAACAAAGAGGAAAAGTATGGCAAAGCAAGATAAAGGAAAGAGAGGGCTAACCTGTGGCAAGGTTACCAGGGAGCGCATGGTGAATAAGGGCTGTTTCACTCAGCTCAGTACGCAGACGAGTCACTCTCCAGTTTTTGGAGAAACAACAGACCGCATCTTCACACAGATAAAGCCATGTCTTGTTTCCAGACAGGAATGGGGAGAACTAAGTGCTTCTAGCTCAGAACCTGGGCTACACTAAAGTCGTCTGTGTGGGTGGTATACTCTGGTCTCTTCAGAAACACGAGTTTGATGTTGACCAGCCTGGAGAACCCTCCAGGGATCTTAGGGCCGGGGTAAAAAGGGTTAGGGCAGATGAGTGGTTCTCACAAGATCTGCCTGTCTTCAGCCTGAAGGGTCCAGGAAGGCACAGAGGTGGGATGTGCCTGGACAGTGGGCATTTCCACCTCATGGGAACTCAAAGAAGAGCTGGGGGGCTGGCAAGAAACACTGGTAGGGCACCCATCAGTAGGGCCTGAAATGGGAGCCACAGGAAATATGTGGGTTAGTGAAATATCAAGATTGGATGTTTTAGTCCTGGTGATTGTGAGATGACACGAAAGGGTGGAGAAACCAGGGACATAAGGACGAGACTGTCCTTCCTACATAGAAAGCCAACACTGACTGTCTTGGCCAGGCACTGACGAAAGCGGCCAATACAATTACCATCTTCGCAAAATTTAGAGTTTAATGGGATATGGGGACTGCAGAGGAGGACACCAATGGCCCCAGCTGGAAATCTGGAATCTGTGGGGAATGTTTCTGATGCGAAGAATTGTTGAAGTCTGTGGAGCAGCTCATGGGAAGGACAGGGGACCAAGGTCAGCATGTGTTTCCACAAGGATAAGACCTAGAAATGAAAGTTCTAAAGCTCATTTGACCTGAAGAAAACTGCTTTCCTAATGACTGTGTGGGTTTGCTGTTGCTGTTACTAGTGGGTTCAGAGGAGAACATTTCTCTTGCCTGTTTATTTCAGGGGATAGCAGCAGTATTTTACTGCATAGCCCTGACTGGCTGGACCTCTCTATGTATGAAGAGTACCGGATCTGGAGCTCACTGAGAACAGCCTGCCTCTGCTTCCTGAGTGCCAGAATAAAAGGTGTGCACCATTTTTATTTTGTTTTTTTTTTGTTTTTTGTTTTTTTGTTTGTTTGTTTTTGCTCTGAAAGGCAAGTTGCCATAGAACTGTGCTATTACTACAAATGTTGACCTCATTTGTGCTGCAAGGTAAAGAGAAAAAGACTTGGGGCACAAACCTAATCTTTAACCAGCTTGTAACCGCGCTTACTATGTCATGTTGAAGGATGGGCCTCCAGAAGGGTACACTGGGAAACTGCACATCTTTTAGGAAACAAAGCCTAGGGGCGGGCATCCTTTAGTTATTGAGGGGTGTGCCTTCTAGGGATATAATGGAGTTCAGTCTCTTCTTTCCCCTTTTCTTCCTGGCGTCTGAGATGAGAGATGTGTTCTGTTATGTACCCCGCAGGTGCTATCTTGCCACAAGCCCAAGGGAATAGGACTACTTAGTCACAAGCCAGGAGGTTCAGAACAGATACCTGTTCTCATTGTAAGTTAGTTTTCTCACACATTTAACTATAATAACTACTACGCCCTATTTCCTTAAAAACGTTTTTTATGTATTTATTTTTATGTGTATAAGTTTTCCCATGTGTGTATGTATGTATGTGCACCACATGTGTGCCTGGTACCCAAGGAGGCCAGAAGAAGGTATTAGATTCTTTGGAACTGGAATTATAGATGGTTAGGAACACCACATGGGTGTTGGGAACCGAGTTTTGGCTCTCTGCAAGAGCAACAAATGCTCCTAACCACCGAGCCATCTTTCTAGGCCCTATTCACTTCATTTCTGTCATTGCCCAATTCTGCTTAAGAGTCATGGAGTGATCTGATAAAGAAATGACAGAAATGAGCTGTCTGGGCTTCCTTCTATGAGGCGATCTTGACCGTCAAACCACCAGCCTTCTTGTCCTTGGGCATCCCATCCATAGGTCAAAAGCCCCTTAACCATGGAAACCAGCTCTGCTTCATTAACAGCCTCTTAGGAAATCTGCATACTTGAGTCCTCCCCCTTCAGTTCAGAAAGTGCTTCTGCTCTCCCAGTTCTGACACAAAAGAGGAGCTGGACCTTAGCAAAGACAACACACTCACGGCTCCGGATCCCACAGTGCACATGTGTTTGTTAGGTCCTGCCTTAGAGCAAATTCAAACATTTCCTGTGATCATTTGCAAGTGTCAGAAAATGGCAATCCACCTTCACAGTCTACCACCCAGAGCCAGGGAATCTCAAGTTGTACTATGATAACTCCTTCCGGGGACTCCATATAGCTGCTAATGATCTGTCAAGATGAAGTCGTCAGGCACAAATCAAACAGGCAGAGAAGAAGCCAACCTCACCTCTGTGTTCCCAGTTTCTAAGGCTCTGAATGTTGCACCCATCAGGCCCCTGTCTTGGTGAGGGACAGGGCTGACTTTAATATACTCCCAAAAGTCCACGAGTCTCTATACAGAACAGTTCTTTTAGCTGCCGTGAGATATAAGCCCATTCAAGTCTGTCACCCCAGACCGTCTGAACAGTGTTGAACTGTGCTGTTCCCTCCTTTCCAGAGGGTGCAATGCAAGTTCATGATTAGAACATCTCTTGAACTTGAACGTGGCATTCTGCCCCCAAGGAGGAAGCTGGGATTTGGAGGAGACTGTCTGATTTGGTTCACCTTCCCGGAAGCAGACAGTTGCCAAGGATAAAGGCCCTATCACAACCCTCAGGCTGCACTTCCCTTCCTGAGTGCTAGGAAGACGCCTAACATTTGATAAACAGACGTGGGTTGTGTTTGACACACCTTTGCTGCAGTCATTCATCCAACCCACGTTACACCAGAGGAAAAGAACCAGAGGGCTCCAGGGTAACCGATGCTCGTTTGTAGGGATTTTATGTCACAATTTCAATGACCTTTGCTGAATGAGAATTTGGTATCTATGACCAGTATGCTCAGTTTTGAAGACTTTTAAAGTTATTAGTATTTATATGTGGCATATATGTATGTGTGTGCAGGTGCCCACGGAAACCAGAAAGAGGACATCAGATCCCCTGCGGCTGGAGTTATAGGAGGTTTGTGAGCCACCTGATATGGATGCTGGGAACGGAACCCTGGTCCTCTAAAACAGCAAGAGCTCTGAGCTGCGGAGGCATCTATCTGGCAGGAGCTTCAGTTTTGAAACTGTAATAGGTGAAGTTATTTTTGACTTATGTGTATGTGTCTGTGTGAGTATATATTTCATGTGTGTGAGTGCCTTCAGATGTCAGAATCCCCTGGCTCCCGCTGGATCCCCGGAGTTGGAGGTACAGGACGCTCTGAGCGGACAGATGTGATTGTGAGCTCAATTCAGGTCCTCCTGTAGGGAGACCAGAAAGTGCCTCTAACTTCAGAGCCTTCTCTACAGCCCCCCATAGCCTATTTTGAAAGGCAGTGCCCTACCTTCTCACAAAGCTCCATGAGGCCTGACACTCATTTACGCTGCATCCTTGGCTCTTGCCCTGAGACATAGCAGAACTGCTCTTGCAGAGGACCCGAGTTCAGTTCCCAGCGCCCACAGCAGGTCCAGCTCATAATGCTGGACCCAGGGCAACCCAAACCCTCTTTCTGACTCCATAGCTTACTTATTGGCTCATGGTTTCTGAGATCTAAACAGACCATCAAGATAGAGGATGAGGTGGGAGAACAGGACAGAGTGAGGTGCAGGAGGGCAATGAAGAATAATTGCATAAACAAGGAACCAGTTGGCAGGGAAAACAAGACGGGAAGCCACTCCAGCTAAGGTTGACATGCATGGGGGAAGAGACTGCTCAGGGAAGGCCCATAGTGTGCAAGAGACGCCCATAAAGGGTCGCATACCTCCTGACCTGGGGCCACTGAGTCTCAGAGTGTCCCCATCTCTGGCTTACTTTCTCTTTTGGAAGTGTTCCTTTCTCTTAACAAACTGCCACTTTTACCACTATCCAAGTGGCACAGTTCACTTCCTTCGTCTGGGACACAATCATCTAGAAAACCCAGCAGGGCCCTCCACAGCCCAATATCCACCTGTAACAGGAAGATGCAACGGAGACTGTGGTGTTGGAAGCTTGTGACAGTGCTTGTCCACATTAAGGAGACTGGAATACAGAGACCTTTGGGAAATATATATCCCATAGACTTGCCCACAAGGCCAGCCTTACAGAGGCAATTCCTCAGTTCAATGGCTCTCTTCCCAGGTGACTGCAGCTTGTGTCAAGTTGATAAACAAAACAAAAGCAAAGAACAAACACCTAGTCAGTACGCTCACTGAGCCCTCGTGCTGGCCCTCCATTGCTTTCATAATCTCATTGTCAGCGTTCCTCAAAGAGGAATTGTAGTTCAGGTTTTGAGCCAACTTTATTTCCAGTTTGTACTTAAGAGTCAAGTTGAGCCCTCCAGCTGGAGAAGCATGGAGGGAGGGAGGAGGCTGAGCTTCCACGCCATGTCTGAGAGATGCATCATCAGGTCATTACAGCTGGTGTCCGGTGTTTGAAAGCTTATAAAGAGGGGCTGAAGAAATGGCTCGGTGGTAAAGAGCACTGGCTGTTCTTGCAGACCTGGGTTCCATTTCCAGGACCCACACTGTCCATCATGACTGTCTGTAACTCAAGGGGGATCTGACTTCTGGCCTCCAAAGGCAGCAGGCACAGACAGACATGCTGGCAAAGCACCCTTAGGCAAGAAAGGGGAGGGGGAGGAAGAAGAAGACAGCACAGAAAAAGTTAATTGTGAGATTGTGACCGTGGGCAGTCAACTGGACAGTAGGAAAGACCACAACTAAAGGAGACCCACACAACCAGCGGACACTTAACGGTAATGATAATGGTAATAAAAGTTGTATCTCAATTGATTCTAAAATCAGACTGCTAAACGAGGAGGAATGGAAAGCCATTTCTTTTGCAAATGCTATGCTTTCTCTCCCACACACACCTAGAAAAGGGCTTAATAAGGATTTCAAAGCCTCCTGGCACTTCCCTGGAGTTTGGCCATTCTGGGATTGTGGGGCCCCTGTGCCAGCTATTTGCTCTGCCAGCAGTGTGTTAGGAAAACCATCCATTAAAGGGTTTCAACACACCGCCTTTCCCCAGAAGCCTTTGTCTAACAGGATAATTTATGGCCTGCTCAGGAATCTGGTCTTTACAAAACAGTAAATTCACACTTGCGAAGGACTTCAAAGCCGCCATTATGAGGCCTGGTAGCAGAAGGCATCCCGAAGCTGAGAGAAGATCAACAGATCAGTGAGGATTTAATGACCCTGTTGAGTTTCACCACACCGTGCCACTGGGACAAGGCTGAACAGCCGCTGCATTTGGCCCCTCTGCTTGCAAAAATTCAGCCTTCAATGCGAGTCCTTTGGTAATAATAAAACAAAACAAAACAAGAAACATTGTATCCACTCTCTATGGTATGGGAATCTGTGGAATTTGAACAAGAAGGAAGCAAGGGCCTTCAGTTGTTCTGGCTCCTCTTGATGCCCTGTAGGAAGGGCAGTAGGAGCAGCCAGCACCATGGCCAGCCTAGGTCCCCAAGCATCTCTCTCTAAAAAGCGAGGGGATGGGAGGGTTTCTAGAGTCTTAGGCCATTTCAGGTTTCAGATGCTGGGGCCACGGGTTATTTTGAACACATAGTCTTGTGCAAAAGCTAAACCTCGTGCTCCAGTGGGCAGTTAACCAGATTGCTCAAGAATCACAGAGGACGCTTCCCCTGGTGGTCAATTCTTAGCAGCCGGAAGACCTAGGAAGTGAAGTTTTTTGTTTTTTTAAAAAAAATTGTTGGGATATTCATACACACACCAGATTGGAGAAGGAAAGTCGAACATCACAAGTAGGACTCTGGGACAAGCACGGTCCGGGATGGAGACTAGTGGTGTTTTCACGGGCAAGTGTCCTGACTTACCAGAACCTTGGTGCTCTCCTGCCTTGGAAGGAAGACATGTCGCCTAGGTGTGGAATGAGGAGTAACCTTTGCTTCATAAGATCTGTTTCACTTGGCCCTCAGGCCCTCTTGGCCCTCTTCTGCCTCTGGTTTTGCCTCTACACCTCCACCTCGGATTCCCGGCTGCCATTTGGGCAAAAGTGACGGTATTCATTTCTTCCTGCCTTTCAACAGACATAAAAGCGTCTGTCTTCTATTTGAGACCCAGGGTGTGGTGTAGGGGGGGTGTATACGTCTGTTGGTGAGTGTGTAGGCCTGATGATGATGTCACTCTCCACATTTGTTTTTGTTTAGTTTGTGTTCTTTTGTTTGTTCGTTTGTTTGGAGACAAGGTTTCTCTGTGTAGCCCTGACTGTCCTGGAACTCATTCTCTAGACCAGGCTGGCCTCGAACTCAGAGAGATTCACCTGCCTCTGCCTCCTGAGTGCTGTGCTGGCGTGAAAGGCATGGGCCACCACCACCACCCCGGTGTGTTTTGCTTTTTGAGGTAAGGTCTCCTACTGAACCCGACTGATGCTCATCAGTTTGGCCAGACTGGCTGACCAATGTGTTCCAGGGATCTGCCTGTCTCTGCCCCCACAGTGCCGTGTGTACTACGCCCAGGTTTTGACATGGGTGTGTGGGATCTGAACTCAGGTCCTCATGTTTGTACAGCAAGCCCTTTACTGACCGAGCCTCCTCCCTACCCCTCTTTTCTGCCTTTTAAACAGTCGAATCGTGTCTCAGGTACAGTTTTTTCTTGAACCCATTCTATTCATCTCACAGCAGCTCGGGGTAAAGCAGGGACGGTCGCATCTCTGAGTCCACCCATCCTTCCTCCTCCTCTCCTCAAAACGTTCCTTTAAACCTTCAAAAGCCCTTCTCTGGGGTAGCGTGGGCAGCAGAATGCTGTATCTGGGCGCGGGGTGAACTAAGAAGCTGAGAGTAGACAGTCACTGAAGCCATGGTGACAAGGGGCTCTTGGCATGAGAGTCCCCATAAGGGACACAGGAGGAGACAGAGCTGAAGGGGGAAGGTAGTGAGCTCAGCTTCTGATACACTCACCTTGAGGTGCCACATGGGAGAACCCCTTTTGACAGGGAGGGGTACAGCCCAGAACTGCACCCGGAACCTTAGTGTGAGTGGTAAAGCCTCTCTCCATGTAGCTCAATGGTTCTCGAATACAGCTGCACTGTGGAATAACCAAAGGGCATCTCATCTGTCGGGACTGTGGCTGGGCACTGAGTTGGTCTGGCATTGAGCCAAGCTTGGAGCCACTGCTTTGCAGAATAAAAGGTGTGTCCCTTCTCTGAACACATCTGTGAAGATGTGGGAAGCTATATGCAATACCCACAGTCTTAGATCACCAAAAGTCAGTGGCTGGGTGTTCATTTCCACGATTAGAAAGCAGTGTTCCTTTCTTACAGTTGCTGTAGCAAATTACTGCAAAGTGGCCACATTTGTGTGACAGAATAAATCTATTATCCGAAGGAGGCTGGACATCTGAACTCAGTGGGTGGAAATGAAGACACAAGCAAGGCCAGACTCCTCCGGGAGGCTTTCGGGAAGGACACATTCATTGCCCCTCTCTGGTCCCAGTGACTGCCAGCATCCCCAGCTTCTCCAGCATCCCTTCCCCAGTTCTGTCTCCATGAGTCACTATCTTCGCTTTGTGTCTGACTCCTCCTTTTACGAGCATGTGTGCATGCTTGTATTTAGGTCCCACCTGGATACAGAGCTGCCATCCTGATCGGCTTTCTATTGCTGTGACAAACATCATGACCAAAAGTAACCTGGGGAGGAAAGGGTTGATTTTAGCTTATAGCTTCTAGGCCAACAGGGCAGGAACTCAAGGGAGGATCCTGGACACAGGAACTGAAGCAGGTGCCATAGATGAACGCTGCTTAATGACTTGTTTGATCTTTTTCTTATACAGCCTAGGACCACAGGCCCAGGAATGGCACCACCCAGAGTAGACTGGGCCCTCACACATCAATCATTAATCAAGAAAATGCCCTTAGATTTGCCTACAGGTCAAATTGATGGAGACATTTTCTAAATCGAGGGTCCCTCTTCCTAGCCGACTCTAGTTGGAATCAAGGTGACAAGAAACAAAAAAACAAAAAACTAACCAACACAATTATCTGTCTCAAGTCATATTTTTCATTTAGGATATATCTGTAATACATTGTATTGCCACATAACATGATATTTACAGGTCCTGGGTATTAGAACCAGCTATCTCCGAGAGACTCTTAATCTCTCAGACATCCCTCAAAGTTTCTGGGTCTCCACATCTAATTCATCCCCATCTTTCCATTCTCTAGTCTCAACTCATCCCACTATTAACTCAAGACCAAACTCTCTTTATGAGCCTAACAGCTTCAAAGTGATCACCTAAGTCAGCTAAGTACCAGCTTCTCACACTGAAGGCCATGATCCCATGTGAGATCATGCAGCTGAACGGGGGCATGGCAAGTTTTAGGCAATAGTTTAGGTTTTCTGAATGTACAGTAGCCAAATTAATTCAAAGTCAAATGTATAATGAATGAGAGGTGTGTCTGGCAGTGCTCACCCAAGTCGCCTGGTGTCACGTGACTACAGCGTTGGCTATGAATGCATGACAGGCATCTTTGCAATCCACATGTTATCACACCATCCATCGCTCAACACGCACCTCCTAACATATCTTGGCTCACATCCAAGACTATATTTCCCTATCATCATTCCTTAGCATATCAGATTATATCTCTGGGTTATATTCTGTTGGAATGTTTGATCTTTTTTAAGTTGCTGACTTGAGTTTCATTTTTTTTTTAAAGCTTAATTGGACGATAAATTCCTTAAAAGGTGGGAAAGCGGGCGAGAGTGCTCAGTGGTTAGAGCATCTCCGACTCTTGTAGAGGACCGGAATTGATGGGGGAGAGTCATATATCAATCTGTTGATTTCATTGGTTAAGCAATAAAGAAACTGCTAGGCCCATTTGATAGGCCCACCCTTAGGTGGGTGGAGTAAACAGAACAGAAGGCTGGGAGAAAGAAGCTGAGTCAGGGATTCTTCTCGCCATGATTCTTCCATTTCAGGCAGATGCAGGTTAAGATCATTCCTGGTAAGCCAGCTCGTGGGCTACAGTAGATTATTAGAAATGGGCTAGTCCAGGTGCGAGAGCTAGCCTAGAAGAGGCTAGATAGAAATGGGCCAAGCGGTGTTTAAAAGAATACAGTTTCTGTGCAATTATTTCCGGGCATAAGCTAAGCTAGCCATGTGGGCGGCCGGGTGCCGGGGATGCAGCCCCGCCGCTCTTATCACTACACAGAATTCAATTCCCAGCAACCATATTGCATGGCTCACAACTATCTATAGCATCTGCTCAAGGAGGATCTGACACTTCTGGCCTCCTCTAGCCCAGAGACACATCCTTATTTTATTAGGACATGAATATTTGTTGGAGGAGGTGGCATTATTCAGCCTTACCTGCCATTATACAGTTAGTTATCTGCGGCAAGTCCTAATGGCTTATGAATGGGCTGTTCTTGCAGCAAGCCCCCAAATGTCACACTTGAATATGAACTCTGCCCCAGCTCATGTGTTGAAGGCTTGATTTCTAATTTCTTTTTTCTGAGACAGGGTTTCTCTGTGTAGCTTTGGCACTCACTCTGTAGACCAGGCTGGCCTCAAACACACAGAGATCCGCCTGCCTCTGCCTCCCAAGTGCTGGGATTAAAGGCAGGTGCCACCACCGTCCAGCAGAAGCCTTGATTTCTAATGGAATGTACAGAGGTAAGTCTTTGGGGGAAGTCACCAGATCATAAGGGATCTGAGCCAATGGATCAACCCATTGATGAATCCATGACTCGGAAGCCTTCTTGGTAAGGAGTGGAAACGTGGAGGTAGGATATAATTGTAGTAAGAGTCATGTTACTAGTAACAAGAGTAAGTTACTGGGGCTGTGTGCTTGAAATACACACCTCATCTATGGTTACTGTTGATTTTTCTCTCTCCGTCCCCTGACCCCTGCCACCATGAGGTTACCAGATCTACTCCACTATAAGTTTCCTTGACCTTTCTGCCTCACCATGGGCTCGGAAACTACAGGGTCAAGCACCATGGGAGAAGTCAGTGAAACCATGAATCAAGATGGATCTCTCTTTCTCTAGCTTGTTTTCCCAGCAGCACAAGGCAACTAACACAGGGTAAATAAAAGCCAGATTTGATTTCGTGAGCAGTTCCAGGTAACAGCAACCTGGGACACATGTTGCCTGCACATGATCATATAGTGAATTTGGGACATGTATGACATGGTTTAAGTAAAAAGCTACTCAGTAGACCAAACTAAATTTCTTCATATTTTAAAAAGCATGAAACATTTGTCTTAACATTTACGTTGTTTGGAGGGGGAGAACAAACTTGAAAGGGTCTGGGAGTGTAGCTCAGTCGACAGTGTGCCTGCCTAGTGTGCACGAAGCCCTGGCTTCAACCCTCAGCATCCCATAAAACTGGGCATAGGGGCACATTTCTGTAATCTCAGCACTTGGGAGGCAAAGGTGGGGAGATCAGATGTTCAAACTTATCCTTGCTATACAATAAGTTCAAATCCAGCCTGTGTTATAGGAGACATTGTCAAGAAAGAGAAAAGAAAAGAAAAGAAAAGAAAAGAAAAGAAAAGAAAGAAGGAAGGAAGGGAAGGGAAGGGAAAGAGAGAGAATGGGAAGGGGAGGGGAGGGAAGGGAGACTTAGGGAAGTTCCTAAAAGTTCATCCTGGAGAAGTCTCTGTGGTCCTCACACCCTTGTTTTTAAGTTTAGCTGAGCTTCAATGAGAGAAACTCAAACATCAGTGTGATCTCCTACAACCTTTGAGCAGTAGAGTGTATATAAGTCTCTCTGGGTTAACTTTAGTATTGACCACGTGATGCCCGATCACTGAGTGCTCTCTCTCTCTCTCTCTCTCTCTCTCTCTGGAGTAGAAATGAAGACTCTGGCCTTCTCACCCAGGTCCTGTCTTTCAGCAGGCTGCAGCTGCCTCTGAAGTTATTCTCTGGCCAGGATGTGGTTGAAGAGTTCACACTTAAAAAGTCCACTTAAGAGGATTTAAAAGAAACAACAGCAGAAGCAGGTGGCATAGAAATGACCTAGTCACCTTTTGCCCCTAGCACCGTTTCAACAGCTGGGAAGACCTCGGCGAACCAGCAAGGCTGGACCATAAACCGCCCTGTGATGTCTGACCACCCACCTCTGCCTGCAAGGGACCGAGGCTGAAATAAAATGACCTGCAATACGAGAGGCAATCTCTGCTAGCACACAGGGTACACATGCAGGTGGGGACAAGAGTCTAACCTGAGGACCTGTAACTCAGGACCAGGGGTGCTTCGGCTAGCTCACTGCCAAATGCATGTTTGTGCCTTCATCTCGTCTTAGATCAGGGCGGTGAGCCCGGCAGTTAGAATAAGCGCCTGTGAGTAAGGTTTCTCAATCCACAAACAAAGCAGTTCAATAATGTACCCAGCTCAGGGACTCGGTGAAGTTCAGACCTGGAGGTGACACCTCGCCGCCGCAACAGGAGATCCGAAAGAATGATGGATGGGTCAAGAGATTGAAGGGGCCAATGACACAGCAATGTTCTCATTCAAAGTAAAGACTACTTGATCTCAAGAGAGTACGTCTTCTATTTTGATCAAAATCAAATGACATCATCGTTCAGCTAGTACTCTTCCGATTCCTTGCACACCACCCGCCCCATTCTGGGGCCTCCGTTCTAAACGATTTTGGAGATGGGTGCAATTCTTTATATTCAGGTTCTAATCAGACTACCTAACCAGTCCTTGGCGACAAGGACTGAGGCAAACTTCTAGAGCTGACACCCTGAAGTCACGGATCTACCAGGAGCAGCTGCACACTTCTATGTGGCTAGCAAACTGTAGGAAAAGATGAGGTTATGGGACCAAGGCTGTAGGTCGTGTTTTCTGTTTGCTACTAATTATCCACCTGCCAGATATTATAGAGAGTCATTCATTTCTGCTCCCTATCCTGAGACAATGGCCCTAATGAACCCCCAGCTATAGTTTTAGACTTTTCTGTTCAACCTGCTCTCTTGTATCAAAGTCATGCCAGTTTAATGACAACCAGGTGAATTTCTGTGAGTTTGAGGTCAGCCTGGTATACATACTGAGACCCTAACAAATATTAAGTTAAAATTTTGTTATCTGTTTTCCTCAAGGTTAGTGAATTTAAACTGTCTGTAGAAATTTGATTCTGTGTTCTGGATGATAAATTAAATACATGTGCCAGACACATTTCCACATACACTCTCACACAGACAGACACACTCCCATACAGACAGACACTCTCACATAGACAGACACAGTACCACACAGACAGATACACTCTTACACAGACACTCCCACCACAGACACACTCCCACACAGACAGACACACTCCCACACAGACACACTCCCACAGATGCACAGAAGACATAAAGGCAGACACATTAATGCACAACCATACTCAAGAGTAGTCACAGATTCATACACACTCATAGGCTGTCTGTATGTCTGTCTGTCTGTCTGTCTGTCTCACACACACACACATTCACATATATACATACACATAGACATTTGGAATCTTTTAACAGAGTATCTTTTTATTCATTCTTTGGTAATATCACACATGTCGATAACATACCTTGATCATAAGCACTCCCTGCCTGCACCCCCAACCCCAGCTATTTGAGAACTCCCAACTCCGTCCTCTATTCACCAATGCACCCAGCATATCCAGTCTCCCCACACCATGTCCCCGTCTCTTCACTTTCCTTCTCTGATTAATAACACTCTGAGACCAGTTAGTGCTGGCTGTTGGAATGTCGGCTGATCTTGACTTGATCTTTAGCGGCTGTGAGTCCATAAGCACAAATGACCACATCGTGTTCCGAAGCCAGCATTTCACGGCCCCTCCCCATGCTCCTGTTTTTACATTCACTCTGCCCCTCTTCCACGATCTTCCTTGAGCTTTGTGGGAGTGAGGGTTGGGAGAGATGTCTCGTTGACTTAGTCTCAGTGTATCACTTATTCTCAGTACTGTGACAAGTTAGGGATCTTTACTGGTAGTTCATCTGATCTCTGCTTCTTCCAGGTGGCCGGCCTTGTCTGAGAGTCTTGACTCCCAGCAGCTTTTGTGGTTTATGTACTCTTGTCAAGGGAGGGGCCTAGTGAATCCCGTCGGTTTCAGAGACTTCCTGAAACTCTTTCAGGTTGTTTACTTCCTGTCATAAGGATCTTCCCTATAGGATTGAGTCTCTTCAAGGAAACTTCTATACAACAATACTCTACGGGGAGGTGTTGATGACTTTTCTCCCGCAGCAGCCTACATAGCTCCTTCTATCACTATGAGAACTAGTTAGCAGGAAATGCTCAGCTTGATTTCTCTATAGCAGGAAGTATTCAACTTGATTTCTCTGTCTTGCGACCAGAGTGTGTTGTGTCTTCAGCAGTAAGATTTTATCATCTAGTTCTGGTGGCAACTAACAGTAATGGTGATAGTCTTTCCTGCTCTAGGGGTCTCTGGGGCCTCTCCATTGAATGCATGTCTACTGAAACAATTTAAATTGAGGTAACCCATGATATTACACATGCACATATACACATCTATGTATATGTACATGTGTAATATCATGTTCTTTAAGAACATGTGTATATATGTTCTTTGAAACCAGACTAATCTGACATAGGAAATGTATACCTCTGTGTGAAATTAAAATTTAAGGTATAGCAAAAATTTAAATTCCATTCCTCAAAGAATATAATGCTACAAAATGTGTGTTTCTGTTAGGTACAAATGAAAACTGTAACATTCTCATGATAAAATATTTTGCCTTTGTTTCCTTACAGACATTATGATATGAAGTGTTATCTACCTTTCTAAATCTACAGTTTGGCCTGTTATAAGAATTTAAACTTGTAAGAAACACATATACAAATTGCTAAACTCTTGGTTCCTGTGGGTTAGAGCAAGAACTGATGGTTGGAGATTAACCACCAAGAACAGCTCATGAGTTCATAAATGAACATATTGGTGGTTTTAGAAGGATATTTGTTCTCTCTCATCTACTAGAAAGGCCTGACTTGTGCAAAGTCACACACCATTGAGGTAAGGTAAGGTTAGAGAGGACGTCATTAAGCAAAAGTGGCACCAAAGCAGATTCTTACAAATTTGTCATCTGACCTCCATTATGCAAAGTACCTGGGAGTCAAGAGGCCCTGCTACAAAGTATCTTTTGGGTAATGGAGAAATATCCATTATATTAAAGAAAATCTTGGGGTGAGCAGGATGGTTAATGCTCATTGTCAACTTAGGATTTAAAACCACTGAGAAGACATACATGTGGAGTATGTCTATGAGCAAGCTTCCAGACTTGACTAAGCAAATAGACGGCCTATTTTAACTGAGAAGCACTGTCTCATGGGTCAGGGCCCTGGATTAACTAAAAATAGAAAAGAAAACTGAAAGCCAGTATTCATCTTTCTTTCTTTCCTGGCTGTAGGTAAACAGTGGCATTAAATTCTTGACTCCATAACTTACCTTCCATGATGGACTGTACCCTTGGACAGTAAAAGAAACTATTATTCTTGCCAAAGTTGCTGTCAAGCGTAGACAGAAGTTTCTGTCCTGTCCAGTCTTGCAGCCATTCGGTCCCAAATAGACACACACAGAGGCTTATATTAATTATAAACTGTTTGGCCTATTGCTCAGGTTTGTTACTAACTACCTGTTACAACTTAATTAACCCATAATTCTTGTCTGTTTAGCCATGTGGCTTGGTACCTTTTCTCAGTAAGGTATTCTCATCTTGCTTTCTCTGCATTTTGCTGGTGACTACATCTCTGCCTTTTCTCTTCTCAAAATTCTCCTAGCCTGATTGCCCCACCTATACTTCTTGCCTGGCTACTGGCAAGCCAGCATTTTATTAAACCAATACCAGTGACATATTTTTACAGTGTACAAAAGTATTATTCCACATTAATCAAGGGTTTTGTGAAAGTAACCAACACAGAAACTTGGCCAAGTCTTCTCCCAGCAGCCAATCCCTACCAACAGTTTCCTCTGTCAGACTTCATCTGGTATATAGTTGATGTTGGATGTCCTCTGTATATGTGTTGCTTTTATTTGTTGATAAATAAAGCTGTTTTGGCCAATGGCTTAGCAGAGAAAAGCCAGGTGGAAATCTAAACAGAGATAGAAAGAGAGTAGGCAGAGTCAGGGAGATGCCATGTAGCTGCCGAAGGAGAAAGTCAGAGCCTTACCCAGTATGCCAAAGCCTCATGGTGATACATAGATTAATAGAAATGGGTTAAGAGCTGGCTAGAAATATGCCTGAGTTATTGGCTGAGCATTGTTGTAATTAATATAGTTTCTTTGTGATTATTTGGGTCTTAGCGGCCAGGAAACGAATGAGCAGTCCCCTACTATATGTAGTGCTATAGAGAAGAGTTGGGGTAAGAAGCCCATTGACCATCAAT
The DNA here is from genome assembly GCF_037038515.1 of Microtus pennsylvanicus. Lineage (NCBI taxonomy): Eukaryota > Metazoa > Chordata > Mammalia > Rodentia > Cricetidae > Microtus > Microtus pennsylvanicus. The sequence goes on from NC_134581.1 coordinate 50,853,499, forward strand.
AGTGAGGAAAGTGGAGGCGTTTGAGTCGGGCTGCCAGGGGCTAAGGGTGAGAAGGCTAGCGAGGCAGCAGCAAAGAGTGTGGTAGAGATCAGATCACAGCAGGAGACAAAGGAGGAGCTGTCAGAGCTTGAGATACATGAACAAGCTATAGCACCAGGAAAAGGACCAGAAGAGAAGAGGTTCAAGATGCAAGACAGGGAAGGGTGCCAAGGAAGGTTGGCTATGGTGTCTTAAAGATGCTATGAATATGCTCAAAGGCACAGGGGAGGGATGAGCCTAAGCCTTGAGAGTGGCACTCTTCTCCCTCTACTCCATGGATGGGAGGAGACAAAAAGCATCACAGGAAAGTCTTCCTGTAAGGAGAAACAGAGATTCTTAGTATAAAAACAGGATTCGCGTTCCCTTGAATTCTTCACTAGGACTGACTGAGAGATCAAGAAAGAGAGAGACCTTCTGTAATGGGGGAGCTTCCAGTCCTGCGCAGTGAGGTTGGGGAAAGTTTCAAGTCTTTTACTTCCTCAGGCACCTGCACACACATGTACCCAATTGAAAAGTAAGACAGTAAACCTTTAAAGAAGAAGGTGTGGGTTTTGAGGACTGTTTGTTATAAGTGGGTGAAGAGATAAAGTAGCAATCTTAAGAAGCTTCTAAAAGCTATGGCACAGATGTTAGGATATTGAGAGAGAGAGAGAGAGAGAGAGAGAGAGAGAGAGAGAGAGAGAGAGAGAGAGAACTCAATATGAGATGATCTGAGCGCTAGAGACATCTGAAAACAAAGGGGAGTAAGCTGGAGGGAGGGCGGTTAGACACACGTGCTCAGTTCTGTATGTCCGATGGGCCAGGTACACAAATATCCCTCTCTTTCATCATCTAGTGCATTGCTATGAGAAGACCACGATAAAAGCAGGTGGGAAGCTCTAGAGTCTTGAATTCTTGTTAAAAATGGGCGAGGTGGTAGACAGAACAATGGGAGGACAGAGAGACAGGTGGGAAGACAGAGTATCTAGATGGAGAAAAAAGTAGGAAAAGACCTTACACTGGTATTTTTCAAATGTTACTTCTGGACTGGGCACAGTGGCACATGCCTTTGCCCTCAGCACTCAAGAGCAAGAGGCAATGGACTCTGAGTTTGAAGCCAACCTGGTCTACAAAGTGAGACCCTGTCCAGAACATGGAAGCGTGATGCATGCTGGGGAGTATCGTTGCTGTGTCATAGAATACAAGAGGATAAAGGAAAGAATCCGGTCTTTCCTCCGAGGTGAGCAATATCAAGTGTTGGCCGTGGGGGTCGGGGGAGAGCTTATTTGGAAGTGTTTGGTGAGAACTGAAGACTAGGGCTACATGCTATTAGCTGTTGTCCTCCTCCCACCGTCCCACCCTACCACCGTGTGTGTGTGTGTGTGTGTGTGTGTGTGTGTGTGTGTGTGTGTGTGTGGTTCCCACACTAGCTGGGTATGGGGAAGTCTAATCATGGCTTTCCTGGGCAGCTCCCACCTAGATGGAAGGATCATGGAGAATCACACATCGGGAAGTTCCCAGGAGTCATGCTAATCTCTCTGTCTATCTTTTGCTGGAAAAGAAGTTGAGAAAAGCAGTCCAGAGATGCCCAGGCATAGGAGGTATCCAAGGAAACACAGATGATCTGCCATTACTCCCCTGATGTGGGAGTGTCATATATCAATCTGTTGATTTCATTGGTTAAGTAATAAACAAACTGCTTCGCCTCATAGCTTAGAACATAGGTGGGTGGAGTAAACAGAACAGAATGCTGGGAGGAAGAGGAAGTGAGCTCAGAGACTCAACAGCTCTCCTCTCGGGGGCAGACGCCTCAGAGAGACGCCATGCCCTGCTCCCAGGCAGACGCACGCGATGAAGCTCCGACCTAGGATGGACATAGGGTAGAATCTTCCCGGTAAGACCGGTGCTCACAGATTATTAGAGATGGGTTGATCGGGATATCAGAATTAGCTAGTAAGGGCTAGAGCTAAAGGGCCAAGCAGTGTTTAAAAGAATACAGTTTCCATGTAATTATTTCGGGTGAAGCTAGCTGTGGGGGCGGCCGGATGCCTGGGACGCAGCCCGCCGCTCCTAATTACTACACTCCCCCTGGGGAACTCACATGTCTAGTGACAACTGACCTTGTGGGTGCTTGGCTAAGATAGACGGTGAGGGATTTATTTCTACAACAGATGTGAATAGACAATGGAAGGACAGACAGCACCCACCACCACAAAGATAAACCAAATAAACATAGATGAGCCTAAGGAATGCCTACAATGTCGCTTCATTTATATCTCTGTCTATATGATTTGTATCAATATCTTTCACAACAATATATATTCTTTCATAACAAATATAGCCCCTAACACAAAATTATATCATTTAGAGAACTATTGCTTGGTCATAAAAGTGTAAGACGACAATGATCTGGGGAGACAGTACAATCAGTCAAGTGTCTGTCTTACAACCTCAGATACCTGAGTTTGATGCCCAACACCCACGACAACAAGACAAAACGAAACACCACAAACCAAGCAAACAAAACACTGGCTGAGGTGGCTCACACGTGTAATCTGAGCTCTGGAGAAGTAGAGAGAGGGGAATCTCTGGGGCTTACCCACCTAACCAATATTCCGGGTTCTAGATCAATGAGAGACCCTGCCTCAAAAAACAAAAACCAAGGTGAATGGCTCCTGCTGAGAATGGTACCCGAGATTAATCTTTGTTCTCCACATAGATGGGTGCATACATATCACACACACACACACACACACACACACACACACACACACACACACGGCAAACCATTACAGAAACACTTCCAGAGCATTCTTCAGGAAGGAAGCCGGCCATGGCCTTGTTCTGAACCTGAAGATCAGTCGGCCTCTGTGGTCAGCTTTCACACTTGGGAAGAAGGGAATTAGCCTGTGGGAATGTCAGTGGGGGTGGTTTTCTTACTTGCTAATTGATGGAGGGATGGGCCAGTCCATGTGGGCAGTGCCATCCCTGGGCAGGCAGCCCTGAGGTGTACAAGGTGGCAGTGTGGGAAGCCAGTAAGCAGTGTTCTGTGTGGTCTCTGCCTCAGTTCTTGGCCCCAGGATCCTGCCTTGCTATGCCCAATGATAGACTGTAACTCACAAAGCAAACAACCCCTTTCCTTCCCAAGTTGTGTTTAGTCCCGATGTTTCTCACAGCAGCAGACAGCAGGCTAGAACCCTGAGCAATGGGTCTCTGCTAAGGAGCTTCTTCTCCTCTCAAGTAATTTGCGACCGCGGGTAGATGTTCAGTAAGCCAACTGTGTCCTCCACCTCAGCATACAAGAGGATGCTGCCCCAGGGCACAGTGAAAAGCGTTTCCCCTCAGGCTGAAACACCATCGCCTCTGGCTAGCTGTGCTTTCCTATCTCAGCTATTTGACACATGCCCTCCAGACCTATTCTATTTTTTTTCTTTCTTTCTGATTTATCATGTTGAGGGGAAAGAAAAATCTGCGCTCCCATTTGACATAATTGCTGAACACCCAACCCAGTCCCCGCGGGTCCTGCGTAAATGTCATTATCTGCTGTTGTCTCCCATAATTACCGCCCCTTCCCTGAGTTGATGAACAGTTTCTGCCATCCACTGGTTTTTCAGTTAACAAAATGCCACTTTGCTCCGGGCATCTCCACCCGACTCATGATCTCTTTATCTTTGCTTTCTATGGTAACTTGTAAATTCCAGTGACTCATATCTCTCTGGTTCCAGACACTTAACTTTCAAATCTGTATTTTCCACCCTCCAGTGCACAATTTGTTTTACATTCTCGTGCGGCTCCCTTTCAGCATCCTCGAATCCTACAGCTGGGAAAAGCCTTCCTCCTGCAATGCGGCCCAGAACACCTTTGTTCCCCTACTCTGCAGCCTCAAACACGCGCTTTTGAAGGTAGATAATTTGAAGTATTCCCATGTCCTCTCGCATAAAAAGGCATTTGTACTGGTGTCCTTCAGCCGAAACTTCTGTCAGCCTCCTACTGAGATATCCAAAGGGCCCCGTTGGCTTGCGGCCGTTGCTCCAGAAATGGTGGCATTTCGGTGGCAGGATTCCCACTGCCTCTTGACTATGGAATGGCTTGTGTAAGGTCAGAGAGAAGGGAGGACGGGCAAGAGAGCGAGGGCGATGCTATGATAGCTCGGTTTTATTCCTAAAGGGACCCGCAGGGAGGAGAACTGTAGTTGAAGAAACCAGAGAGGGTGACATATGTTTACAGGCGGTGGCAGTGAGAGGGCAGAGAATGGGAAGTGGGGAGGCTGGTGTTTCCTTTTGGGGCCCTGCAGTTGGCCTTTCTTAGGGAAGCTAAGGAAAGAAGGCGGCAAGGGAAAGGCTGTCAGGTGATGGTCATTCCTAGGGGTGATGGGGGCAGGCAGGGCAAGAGTCTCAAAAGAAACAAGTCCTGGAAAACCAAACTGGAAGAGCTTTGCAAAATGGCATGGCTGTGGCTAACAGATTGGTCAGTGCAAAAAGGACCAGCTGCAGCTGGAAGCTTCCTCCGGCCTAAGTCACTCTCAGGAGTGACAACCGACCGTCACCTGGGGGAGAAAGTTCTTTTCTTTTCTTCTCTTTTTTTATGGGGGTGGGATAATGCTTTCTTTTGTTGTCTTTTCTTTTCTCTCTCCCTGTGTCAACTCACAAAGTCCTTTGAACTAGTTTCCAGGCTCTTTAGGGTTGAACAGCTAAGCTGGTTGGTAGGACTCATAGGCCCTCTCCAATTAAAGGACCAGACGGATTGTAAGAAAAAGAAGGCAGCTGTAGATATAACACTGCTGAGTAAATACAAGCCCAGGCCCCAGCGTGGTGAAGTCTACAGCAATCACCTAGTCAAATATAACATGCTGTTCCTGTCCGAGGTTTAACGTCCCACAAGCTATCAATCATTTTAGTGGGTTTCACCTTGGGGTCTCTCTGTTCAGGCAGATAATTGTGAGGAGTGTTTGGGGGAACAGAAAATCCTGTAGCATCTCAGTGAGATTTTATTCAGCCCCCCACCCCTTCAGCCTGCCTCCTTTCTATTGTAAATTACCTTGGCTAAACCTATGGTGAACAACAAGACCCTATTTGATAAAAACAAAACAAAACAAAAAAAACTTTTCAGGAATCCTTTCAAAAGGCGCACTAGCACAATGAGTGTTGGTACAAAAAGCAGTCAATTTAGAATGATTTGGCTTAACACTTTGGATATTTAAAAAGAGCACTTTAAATGGGGTTTTAAAAAGACAAAACTCAAACCAAAACATTTAAAAGAAGACAAAACCAAAAGTCCAAAAACATTAGACATACAAAATTGTGTCCCCATCACCCAAACGGTGTGATGTTTGTATTTGTCATTTCAGAGCCTTAGCTCTTCCGGGCCTAACTGGAAACTTCTTTCTTTTCTTTTCTTTTCTTTTTTTATTTTAACATGGACCTATAGAAATATTTTCTGTGGGAAAAGATAAACATTTCCCGCTGATGGTGTGTATTGATCATACAAAGATTCCTCCATCCTATCAGGTCCTCGGCAGTGCCCCAGCCCTAAAGGATCAATTGCAGATGAAGTGATTTTTTTGAAGGAATAACATAAGCATATTTGAAATGAAATAGATATTCAAGAGGGAGGTTTTTCTTTTTCCCTCCTCCTCCTTGTTTCATTTTTAGACTTTTCCCTAACTGAACTAGGTGAACATTTTCAGAAGTGTTTTAAGGATGACCTAAATGATGTTTTACAAATCAGCCATACTCAGGAAATGATAAATTAAGGCTACTAGCCACTCTCAAATTAGGCGTGAGCACACACACATTTGCACAGGTTGAACTGATAGGCAGGCAATTTTTGACTTAAATTGTCTCCCTTTCCCTGGTTAATCTCACATATTAAATAAAAACACGAAGTGCTTTAGAGGGTGTGTAGAAGGTAATGTTTGATTCCTAGAAAGATTTCTCCCAGGGAAGAAAGATTAAAGAAAAAAAAAACACTCACTCCCCAGCCCCAAGGTCCAAAGTTTCTCATACCGCCCTCTCTTCAGCAAGTGTGTCCTCGGAGAACAATATTAAAGGGATCCTAAACTACAATCAATCATAAAAATATAATTTGCATGTCAGTAGGGTTTTTTTTGGGTTGAGGAAGGGGATGTGTGGGTGGGGCCGCGGATGGGGGAGGGGAAGTTTGGCAGCTCATCCTTCCTCAAAGGCATGAGGGCACTAGAGTGTTCTTTTCGTGCTTCTCCAGGCTGGCAGCATCTGTTCCCCAGAGCCCCCAGAACAGGGATGTTCTCCTCCCCGGTCCGGTGCACCGGGTGGGTTCGCTCCAGCCGGGGTGTGAGGCAGCCAGCTAGGGGGCTCTGCCCAAACCCTGAAAAGTCACAAATCACTGGTTCAAATAGACCCGCTTCTTCAAAGAAGAGCTTGGGGGGCGCGGGGGAAGAGGGCGGGGACTCGCTGAAAGCGATTTAAGACCCCCCTCAGAGAGCGGTTTTGGCACCTGGGCCATTATGCTGCGGCCTGGACTATCCGGCCAGTAACAAGAGACATTGAAATGTACCCTATTAAGATGGTCCATCTTCCCTGGATTAGCCAGGGATTCCATGTAAATAAGTAAACACCCAACTCACCCCACTAGACCCCAAAACATGTCCCCTTTCACTTTCTTCCTCTTAATTTTTTTTTTCCAGAGAGGGACCTAAAGATTAGAAAAAGAGGTCTTGTGTATTCAAAATGCTAATTCAGACTTCTTTCTCTAATGCACTCATGAAACATTTTAATTGTCTGACTTCGCATCCAAAAGCCTTGTTTGCGACTCCTAATTGCCGGCTGCTTTGAACAAATAATTGAAATGCATGACTTGTGGGGTCTGCTTAAACAATTATAATGTGCTTTGCCGCTAGGTGCCGGTTCCCCCTCCCGCCCCGAGTCCCCTTTTGCATAATGACTAGCAGCGAGCTTGGTATTTGCAGTCCAGTTAAAACTGTGCTAATTTGCTGTGGAGAGCTGGGGCTGCGGCGGTGGCAGTACCTGCGTTAGTGCTTGCCACAGCAAAAACGGCTCCAATAGTTCAAGTGAATGTTACCAAGACCTTTTCAATTTCTGCTGAGAGAATCCCACTGGGGTTTGCTTTTCAAAATACAAATCTTTCACGGGCCTGTTAGTTTTGGGTTTCCACGCAATTTATGGTGCCCTTTCCCGGCGAATTCTCCCCAACCTGATTTTTTAAACAGAGTTTCCAGCAAATAGATCCCTGGGTCTCCAGTGGCCGCAAGCTCGCGTTTAGAAACGAAACAAAAGTGCCGGGATCCTGGGAATGCCCCAGGCGCTGGCCGCCGTGGGCAGCTGGGGACCACACACGGGGATGCCTCTGAGGGAAGACTCACTTTTAGAATCTAGAACACACTGCCAGATGGAAGTCCATTTGGGCCCCTTTCTTGGGCCGCTCTGAGGGGAGGAGGAAAGTGGGACTTGTGTTCACTTTCCTTTGGAATATTTGAATTTTTCCTGACTGTGGTGGAGGACAGAACACCTCACAAACCTCTTGACCCCTTTGGATCGGACAGTCCGCTGGCACGAAGTATCTCCACACTGTTGCGCAGCCACCAAACCACTACTGTCTGCTCCCAGAACTCTTTTCATTGAAACAAAAACAAAATCAAAAAACCCAAGAAGTGCACAGCCATTCAATAGAATGTTTTCTTCCCTCCCTTCAGGCCCTGGCAAGCGCCATCCCACTTTCTGTTGCTGGGAATTCTACAAGTCTAAATTAAGCAGACACACAAAACAACCAACTTTAAGTGTGGCAGGAAAGAATCTAGTTTTTACTGGCAACGCATGCTTTCCTAAGAATCAGCTAGTTTAGCAATCCACTACTCTTTCAGTACCTTACTTATGGCTACTGGAGGTGTTTGGGGGAAGAACACAGCAGGTTAAAAAAAAAAGACTTAAAAATTCACTGGTTGAAGTTCTCAACTGCATGGGAGGGGAAACCCCACGAAAAATGACATCTTTATTCCTAGGGAACCACTGCGTGTTCTCAGCAGTCTGGTGGGGTGACCACAGAAGGCTTCCTGTGGTGGCCCAGGCTTGTATCTTCTCAGTTTTAAGTGCCTACGATGACCCCTGAGGAGGAGGTCTGTCTTACCCAGGTGGGAAGATGGTCAGAAAAGCTGGCTAACCGGCCCAAAGTCACACAGCTTCTCAGTGGGGAGAAAGGGATTCCTGCCGGGTTAGAGACCTGAGACTTCAAAGCCCCCTTTAAGACACTGAGCCGCGCAGCAGGGAGGAGCCACAGGAAGTAGCGCTTCAAAGGTTCTTGCTGTTTGGCTGGGGAGCAGGGATTAACACCAGCTTGCCCTAAGACACAGGTGTAGCACCGAGCAGAGGGAATTCCTTACCATTGTTATGAACGTACTGCACCCAGGCCGGACCAGGTTGTGCCCAGCGGGTGATGTTAGAACTCTCTAGGAGCCTTTTTGGCCTGGTGTTTCTTGGTTTTACTAATCTCTTGAGAAGGGTCTAAAGCTTAGCTTCATAACCCACTTAGGAGCTGAGACATTCATGGCGGGGAACAATAGCTGGCTTTTATAGGGTGATTAACACGCACCCAGCTTTGGGTCATTTGCAAATGCAGGCAGCCTTGTTCTCAAGTTCACAGACTGAGCACCACCCGAGAGAAAGCCTCTTCACGGAAAATGCCCACCAGGCTGTACCACGCCCTTCAATGGGAAGACCACAGGCCTTCCCATTCGTGGGGTGGGGGTGGGGCTACAATTGCCCCAGTAAGGTGCTCTTCTCTGGGATGGACCAACCATGCCATGCAAATGACAGCAGCCATCTATGCTGCCTTCCTAGGCTAAAGTAGCCCAACCCTTCCGGGCAGAAAGAGTGTAAGCAGCTTCTATCTTAGATGGAAATATTTGCATTGTTAACTGTGTTGCCTAAGACAGCACCCAAGATTCCCCTGCTCCCCAGAAGCTGAAGTTAAAACTGCGGACGTGAGCCATGATCAAGAGACTAGATGTCTCCAGTAGATGTCTTCAGGAGGTGTTCACTCACAGGAGAATGGATTGACACGGAACTGTGGCGCTTCATTCAGACCCAGGCTCCAATCCGTTGGCTGGCTCGGCTGGCTCTGTGAGCCCCAGCAAGGTTCTTCACGTTCCCAAGTCTCATACTCCCCTTCTGTAAAGGGCGATTACACCGGGGCTTGGGAAAGTGGCTCAATCCAGAGAATGTTTAGCTTGCTGAGTGTGATGGATTGAAAGAAAATGATCCCCAAAGGGTGGGGCGCTATTGGGAGGTGTGGCTTCGTTGAAGTAGGTGTGGTCTTGTTGGAGCAAGTGTGTCGCTGTGAAAGTGGGCTTTTGAGGTCTCATACATACTCAAACTACGCTGAGTGTCTTAAACGGCTTCCTGCCACCTGCACATCAAGATGTAAAATTCTCAGCTCCTTCTCCAGCACCATGTCTGCCTGCACACTGTCATGACCCACCATGATGACAACGGACTGTACCTCTGAACTGTAAGCAAGTCCCAGTTAAATGTTTTCCTTTATAAGAGTTACTATCGTCATAGTGTCTCTTCACAGCAATAGAAACCCTAACTAAGACACCGAGCAAACGTGAGGGCCTGAGTTCGAGCCTCCAGCATCTATGTTGATGGTCATGTCTAGTCACAGCACCCGGGAGGCAGGGACAGTAAACTTCAGAATAATCACAGAAAAATGAAAACCCACCCAAGATCTCCATTCTGACTTATTTTTGAAGACTTGACTCACTGGCTGCCACCTGCTGAGCCAGCTACCTGCCTGTATCTCTGGGCAGGACAGCGGACTCAATTTGGCCTTCTGGTCTGGAGCAGGAGAATACACTCACTCCAAGCACACTTACTCTATCAGCCATGTTCTTCATGATTCACAGAGGCTTTCAGGACTTAATTCGTGACTCCCTTATCCTGCAACCAGACCAACATCAAAGACAGCCAAGTCTGAAGGCTGTTGTGAGGTAATCGTTTTGTACACTGTGAAGATGTGTCTTTGCCAAAGCACCTTCTGATTGGGTGCATGAAGAGCCGAACGGCCAATAACTAGGCAGGAAGAGAATAGGTAGACCTTCTGGACACAGAGAGAAGCTCAGGGAATGAATCTAGGTGCAGGGATTACAACAGCGAGACACAGAGCAGGCTGGACAGCAAGTTGGATGTGCAAGATGGCGGAGAGGTAAAAAGACATGCGGCAGAGTGCAGATTAGTAGAAACGGGCTAATTTAAGATATAAGAGCTAGTTGGGGACTTGAGGCTGAGGTCAAGCTTTTATAATGAATAAAAAGTCTCCACGTCATTATAGGGGAGCAGGCAGGTGGTCTTCAAAGAAAGTCGGGTGAGAAAGCTTGCTGGAGTGGGTATCTTCCAGCGACCTCCCTGTTAGAGACCCAGCTGACTGGGACATATATTGGGTTGGGATAGTTTAAGCATCAGAATGAGTAAGTTTGGAGCTGGAAAGATAGTAAAGAGATCGTCATACAAGTATGAGGACATGAGTTTGAGTCTCAGAACCGACAACAACAATAAGCCAGGTATGGTGGCCTGCTTGCAGTCCCAGGACTGGGCGGGAGGAGACAGAAAGATCCTTGTAAGCCTAGCGCAGTCATGGAGCCCCATGTCCCAGTGAGAGATCTTGTCTCAAGAAATAAGGCAAATGGGGGCCGGTGAACTAGGGCAGCCTTAACAGTGCTTGTTGGTGAGTTTGATTCCTAGGACCCATTTTAGGAAACTACAGCCTCAGTAACTCCAGCTCCCGAGATCCAGTGCCCCTTTCTAGTCCCTGGGGGAACCCGAATTCTCACAAGCACATAGCTTCCCCCAAACACATATAACAAAAAACAAAGTCCTTTTTTAAATCACAAGGTAGATGGTACCTGAAGAATAACTGAGGTTGATCTCTCACCTCCTACACACACACACACACACACACACGTAATTGTAATTGCAATTAAGTAAAGTTCATTAAATTAAAAAAATTCCTCTGTCCATAAAGATACTAAAAACACCAAAGCAGAAAAGCATCCCCATTGACGATCACTGGAATGGGCCATCAGGCCATCTCTCTATTCTAGAAGCTGGCAAATAAATGTAAAGAATTACGCTTATTTCTATGGTGCTGGAGAGATGGCTCAGCAGTGAAGAGCACGCGTTGCTTGCAGAAGGCCTGGGTTCAGTTCCCAGCACCCACATGGTCACTCACAACCATCCATAACTCCAGTTACAGGGGATCTGATGCCCTCTTCTGCCCTTTATGGGCACCAGGAACACATGCAGTGTACTTACATACATTCAGGCAAAACACACACACACACACACACACACCCATGGCATGCACAAGACACTGCATTTGAACCCCAGCACTGAAACACCACAAGTGCGGTGACAGATATCTGTTGGCTTGCTCAAGAACTGTGGTATAGTCTTTTTATCCTCTACAGATGAAGTTGGAGAAAATGAAGAAGAAACAGCATTAGAGCCTGGCATGGCTAAGTTTGCAATTCTGTTGCTCTAAGAGCTGATTTCCCAAGAAACAGTATAGTCTGTGCAAGACCCAGGCCACATTTCGATCGAGGTTGGGTTCTGTGCTCTGTAGCAGGTGGCAGGCAGGTGGGTGACAGAATCAGGAGCAAACCTTGACCTATGGATTCTGCATACTCATTCTCTCAGCCCTCAATCAATTTCTGGATGGTTTAAAGACTTCTTCTTGTTGTTAGCTTTGTTTTAATTTTTTTCTGTTATTGTGTGCGCATGTGCATCCATCCACCTATCCACTCATCCATTCATACCCATCTAACCCATCTATCCACTCACCTGTCCACTTATGTGCATAGGGGTGTAACGCACAGCACAGACACACACATGGAGGTCAGAGGTCAGCTCTGTGGCATCAGCTCTCTTCTTCAACCTTCATGGGCTCCAGGATTGAACTCAGAGCACAGTCAGCACCTTTACCTGCTGCGCTGTCTGTCACACCAGCCCCACTTTAGCTTAGCTGTGTGTATAATTTCAGTCTACACTGGAAGAAGTCGTAAGAGATGTACTAACCAAATGTTATGTGTCATTCCTGGATGCATCCTGGCATGGCTAAACCGGCTATAAAAGACATTTTAAGGACACCAAGAAGTGGATCAGCTACCGGATGCAGAGATGATAGGCATCGGTGACTTTTCACAGGGGCAAGAATCTGTTTTGGTATTTGTTTGACTGCCATTTTTAGAAAGAAAAAAAATCACATTAGTAATTTCTTTTTAAGTGTTCCAGCATGAAGAATTTAGTAAACCACGTGAAAGAACAGGTCAGTAACCACTAGAAAGCTTGAAAATCAGAATGGGCATTTATTGGATTATTCTTTTTGGAAACGTTCATATAAATAGGACAGAAAGAGAGATACCCAGCCAAAAAGAAAGCCCAGAATACTTTCATTTTTCCACAGGTATGTAAGAAACAGGATAGAGGTCACGGAGGGGCAACATTTCCCAACAACTCTATGAAGAGGACTCCTGAGTAGAGGTGGCTTCCTTCTTGACGGTTTTTATGTTGGTCCATTTGCCTCACATCAAAGTCTGTGCCAACATGTAGGGTGGGCTCTTCAGCAGTGTGCTGGGGCTCTTCCCCATGTCGGTCCACTAAGGGGAGACATAGAAAGAAGAGGCAATGTGGAGGATGAGCGAGTCCTCAGGCTAGAGGAGCCTTTAACTTCTGCAGCTAAAAAGTCTGAGGGAAGGTGAGTGACTGGCTTAAAGCATTCTATGTCGCATTCAAATATGATTCTGAGAAGCCACCTGACAGGGCTAGCAACTCGCTCGGCTTCCCCTTAACACTTCATGGACATGGAAGAATTTGGCTATTGAGACAACTCAAGGGAGAAATGGAGATAGATAGATAGATAGATAGATAGATAGATAGATAGATAGATAGATAGATAGATAGACAGATGATAGATAGATGATAGATAGATGATAGATAGATGATAGATAGACGATAGATAGATGATAGATAGATAGATAGATGATAGACAGACAGACAGACAGACAGATAGATAGATAGACGATAGATAGATGAAAAATAGATAGATGATAGATAGATAGACGATAGATAGATGATAGATAGATAGATAGACGATAGATAGATGATAGATAGATAGATAGATGATTGATAGATAGATAGATAGATAGATGATAGATATAAGATAGATAGATAGATAGATGATAGATATAAGATAGATAGATAGATAGATGATAAATAGATAGATGATTGATAGATAGATAGGTGATAGATAGATAGATAGATAGATAGATAGATAGATAGATGATAGCTAGATAGACGATAGATAGATGATAGATAGAAGATAGATAGATAGATAGATAGATAGATAGATAGATAGATAGATAGATAGATAGATAGATAGATACTGGTTTTCTTCCTTCCCACTTTATCTAACTTGTGTACATTTCTGTGTTTTACAAACAGAAGGGAAGTACCTAGGGGTGGCTATAGCAGCCACACCCACCCATTCAGCACCAGTATGTCTCCCTTAAGCAAGAAGTGAATGCACACTTTGAACACAATCACCTAGGAGGCTTAGACTTAGCGGGGGTGTGGGAGGGTGGGGAGAGACACAGAGGATGGTGCAATGAACACTATGGTCTGAATTGACTGACCTGGGCTTTAGACCATTTTGCTCAGGGTTACCCATCATCCACGCAAGGCTTAGCCTTCTGGAGCTCTTTGAACTCATCTATTAAATCAGTCTTCACCTATCCACCCACCTGTCCACTCATCCATCCATACACATGCACATACACACACACACACACCACACCACACACACACACACACACACCAACCCACCCACCTGTCCATTCATCCATCCATACACACACACACACACACACACATCTACCCACCCATTTATCTACTCATGTGCCCACCCATCCATCTATCCACTATCTGTGCCCAGACTATCCCACCATTTGCCTACCCCCCAGCTACATAACTAGCTCTTAAGTTATCTAAGGATTGCACTCAGCAGGCCCTACCCCTGCTTCTCATTTCTATGACTGAGAACTACGGGTATTTCTGAGAAGGCCAACTTTTACCTAAACTAGAAGGGAGCTACTAGGCAAATCAAAATTATCAGCCTAAAAATTCTCCCAAGATTTTAGAATTGAGCTTGTGTCCTTGTTAGTTTAGTATGCACGGCTTCCTTATCAAAGAGGGAACCGATGGCCACAGCCTCTGCTCATAGCTGTGCACTGTTTAGCTTGTATGGGGAGTGGGGTGGGATCCGCTTGGTTTTTCAAATAATGGGGAAGGATTTTTCATCGTTGCTGTCTAACAAAAATGGGAAGAAGCAGAGTGGGGTGAGGAGAGACAGATATTTTCAGAAAAACAGTATTGAGCATGCAATGCGACTACCTGGATGGGGATGTGCGTGAGTGTTTGCATGAGGGGTACGTGAGAGCATGTTTAAATGTGCGTCAGTGAGCGTCTGTGTGAGCTTGAGTGTGTGACTCTGTGTTTGGGTGTGAGAGCGTGTTTAAATGTGCGTCAGTGAGCGTCTGTGTGAGCTTGAGTGTGTGACTCTGTGTTCGGGTGTGAGAGCGTGTTTAAATGTGTGTCAGTGAGCGTCTGTGTGTGAGCTTGAATGTGTGACTCTGTGTTCGGGTGTGTGAGCGTGTTTAAATGTGTGTCAGTGAGCGTCTGTGTGTGAGCTTGAGTGTGTGACTCTGTGTTCGGGTGTGAGAGCGTGTTTAAATGTGTGTCAGTGAGCGTCTGTGTGAGCTTGAGTGTGTGACTCTGTGTTCGGGTGTGTGAGCGTGTTTAAATGTGAGGATTCTAGACTGCTTGAAAATGCATGGCTGGGTGTGTTAGTTCATGTGGATGTACGAGGCTGTGGATGTGTGCGTGGCTTGTGTTCCCACAAGCTAGCTGACATCATAGCTATTAGGTTCATGTTCCATCCTTGACGATAGGATGGGTTTGTCCTTAACCTCAGTTTTACAAGACTTCTGGAAGCTAGCTGCTTTTGAATGCCAAGGGTTAGGGGACCAGGGCAAGATGGAGGAGGAGAGAGCGCCCTCTTCCTGTAGCTTCCCAAATACCGCAGAGAAGGTTAAGCTTGCAATTAGATGGAATAGTGAGGTTGGTGGTTCTTCCTCCTGTGTGAAGTCAGGCCTCAGAAGGCAAGAGCTTGACCTCGCCAGGCAGCTAAGCAGAGCCTGCCCGATCTGGACCCCAAATCTGCCTTTTAGCCTCCTGTAAGACAATTCACCTTAGTGAAAGCAAAACAGCATTTTTTCTCAAATCGTGTTTCCTTCAAGTCTGAATACCATAGCTTGGTGTGGTTTGTTTCAACTCCAAGTGGATGCTCTCTGGTGAAACTTTGGCATTAGAAGCCCAGAAAACCAAGCCCCTAAGGAGCAGACTCCTAGGTGGCTCCTCCACAAAGCTTCTCCAGTTCACTGAGAAGCAACCAGAGCTCCAAACCCATCTCTCACATGGAGAGAGAGTCTGCTCCTGCAGATGCGTTGCAAGGCCAAGACAGAGACAGCATGCGCAGGAAAGCTCCATGGTAAGAGCAGGACCGGAGTAAAACAGATTTATTTCATGACTCAGTTTCCTCTTTTGTGACACCAAAAAACCCTCAGAACACATTTCAAACTCTGTGTTGGAGTTAAGCGAGATGATAAGTAAAACAATATTACATGTTCAAACCATTTAGTTCATACTGTATAGCTAGGTAAACAACTGTATTTATGCACTTAGCTATTTGGACTTGATATTGATATGGACAGATCAGACAGTCATACTTTTCCCTTCAAATTGTTTGGATATAGCAGTTACAACAGACATTTTGAGCAAAGGTTGCCGGGAAGGGTAGAACATTTTCTACAGCACAGACTTTCCTTCCCACTTCTTCTTCCTCCTTTCTTTCTCTTTCTTCCTCCTACCCTACTTGTTCCCTCCCACCTCCAAGAGGCAGTCACTCCCCCATCCCATATATTTATCAATGTCACTTTTATTTTCTGCTCTAAAGTCAGTCTGGAGTCCTGGGTGAGCCACACAGCAATCCCTTCCTTCCCCAGTACAAATCTCATCATTTCCGTAAACCAATTTCTCCTTCACCAGGATGCGTCCTTCTCCCATAGCCAGTTCTCTTTTCTGAAGGGTCACGGGCTGCCAAAGCACTGCAGGAATACAGTACACACATAAACATGCAGCTAGACGCTCATGCACATAAAATAAAAATAAAGACATCTTTTAAAAAATCTGATTACCAGAGTAATTGCCTAGATTACCTCTCTGTCTTAGTTACTTTTCTACTGCTGTGGGAAAACACCATGACCAAGGCAACTTAAAAAAAGAAAGCATTAATTTGAGTCTTTTTGCTCCAGAGGGTTAGAGTCCATGTCCATCATGGCAGGGAGCGTGGCAGCTGGCAGGCAAGCATGGCGCCAGAACAGAAGCTGAGAGCTGACGTATGATCTACAGGTATGAGGCAGAGAGGGCACACTAGGAATATTGTGGATTTTAAGGAATCTCAAATCTTACTCCCAGTGGTATTACATCCTCCAAAAAGGCCACACCTCCTAATCCTTTCCAAATAGTTTCTCTAAGTGGGGACCAAGTATTCAAGCCTATGACCCTACGGGGGCCATTCTCATTTAAACCACCACACTGTTTTACATTTCTCCCTGCCAGTACTTATATCTATGTGTGGATATAGCTACAAATACTTATGACTGTTGATATTTTCTGGGTAGTAAGATAATGGGAAATCATTCTCTAAATTTTCTTTCATCATCTTGCATTTGCTTTGTCCAAAACAAACTCGTCTTTCCAGTTCAAAATTATCAGCTAAATAAAACCCAGCATGTTACGGGAGGGGCAGATGTCCTAGGATCAAGGTCATTCATCCATGTTCAGCTGCACCCTGGCATGTGGACTGCAGGAGGAGATGCAAGGAGATCTGTCTGACAGTCTTACACAGTTGCGCCTGGAAGCAATCTGTACAATCCGGGAAGATCACCCACTGAACTCTACTGTTCTTCTCTCCTGGAGACCGTTGACCTAGTCTCATTCCTGTTACTGTGATGAAATACCCAGACCCAAGCAATGCAGGGGAGGAAGGGTTTATTTTAGCTTACAGTTCATCACTGTAGGGAAGTCAAGGCACGGACTCAAGCGACCGTCCCATCCAAGGACAGAGTGACTCAGATGCACGTATGCTGCCAGCTGGCTCTCATCTAGCTTTCCCTGTGTAGTTCAGGGCCCAGCTCATAAAATGGTACTGTTCACAGTGCAGTAGGTTTTGCTACACCAATTATCAATCAAGACAATCCCTCACAGACATACCCACAGGCCAACAAGATCTAGACAATTCAATTGAGACTCCCTTCTCAGGTGATTCTAAGATTTATCTCTTTTTATTTTATGTTCATGAGTGTTTAGCTTGCATATATGTCTGTGTGCCACATGTGTGCATTGCCCTTGGAGGTCAGAAGATGGGGGTGAGGTTATATCCCCTGGAACTAGAGTTACAGATGGTTGTGAGTTGCCATGGGGGTGCTGGGAACTGAACTTGGGACCTCTGGAAGAGTCGCCAGTAATCTTAACCACTGAGCCATCATTCCAGATTTTAGGTTATGGCAAGTTGACATTTAAAACTAACCAGTATAAGCATTCCTTTTTCAGGGGAAGGGATGTCACACAGGGATCTTAAAGAGTATCTGGACAAACAGGCCTTGGTGATCTCCTCTTGGCTTATTACTGTTAAATTCCCTCCATTTTCTTCTCTGATTTTGCTTCTCTGTGACACAGACTTTTATAAACACCAACAGCTGTCCCTGTATCTTAAGCCTCTGCACACAAAAAGTTTTTAAAATTTTTTAAAAATTTATTTTTATTTTATGTGCACTGGTGTTTTATCTGCATGTATGTCGGTATGAGTGTCAAGTCTCCTGGAACTGGAGTTCTAGACAGCAAGGAGCTTCCCATGTTCAGCAAGGAACTGAACCTGGGTCCTCAGGAAGAGTAGTCAGTGCTCTTAACCACTAAGCCATTTCTCCAGCCCCACAAAATTTCTATTTAAAGAATATGTATGCTTTCTTCTGATTCATCTGTCTTTGTTCCATGGGGGATGTCTTAGTCATGAATCTGGCAATGGCTGAAGAAAAGAAATTGTTTTTTCCATTATGGTAAATAATTTAAGTTTGGGGACACTGTAAGAATCAAGTAGCCAAGTGCTTCCAGCTCCTTGCATGTTTCAGTCACTGAACAAATGTTCACTGGTCTCCTCGGAAAAAAAATAAATAGATAAAATGTGTGCTCAGTTGTCACTATCTGCTCTTTGTGCCAGAGAAAAGACATTGATGAGAGCAAGTGCCCTCCGCCCTCACCAAACAGGGGCCATTCAGAGGAAGTAATCGGTGAGTAGTGGCTGGAGAAGAGAGGAATGGTGGAAACTTTGAATATATAAATTAAAAATAAGTTTATTTATTTATGTGCGTGTATGAGTGTGTGTAGATGTGTCTGTGGGTGTATCACCTGTACTTGTATATAGAGGCCCAAAGAGGACATTGGTGTCCTTCTCTGTCACTCTTCATCTGTTCCTTTGAGGCAGGGTCTCTCCTTGTATCAAGGGCTTAAATTTCTCAGCTGGACTGGAGGTCGACAAGCCCCAGTAATCCTCCTGTCTCCACCCTCCTTAAAGCTGGGTTACAGGTATGTGGGCAGGACACTTGGTTTGTTATGTGGGTCTGAATCCAAGTTCTGGTCCTCATGACTGTGCAGTAAGCACTCTTAACTGCTGAGCTATCTCTCTAGCCCCAGCGTAAGAATTTTAATGAATATAGTAGGGCAGGGAAGAAAAAAGTTGAGCAGAATCGTCTGTAATGGGGCCTCAAATGGCATGGCCTGGTTATGCTTTCTGTGGAGAGAAGCATACAGGTCAGCTAATCTGCCCCTTTTAAAAAAGGTTTAGTGGTGCAAGACCTTTGTTGTTGTTTCAATCAAGACAGGGTTTCTCTGTGTGACTGTCCTGACATCTGCTTTGTAGACAGGGCTGGCGTAGAACTCACAGAGATCTGCCCGCCTCTGTCTCCCTAGTGCTGAGATTAAAGACACATGCCATCACCGCCCGGCCAGTGCTGTATCTTTTCCTCAGGGTGTGTCCTCTTCAGCAGTGTCCAGATCTGCTGGTAGAAATTTCACATCATTTGATGGTCTCACACACAAAATATCACAAAGATTCAAAGATACCAGGAACAGACCACAAATCCAGACACAAGATCTTGTGAAGTTTTGGGGATGCGATGGAATGGTCCCCAAAAAAGCCTGGAAGGGAGAGAGCTACAGCAGCGTGGATATATCCTAAAGACCTCAGTAAGGGTTTCCAACAGAGATTTCGGATGATTACCCACTAAAAGCAAAGTATATTCTTAGGCATGCATAGTCAAAAAGTGAGCACTCAGATGTGTGTGTGTGTGTGTGTGTGTGTGTTTAGGGGGTATATTTACATGTTCATGTGGATATTCACATGTGTGTGAAAAGGTATATGCATATGTGTACATGTAGAGACCAGTGGTCAATGTCAGGTCTCTCAATCTCTTTTCATCTAATTGGTTTTATGTTGGTTTGTTTGGTTGGTTTTCGGTTTTTTGTTTGACTTTTTTTTGGAGACAGTTTCTGGCTGAACCGGAGCTCACTGATTTGGCTAGACTGGCTGACCAATGAGCTCCAGCAATATGCTCGTTCCTTTCCCCTCGGTATTGAGGCTACAGATATGCAACAACACATGCGTGGTGGGGGCCTGAACCCAGGTCCACATGCTTGTATGGCAAGGGTTGCTTGGGGTGGAATGACCCTTTCACAGGGGTCACCTAAAACCATCGGAAAACACAGATATTTATATTACGATTCATAACAGTAGCAAAATCACAGTTATAAAGTAGCAATAAAAATTACTTTATGGTTGGGAATCACCACAACATGAGAAACTTACCAAAGGGTCATAGCATTAGGAAGACTGAGAATCATTGTTGTGTGGGAAGTGCGTCACTGACTGACTGAGCACCTCCTCAGTGCCTGGGTTCCAAGTTTTAAGCTTGATTCTCTGCTGGTCCATGGGAATCCATTCTTCCTTCTGCCAGCATTCCTTGCAGTAAGCATTTTCCCCAGTTCACCATGGCTGCCGGATGAAGATGGATGGTCTGCATTTGGCATTCTAATTATATTCAAGAATAATGACCAGGAAGAGTGTGGGGAAGAGATGATAATTTATTGCTCACATTACTTCCACCCTAACTAAGAAGTATTCAGAAGTGAACTGTCAAATCCTCCCAGAATTCACCTGGAACATTTGGGAAAATAGAACGCAAGGTGAAAATGAGGAGGGGACCTTCAGACCCTTGCCACAGGGTCATGAGAGGAATCCTCACACATTTCCATTTCTGTTGACTTCCCATCCAGGGAACGATGCTACCTGTCAGAAAAGAGACTGCTGTTTCCACACATTCCAAGCCTGTGCTGGGTGTAGGCTGTTTTCCAAATCAGCTTAGGGACATAGATGGAATTATACCCATTATACAGAAGGAACAAATGAAAAGCCCGGAGCATCACTTGCCCAGTCACAGAGCAGATGCACAATGGGACAGGAGTCTGAACTCAACTATGACTCCAAATCTAGTTGAGGACTTCTGTGTACCTCTGTCCATCACACGACACTGGGAGCTACGCCTGGCGCATCCTGGTGCCCGAGGTCATCTTGCTGGAGCTCCTGAGCCTTTGATAATAGCAGGAAGTAACTGCAGTATCATGTATGTCTTGCCATTCATTCCAGAGCCCAAGTCAGAGTCCACGGATGGAGAAGTTATGGTGTTCTATCACCAGGGGACTGAGGCTGGCCCACTGATGGCCCTGTGTTGTGGCTCCCAGGCCAGCAAGCAGCGTTCTCTTGTCATTCTGAGCTACATCAACCGGTAGAGTTGATCAACTGGTCTTCTCTTTCATGCTCATGTCTACTGTCTGGTGGATAGAGGAAACAGGTAACTTTGATGGAGTGGGAAGTGGAACTGATCACACAGAGGAAAGCCCATTTTCCAGTAGGAAGTATTTTGAGCACAGCACTTCACAGTGTTGCTCAAGTGTCCTCATGAGCAAACTGTATACAGAATATTCCTGTCATGGGTGGAATTAAACACAAATGTGTGTGACTTGCACAATACACAACAAACAAATGGAGCAGAGAGGCAAGAAGGAAATTGACCCTTCCTTGACCTTCTCCCTGTGTCTACTTTAAATACCTCCTAAATGTGATACTGTATGGACACATCTGATAACCTGCGACACTCATGTTTCACTGTACATGGGTAGGTGTTGGTCTCCCACTTTGCAGATGAGGGAACAGGACATTGCGAGTCAGCTGACTTAGCCAAGATCCACAGTGAATTTATACCATATTTGGATGTGAATTAAGTAGGTGAATGATACTTGTTCCCTATAGTTGTGTACCACCTCACAATGTAAAAACTGGATAGATGATTATGATAAGCAATGACCTGCTTCTTGCTGGAAATAATCAAATAAAGACACAAGGTCAGATTGGCTACTCAAGGGTCCACTGAGTGTGAATGTAAATCTAAGGGGCATCATACATGACAGATCTAACTGTGACTCTGTAAATTACACTATCTCCCAGTTATTCCTTCGCTCATTTTAAGGTACATTTATTGAGTACCTATGCTGTGTGACTGACTTTGTCTAGGGAGACAGGAACAAGTGCATATTTGCCTCCAATAGGCCATTTATTGATCTAAGAAATGCCTCCATCCAAATTCAGCTTAGTTAACCCATAAGTTTATTGGGGTTATTACCAAAGGCAGCTGCATCATTGAAAAAGCCCACCGAGCACAGGTGACAAGACACAGGTGCTTCATCCCTGGAGTGCATGCACAACTTGTAGGCTGCCAGTCACAGACTGACTATTGTCCACATACCCTTGGGAAAGCACCTGCGGATCTTGTAAACTTCCAGAACATTCCCAGACTTGTGTGATTGCTTCCTGAGACTTCATCCACCTACTTTCTGAGTCTTAAAGGACCCACCTTCCAGAAGGAATGCTTCAGTTCAGAGAACATAGCTGCCCAGCAATCATGTGTTACAGTTGGACCACAAGGACAGAGTGGTAAATAAATCAGCCAATAAGAAAGAAAATAAAGTCAGATGGTGGCGGTGCATACCTTTAATCCCAGCACTTGGAAACAGAGGCAGGTGGATATCTGTGAGTTTAAGGGCAGCCAGGACCATTATATAGAGAAACTCTGTCTTCAAACAACAAAACAACAACAACAACACACACACAGAGAGAGAGAGAGAGAGAGAGAGAGAGAGAGAGAGAGAGAGAGAGAGAGAGAGACTATAAAGATAGAATAAACAGTATTATGTTAATAAGACATAAGACTCTGGGAGGCCATGGGGATCATGAAGAGTCCTTTAGAAAGGGGATGAGGGAAGTTTTTTGGAAGGTGATAGGGGAACCAAGGCCTGAAGGTGAGGAAGAGGCAGCCATGTGCAGATGAAGGGAACAACTTAAAGCAGTGGTTCTCAATCTGTGGGTCATGACCCCCACAGGGGGTCAAATATCCTGCATATCAGATATTTACATTATGATTCATAGCAATTACAAAATTACAGTTATGAAATAGCAACAAAATAATTTTATGGTAGGGGGTCGGCACAACAGAAAGAACTGTATTAAAGGGTCGCAGCATCAGGAAGGCTGAGAACCACTGCCCTGGCGGCACAGAAAGGAGACTGCTAATAATGGGGAATGCTGGCTCCAAGAGGGAAAGAGTACAGAGGTCATGGGGAGGCAAGCAGCAGCGGGCTGTGTTCAGAAGTCTGAATCTTATTCTAGTTGTCCTGGGAGGCTCCCATACACACAAAAATCTAAACTCAAGGCTGTTGCCTGTACTCCAAACCCCACATTATTCAAACAAATCCACTGCATTCTGTGTTTGCATGCTTAAAACATGAAAGGATTGTAATTCCATGAATTACCCAGGCCTTCATGGACCACGGCTACACCCAACATACATATTCGAAGTCTCTGTGGCAGGCAATAGCATCACTGGGAGGCTGCCAGACTGTGGGTTAGAAGGCTCCTGTTTTTCACGGGTCCAAGAGGTATTAACTAAAAGACCACAGATCCCAGGCTTCCTCTCTGATCCAGAGTAGGTCAGCTCCCATAGGGTCTTAAGCCCACGAAGATACCTAGTGAACGCTGATTAACATAACAGAGTGTGATTCAGCTTTCCGCCACAGTGGCAATGATATGATTGACTTGTAGGTGGTAAGATTTATTCGGGCTCATGGTTTTGAAGCTTTTTGCCCATAGTCTTGAGCCTATGGGAAAGCAGAATATCATGGCAGGGCATGCACAGTGGAGCAAAAGCTGCTTACATTATGGTGACTTGTGGTGGTTTGAATGGGAATGGCCCTCCTGTGTTTGAATGCTTGGCCCATAGGCAGTGGCACTGTCAGAAGGTGTGGCCTTGTTGGAGTAGTTGTGGTCTTGTTGGAAGAAATGTGTCACTGTGGAGGAGGGTTTTGAGGTCTCATAGATGCTCAAGCCATGGCCAGTGTTACAATTCACTTCCTGCTGCTTGCAGATCAAGATACAGCACTCTCAACTCCTTCTCCAGCACCATGTCTGCCTGCATGCTTCCATGTTTCTCACAATTACCATAATGGACTAAACCTCTAAAACTGTAGGCCAAGCCCCACTTAAATGTTTTCCTTTATAAGAGTTGCCGTGATCATGGTGTCTCTTCACAGCAATAGAAGCCCGAACTAAGATATGACTATAAGATAGAGAGAAAGGGGCCAGGGTCTTACTAACTCCGTAAGGACACACTACTAATGACTGAACTTTCACCAGCTACACTTCCAGAAGGTTCCACAATCTCTTAATAGCATTGCAAGCTAGCTACCAAGCCATTAAGCACATAGGTCTTGGGGTGGGGGTCACTTAGACGTAAACCCTAACAACCAGCACACAGTCACAGCTCCTCTAAATTCTTCTCCCTTCAATAACTAGCAGGAGGGGGCTTCAGAATGTGTAGCTGGGGTAGAAACTGGATTTGGATTCAGACTGATGAATAATTTAGAATCCTATTCTTTGCTTCAGGGAGTCAACTTCTTTGGAATCTAGTTCCCTCATCTATATCTGGTGATTAAAAAAAAAATGTTTTTTTTTTCATAGAATTTTGGTGGAATAAAAATAACAAGAAAAAAGTGACGAATCCTTCCATGAATGAAATGCGTTTAAAAAAAGCATATTTTAAAAAATTTAAATAGCAAACCTTGCCACATAAAAGCAGGATCAGCACCACCGGGGACTCTCCATAAGCCCAGTGTCCTCTGCCTATCTGAGGCCTGAGAGAAGGGGGAAGACTGAGAACACATGCAAACTCAGAGCACTGCTCAAAATACACATATCTCGAACATTAAGAAAAAAATACGAGATTTAAATACCAGGATCAGCTAAACTTGGGAGACAAGGAAATGAATAAGGAATTTAGAGTTTTGTTTTATGCGTACAAGGGGAGTAATTAACTAATCTCAAAACATGTAAATTAGGGCTTAGAAGCATTTTCAAAACACTACATCTAACTCCAGTTACATATGCAGAATTTGCTACATTATAATAATTAGGGTTTTTTTTTTACAAAAGATTTATTTATTTTGAATAGAAGTATTAAATATTATACTAATTACTGGTTATTTTACTTTGTACCCAGGGAAAAAAGAAATGAATATTCATTAGCTCCTTAAGCTACTGGCCCTCAACTGACTAGACAGATTCGACACTCCCAGGAAGCTGTGGGCGGAAGGAAAACGCTCTGTGTAAAACGAGCCTGGCGACACAAATCACAGCCCAATCTATCCTGCTAATGTGGGCCCGCTGTAACCCCCAGTGGATTCTGTTGGCTTTTCGCAGCTCAAAAGCTCCCAGCTGGGCAGCCAATAAAGAAGAATCATTGTTAAATTGATAACAAGGCAACACTTTTCCCCACAGTCTACATAACCCAGTGGTCTTGAACAAGCCTTACATTTTAAACATGATTTCATAGGCTAAAAAACCCACACACCCTTCTTCTTCATTGAGAAGGATTTTCCAAGTGGATTCGGTCATTTTTGTCCTACAGTAAGGATGAAATCCACCCTAAATGGCTCAAGTCAGAAATTTGAATTTATGGATATTTTCACCATAGCCCACTGGATAACCGGCCCCCCCCCCCGCTCCGCCTTCTCTCTAATAGAAGGGAAAACTAATTAAGTAATATATTTCACAGGACATCAGTCCTGTTGACTTCCAGCCCTTCGTCTGTTTAGGAGACCACTGATGGAGACTGAACTGCTTGATTTTTTTATTTTGTGGTTTGTTAAGTTTTGTGAACTAGTTTAGTACTTGATCAGGTCACACTCGGGAGGGGAGAGGCTGTTGGCCTTTGGGAAAAGCCTGCCTTGCTGAGGGCCCACCCGCTTCCCTTGTGGTGTGACTTATTGGGCTAAGGTGCAGCTGCAATGGGGCCCACCTGCTGGGCAGAGACTGCAAGTCAGAAGAAACTGCGTCAGGACATGGTGACTAGGAGAGGGTGCACACCGGCATGATGAAGGCCAGCAGCCCAGGACTCTGTCCATGCTTAGGAGCAGTGTGGGTGAACTTTCTAGGAAGCTAGGAAGTGTATAGAAAGCAAAAATCCCTCCCAGTCTTTTCTTCCCCAGAAAAGAAGAGGATGTGACATCAGAGGGGTTGCAAGTCACTGAAGATCGGAATGAAGAGGACTCTCCACAGACATTATCAAGCATGTGTTATGCCTTCAGTACTTTGTGGGGGTTCCTAAGTTAGCCACCTTCACAGAACCTGAGAGTTTCTTCAAAATCGGGGTCAGCAAGGGGTAGTAGTTCATGCTTTTAATCCTAGCACTCAAGAGGCAGAGGCGGGTGGATCTCTGTGAGTTCGAGGCAAATCTGGTCTAGAGAGCTAGTTTCAGGACAGCCAGGGCTAGACAGAGAAACCCTGACTTGAAATAAATAACCAGAAACCTCAGAGAGTCTACCACAGGAATAGCAGATGGGTTTGCAAAGCAATTCCTGCACCAGTGTTTGAGGAGGGCTCTGCCGGGGACTGTGCTCCGTGCTCACAGTTGCTCTCCATTTAGTGCACTATGAAAATAAGGATCTGTGGATGTGGCTCTGTGGATAGAACCTTTGCCTAGCATGCACCAAAACCTGAGCTGGAATCCCCCCACACCACATAAACTGGTTTTGGGGGCACAGTCTTGTAACCCCAGAACTCAGCACATAGAGGCAGGATAATCAGAAATTCAAGAGGATCCTAAGCTATACAGGGAGTTTGAGGCTAGCCTGGGCTTATGTATAGATAGAAAACTCCAGGTCAGATATTTACAAAAAGTTATCATGCTACACCTGAAGATATACTCCTAACTCTTTTCAGAATACACTGCACAAGCAATTCCAGGGATAGGAACCAGACAAAGCCATTTCCATAAAGACTTCATGGGCCAAGCCAAGGGAGAGCCTTCCTTCAAAGCAAACAAGGGTATGAAGGGTGTTCCCTCCACTGACAGGGATCTCCTGTTCAAATCCAGGTTCTGAGAGATTTCTTGAGCAGCCTTAGATACCAGAGGGCCCAGCTAATGCAGCTAATCTCCACTAGCTCCCACCTGGTGGAAAGAGAGGGTTAAGAGGAAAATTATCCAATTCATTTAGTTGTCTAATTTATTTAGGTTTTCCTGGTGAAAGACCCTTTGCCTAAGAGCTATCACATGAGACAGATCAACATCGGGGATGTCTCCCCTGATTTCATTGGACCATTATGTTACATTTTATCTTCATTTTCTGCTCTGATAGATGCTGGCAATACCCCTTGATTGGTTGTGAGAGCCACAGATTTTCCAGAGGCAAATGGAAGTGTCTTTAAAGATATTGTAGAAATTAATGAGCCATGGAGCTTGTTCTAGGAACTTGTCCCTAGTCTCCCTGGGGCTTCCTCGGGTCAATCTTTATCAACTTGTCTACTTCCCAGCATGTTGTTTTCACATCAGATTTCTTTAATTACAAAGGTAATGGTAAAATTGCATTTAAAATTCAAACTATAAAATAAGTAGAGTAAAAATGTAAAAATTTCCCCTTACCCCATCTATTAATCGTTACGCACACTGGTGTGTATTTTATAAATTATACTGTATAGAAGCATCAAGAGTGGGCCTGCCTACCAAGCATCAAGATGGCCAGATGGAGTCAAAACCTTGGTCAATCTTTGAATTTTATGAACCCACCAGAGACAGAATATCCAACTTCAGATCCAGAGAAATCTATCTACTATCTGAGTCTGTTGTTAGGACCACATACTCAAAATAAGCTCTGACCACAGCAGTGTAGACTCTCAGTCCTGCAGTGACAACTGGATCACCAGAAAATGGACCTCCACACCCATAGTGGACAGCTGGAAGCAAAACTCCAGTCTCTCAGGAGACACTGAGCGCATTGGAGCAAAGCCAGGACCCTGCATTGACCTTTGAGGTCCATCTAAGAGTCCTGGTTGTAGGGACAGGATCAGATTCTTGGCAGAATCAGGATCAGATTCTGAGCTTGGTCAATCAAATTAAAAGATTGCAGGTCAATGCCTGTGGTTTGAATAAGAATGCCCCTCATAGGTGCATATAGTTGAATACCTGATCACTAGTTAGAGGAAATATTTGGAAATTATTAGGCGGCATGGCCTTGTGGACTCATGTGACCTCCAGTGCTTTCTTTTTGCCTCATGGTTCTAGATGAAGGGTGTTTAGCTGTCCTTTACTCTGCTATCATGAACTATCACCCTCTGAGGCTGTGACTCAATTTAAACTCCTTTTTAAGTAAGTCACCTTAGTCAAGGTGTTTTACCACAGCAATAGAAAAAAACTAGGGCAGAAATTGGCACCAGGGAAATAGGATATTGTGTGGCAGGCCTGACTGTGATGTTCCGTGGAACATAGAAGACTTTGGACTAGGATGGTGGTTGAATTCTACTGGAATTCCATCCTAGTAGGAGCATGGCAGACAGCAGTTCGGAGAGCTACATGAATTGTGGAGGCCCAGCTCAAGAGGTTTCAGAAGGTCACAATATAGCAACTAGGCTAGAGACCATTCTTGTGATATTTGGGCAAACAATGTGGCTGCTTTTTTGCCCTTGTCCTAAGAATCTGCCTGAGGCTAAATAGAAGAGTTTGGGACTAATTTTGTCGATAGGAATTTCAAGGCAGCCTAATATTGACTCTGTTGTGTGGTTGTTAGTAATCATTTTATTCAGATCTGCAATGAAACAGAGCAAGAGCAAATAAGGCAAAAAAAAAAAAAGGTTCAGTTTGAGGAGAAAAAGAACAATTGTGAATCAAGAATGCTATACCCTACAACACTACCTTTCAAAAACGGATGGAGAATAACAGTATTGTAAGATAAACACAAATTAAGGATGTTCATGACAAGCAAGCAAACACAGCAGAAGGTTCTCGGCGAGATATTTTACAGGGTGTGTTAGTCAGGGTTTCTATTACTGCGATGAAACACCATGACCAGAAGCAAGTTGGGGAGGAAAGGGTTTATTTTGTTTAGGTTCACACATCACTGTTCATCATCAAAGCAAGTCAGGACAGGAACTCAAACAGGAAGGAGCCTGGCGGTGGAGCCCTTGCAGAGGCCATGGAGGAAGGCTGCTTGCTGACTTTCTCCTCACGGCTTGCTCAGCCTGCTTTGTTGTTGACTTTTTGTTGACCTCCTGAGTCTCATGAGCTCTTGCCTCCTCCCTGGAGAGAATGTCTCCATTTGGAGGAAATTCCCTACAATGTGGTAAACCTTCATTTCATCTTGGCATGATTTAGAATCTCATAGAAAACAGGGAGACCTTTGGGTGTCAGTGAGGTCAATGTGTAAACTGAAGGAATAAACGGAGGTGGCATCGTCTCGTGAGCACGTCAGTGTGTTGGCAATATGCAGGTCTTGTTCAGGCAGACGTGATGTTGAGACTTCACGGGTGCAGCATCCCTTCTGTATACAGAAGACACATCTTATGGCAGACATGCTGGTCCTCTGATTCTTATATTCTTTCAGCCTCCTCTTCCACGGTGTACCCTAAACCTTAGGTACAGGAGTCATGTTTTACATCTATCTATTGGGGCTGGGCACATCATGTTTCTCCTCTTAATTAGAATATTTATTTCATTTTCCTATAATACAGTTTCTGACATCTTTGGATTTGACTGCTGTCACATTTTATAACTTTTTAAGAAATGATTTAATCACTCACTTTTGTTGTTTTTTCTATCCTCTCTTGCCATTTACGGGATGCAGGTTACTCTTCACTGTAAGCTTGGCAGTTACAGAGTCTCTCCAGTCTTTCACTTGTTTCCCTAAGTGTATACAGTGAATTCTTGACTTATCAAACTGCAGTGCAACTTAGGATTTTTGACCACATCCTACAACACACAAGACCTTGGAACACGCACTAAGCTACTTACCACCCATCTATCTCCTAACCTCCAGTCCTTGTGAATCTGGTATATGATAAACAACTTTCACTGCTTCCTTTGTGTTCATTTTACCAGCTTATTTTTTACTGAAAATACTTTTCGTACCATCTTCCTTTTAAGGGCTATTTTTGTTGGTTGTAGAAGTCTAGATCAACAGCCATTTGGGGGAGTCTCTTGAAGACTGTGCTGTTTCTTCCTTTTTAGCTTTTTTTTGAGAGAGGATTGATTGTTTTTAAAATTCAGGAATCCCCAAATCACAAGCATTGAAGAATGATGGTGCTTATAATTAATGTATTAACAAAATTATATCATTTATTATATAATAATCTGTAATGGATATTTGAGTTATCACATGCTGTGAAAATTCTTAATTGAATATATAGATGAATGTGAATAAAGTATTAAGATTCATCTCTTTAATTTATTTTAAATAATACACCATAAATACTCTCTACATATTTTGCAAAAACATTTGCTCCTATTTGATCAAATATTTTCCTGGCTTCTAATTAAATCTGAACATGCTGTTTCTTCCTGAAATTAGTGTATCATTTCCCATCTCCTCCCTGAAGTTGGGAGATCACTTGGCTGTCTGAGGTGGACACAGTCGGTCAAGGTGACCATGACAGCTCCAAGGAAATGAGTTCAAAAAGTTCAGAGTGACTGCCTTTGGGAAAAATTCCAGACTTGTGCTTAACTTGGAGGGAAATGGAGCAGAAGCACAAAGGGTTCAACATCAGGTTCTGATGTTTGGGTATTACACTTTGCACAGTGTGCCTCTCCGAATCACATTGCAGCTAGGAGATCTAATTTAAAAACACATTATTTCCATGCTTTTCTTTGTCGATGCAATTAGCATTCTTACTAGAGGAACCGGCAAATGCTAAATTCTTAAACTGCTAATGACTTCCCCAGGCTTCTGATCCTTTGCCATGCAAAATTCTGAAATACAAAAAGATCATGGTGTGTACCCAACAGTTCTTCATCCTAAGGCTTTCTACTGAAAACAGCTTCTGGAGTGGGGAGTCAGCTCCTGGGCTCACTGCTGTTACTGTGACAGATACCCTGGCCAAATACAAACTTGGAAGAGATAGAGTTATTTGTCTCAGAATTCCAGGTTACAGCCTATCACAAAGGGAAACCAAGGCAGGAGCTTAAAAGCAAGCCTGTTTGTTATCACCACACACACAGTATGACCACCTACCAAGGAACTCGCTTCACAGCCAAAGAAGTGGGCTAGGAACCATGGCCAATGCTGTTTGCTAGCTGAGTGTAAGCTTTCCGATACAGTTTAAGAACAGCTCCCCAGGGAATGGGGCTTCTCACAGTAGACTGGTCCTTTAATAATCAAGATAATCCCCCATAGACCTGCCCACAAGCCAGTCTGCTCTGGGCAATTACTTAATTGAGATTCTCTTCCCAAATAACCCCAAGTTGTATCAAGTAGACAGTTAAAGCTAAACAGGCAATGCTCATGTAAACTCTGAAAACCTTCAAAGAAATATTTCATATTCTTTGTAGATGCTTGAACTTACCTAACAACAGAACAAGATGTGGACAAGGAAGATACATTTGAGTTCTGGGATGGTGGATACCTAGAAATGGGTTGTGGGAGTTGTTAAACTATATAACATTTGGTTTTCAAACTATAAAACAGATATGGCCGTGGAAAGCTTTGTGTGATTGTTTTAGAATCTGTTGTTTTATCTTTGACCTTTTTTTAAATAAATAAAAATAAAATTATCTACACATTGTAAAGAGCAATGGGTTTCAACATCTTAAAATAAATACAAGGTCTTCATGACATCTTTGCTTTCAACACCACTCAATGGAAGCCAGTAGGAAGTGATAGAAAGAAAAGCAGTTCAACCTAAACATTTGGTGAAGCAGGAATGCCTCCCTCTGGCTGCCGAACCATGTTCGACCGCATAACGTCCTCTTCAGAAACTGCTCCACACATACTTCTTGCCAGCTGAGCACTTGATGAGCAACGGCTTTGGGCTCAGAGTTTTGTGCTCTGTCAAGTACTGAGATTACCTGCTGGTACAGCGGCTGAACTGTTCCCCCAGAGAACCATGAAGTGTGGTGATGAGATGAGCAGACCTGCTTTTCGTCCCGCCCGGCTCCCG
Organism: Microtus pennsylvanicus; assembly: GCF_037038515.1. Lineage (NCBI taxonomy): Eukaryota > Metazoa > Chordata > Mammalia > Rodentia > Cricetidae > Microtus > Microtus pennsylvanicus. Next base: position 50,885,263 of record NC_134581.1, read on the forward strand.
CACGGCTAGCTTTACACCCGAAATAACAACACACAAATTGTATTCATTTAAACACTGCCTGGCCCATTAGCTCTTGCCTCTTACTAGCTAACTCTCACATCTTGATTAACCAATTTCTATTAATATGTATCGCCACTTGACTGTGGCTTACCGGCATGAGTCTAACCACCGTTTGTGTTGGGTAGGAGAAGCATGGCGTCTGCCTTACTGCCTTCTTCCTCCCAGCATTCTGTTCTGTCTTCCCCACATACTTATGTTCTGACCTATCAGGCCAAGCAGTTTTCTTTATTAATTAACCAATGAAAGCAACAGATAGATAGAAGACCCCCCTACATCAGTAGAGCCCTTCAATCTGAATATAAGATGCTCCGTAGCAGCACTCAGACCTCAGTTCTTTTTCAAATGAGAAATTTAATCAATCATCGCTTAAACTGATAGGGTTTTTCTTAAGGTTTATTTTAATTTTGAATTAAGTGTTTGAATGTGTTTGTGTGGGGTAGGACCCTGAAGAGTCCAGAAGAGGGTATCAGATCCCCGCAGCTAGAGCTATAAGTTGTGAACTGAGCAGCATGATTCTGGGAACTGCACTCAGGTCTTCTGTCGGGGCAGTACATGCCCTTAACTCCAGCTCCAACTTGTGAGTTTTTGTAGGAAGCTTCATAAACACATCAAACAAAAGAAGCTGTGTGGGCAACTCTATGAAATATGATGCAGCTGAGCACAATGGTGCAGTCTTCATGGCATTCTGTATTGCTGTGACATCTTCACGGTCATGGTATTCTGTATTGCTGTGACATCTTCATGGCATTCTGTATTGCTGTGTCATCTTCATGGTCATGGTATTCTATATTGCTGTGTCATCTTCATGGTCATGGCATTCTGTATTGCTGTGTCATCTTCATGGTCATGGCATTCTGTATTGCTGTGTCATCTTCATGGTCATGGTATTCTGTATTGCTGTGTCATCTTCATGGTCATGGCATTCTGTATTGCTGTGTCATCTTCATGGTCATGGCATTCTGTATTGCTGTGTCATCTTCATGGTCATGGTATTCTGTATTGCTGTGTCATCTTCATGGTCATGGCATTCTGTATTGCTGTGTCATCTTCATGGTCATGGCATTCTGTATTGCTGTGTCATCTTCATGGTCATGGTATTCTATATTGCTGTGTCATCTTCATGGTCATGGTATTCTGTATTGCTGTGTCATCTTCATGGTCATGGTATTCTATATTGCTGTGTCATCTTCATGGTCATGGTATTCTGTATTGCTGTGTCATCTTCATGGTCATGGTATTCTGTATTGCTGTGTCATCTTCATGGTCATGGTATTCTATATTGCTGTGTCATCTTCATGGTCATGGTATTCTGTATTGCTGTGTCATCTTCATGGTCATGGTATTCTGTATTGCTGTGTCATCTTCATGGTCATGACATTCTGTATTGCTGTGTCATCTTCACGGTCATGACATTCTGTATTGCTGTGTCATCTTCATGGTCATGGCATTCTGTATTGCTGTGTCATCTTCATGGTCATGGCATTCTGTATTGCTGTGTCATCTTCATGGTCATGGTATTCTATATTGCTGTGACATCTTCACGGTCATGGTATTCTGTATTGCTGTGTCATCTTCATGGTATTCTGTATTGCTGTGTCATCTTCATGGTCATGGTATTCTGTATTGCTGTGTCATCTTCATGGTCATGGCATTCTGTATTGCTGTGTCATCTTCATGGTCATGGTATTCTGTATTGCTGTGTCATCTTCATGGTCATGGTATTCTGTATTGCTGTGTCATCTTCATGGTCATGGTATTCTGTATTGCTGTGTCATCTTCATGGTCATGGCATTCTGTATTGCTGTGACATCTTCACGGTCATGGCATTCTGTATTGCTGTGTCATCTTCATGGTCATGGTATTCTGTATTGCTGTGACATCTTCATGGTCATGGCATTCTGTATTGCTGTGTCATCTTCATGGTCATGGTATTCTGTATTGCTGTGTCATCTTCATGGTCATGGTATTCTGTATTGCTGTGACATCTTCATGGTCATGGTATTCTGTATTGCTGTGCCATCTTCATTTTACAGCATTCTGCATTGCTGTGACATCTTCATTGCCCTGTATCACCAAATGGACAAACAACCTTTGGACACTCTGGGCACCTTAAAGGGGATGAAATCAAACTGCTATCTTGGTTGATAACAGAACAACACTGCAAACAATTCTAGAAAAGCAGTGATAGTTCTGGAACTCACCAAGCAACCCATCCTCCTGCAGCATCAGGCTAAGCCCCATCAGGAAGACGAAACAATGCTGCTCTGACCCTCTCTTCCACCTGCTGCCCATTGCCAGACTGCCTGTGATGAGCTAATGAATTATACTACAGTGTAATCAGAAGGCAACCTCTGCGATTTTCTTGCTCTCACAAATCCTGGAGATGACCACAGCTGTACAAAGCACATCTGTTCTTAGGAATCCTTTACAAATACCAACTAAGCGACTCCACGTCGCATTTTCAGGATCCTAAAGGGGTCTTGAAGCATGACTTCATGTCTGGTTCCTCCCCACGCTGGCCCATTAGATATTTTTTTGACCGTCTTGAATGCATCAAAAAGTTCTGTAGTGCACAGTGTATCTGAAGCTCCAAGATCAGATGTCTCTGGTAGAGACACATGGCTTCTCCAAGGGCGGGTCCCAGACCATCGCATCCGCTAGAGAGAATGTTTAAAGTGCACATTGTCAGTGTTCTCTGGACTCCATGAATCAGAAGCTCTGGTGGAGGGTTGGGTCCCAGACTGCTCAGAAACCTATGATAATGGTGCTTGCTGAACCTGAAGAACAATTTATGACCTCCAATGTTGGCCCAGCTGGAGGGGATAAGGTACACTCTGAAGAGTATGGATTCTGAAGCCAGACATTCTGGCTTCGCGCCCCAGAATGGCTTCCCACTAGCTTTGGATTATATACCACAAGTTCTTCATCCTCTTGCCTATTCCCTTATCTGGACAACGAAGTTCTTGGTAGTATGCCTTTGCTGATGGCTACTGTTGTCAATTTGACACAACCTGGACTCCCAGTGAGGGATTATCTACACGGAATCAGCTTGGGGTCCTGTCTGTGTGGCACTGTCTTAACTAAGTTAAGATATGGGAAGACCCAGCCCACTGTAAGTGGCACCGTTCCCTAGACATGGAGTCTAGAGCACATCAAGCAAACCCGTGCACATATATGCATTCATTTCTCTCTGCTCTTGATTGTGGATGTGATTTCAATGACTGAACTTCCGGCCTTGGCTTCTCTACAGCAATGTAACCTAGGACGGCAAACTGAAAGAAATCCCTTTCTCCTCTAAACTCAGGGTGTTTCATAACAGCAACAGAGAGGAATCTAGAACACCTGTTTGGATTCTTGGGAGGATGTAACGAACTGTTTCAATAATCCCTAGCTGATGTTGTTAGGTTCTACTACCCAGGAAACAGCCCCCCAAAAGGGAAGACCCAGCCCAAGGTCTGTCTGAGGCAAACCCCTTTTCACCATTCCTGGCCTCCATGATCTCACCTGAAGAATGGATCATTACACTCTAACAACTTTTACCACCGAGCTAGTGCAGAGAAAAAGTGCAATGTATGTAAGAACAAGGTAGTTAGCCACACTCATGGGCTTGGTGGCATGAGTCTCCCTCATTAATTGTGAGGCGTACCCCATGGTCCATCTTTTAGTTTCCTTCCACCTGCTAATCCTCCAGCCTGCTCTGTAAGGAGCATGCGATTCATATTGAAAGCAGCTGCCTGTGGCCCACTGGTTATCGTTTTAGTGTCTTAGACAGTATTGGTTTCAATATCTGATGTTCTGTCTCCTTCACAGTGACATCAATCATTCTCACTAAATACATTCTGCTTTTTTCCACAGAGGTTTCCATCTGAGTAAAATATATATATACCACTTATCTGCCTTGAGGCTTCCCTACAGTCTGGAGGGTGACTAGACAGAAGATAGACAACAATAATAGCTATTCGTGCAGGGACTCCTGGGAAGAGGACCACGCTAAGGCTCCACACAACTTCACTTAGAATAACCCACCAAGCAAGCAAGGGCTCCTGTCAGTCTTACAAATAGAAGGAAAGCCAGTTTGAGAGGATAAAGGACTTGACCAAAGTTTTCCCATCAAAGAAAATGTCCACAATTCTAAGAGTCCTTTGTGTGAAGAGACACACTTTATTGTGTCACGGTTACTCTTTCAGCACTTTGAAAACTGAGTAAACAAATATGGAAATCAAGACGAATAAGCTAGAACACATCGAGTGCTCCTCAGTAGGACAACTATATGGTTTGACCATGAAGTGTTCCGCTGAAGAGCTCATGGATCGACAGCTTGGTCCCCAACTGCTGGTGCAATTTGGAGAGCTAGAAACGTTAGGAGGAGGTTTGTCCTCTGGGCCTCCATCTTGACCTAGGGCCTTTTCTGTCTCCTCTCTGCTTTCTGTCTTCCCTGAGGTGGGGGACTTGGTTCTGCCAGCACTTCCACCCTGATGGATAAGGTTCTCTGAAGCAGGGAGACAAAAGAAATCCTTGCTCCTTTAAATTGTTCTGCTCAGAGAATTTGTCAGAGTGGTTCTTTAAAAAGTGGCAGCCGGGCGGTGGTGGCGCACGCCTTTAATCCCAGCACTCGGGAGGCAGAGGCAAGCAGATCTCTGTGAGTTCGAGACCAGCCTGGTCTACAAGAGCTGGTTCCAGGACAGGCTCCAAAGCCACAGAGAAACCCTGTCTCGAAAAATCAAAAAACAAACAAAAAATAAAAAGTGGCATCATTGTCTCAGGAACTGGGAGAGAAATTCTAAAGTGGGATGGATATATATATCACAGAACTGGATAAATGTATGTGAAACCAGGCATTTTAACACACCTTCTGTACTGGCGTACTCTCTGAAGGCTGTGGGAGATTTGCAGACATCATGTCTTCTGTGTAATAATCCTCTTGTACACTATAAAGATTTGTCACTCAAACTGGTTTACTAAAACTCTGATTGCTCAGTAGCCAGGCAGGAAGTATAGGAGGGACGACCAAACTAAGAATGATAAGAAGGAGAAGGGTGGAGTCAGGAGACACCAGCCAGATGCAGAGAAGCAAGATGGGCATGCCATACTGAAAAAAGATACCAAGTCATGTAGCAGAGTATAAATAGAAATATGGGTTAATTTAATTGCAAGAGTTAGCTGGAAGAAAGCCTGAGCTATCAGCTGAACATTGATAAGTAATATTCAGCCTCTGAGTCGGCTATTTGGAACCAGGCAGTTGGAAGAGAAATGTTCAACTACACATGTCAACTAGAAGGAACAAGACTCAAGTGTTCTGCAAGTGGATATTTTACTTTGTGTTGTCATAGTGTCTCTAAGTATGTGTATATGTGGATGGAGTGGTGGTGGATAATAGCTACTGTCCCCATTGTGGGCCCAAAAATACCTAGCAAAAGCAACTTAAGAAGGGAAAGATTTGTTTTGGTTCACAGTTTGGGGGGTAGAGTCCGTCATGGCGGGGAGTCCTGAGGGGAGGAGCTTGAAGCAGCTGCTCACATTGCAGCCACGGTCAGGACACAGAGAACAGTGACTGCCAGTGCCCAGCTCATTTCCCCCTTCGTATGCTGTCTAGAATCCCAGCCCTAGAATGGTGTCCATGACATTTAAGGTGGGCCTTCCTACCTCAGCTTACTTAATCTAGAAGATGTCCCACAGACATGCCCAGAGATTCATCTCCAAGGTGAGTCTAGATCTTGTCAAGTTGACAATCCATATGAGACCTCAGTGGGAGCAAAAAAGTCTACTCTGCCATTTTCTAAGCACCGGAGAACTGCTTTCCAGATATCTGAATAAACTAGCTTGCTAACTGAACTGGAAGTGCCTTGCAATTCTGTGGCTCTCTTCATCTCGGGTATGAGTTCTGGAAGATTCGGGGGCGTTCGCTTCAACTTTGGAAGGAGATTCTGTATCATTCCTCAGTTATTGCCCGGGGACGATGTGAATTTATGGGGTGTTGGTCTGCACAAAAACAGCACTACAACATAAAATGCATCATTAATACTTTAAAACCCAGCATGATTTATATTTATATAAATAACATAAAAGAAGCCAATTAAACCAAAGTCACTGGAGTGTAAATAACATAAAAACTTATTGTTCTGTGAGCTACCGAGAATAAACTAATAATGAATGTATTTATCATATGTCTGAGAACCAAGCAGGTAGGAGTGGGTTAAGCAGGTTGCATGGAAAAGCTGGTCTTCTTGAAACTTCTAAGGTTGACCTCAACGTTTTCATCTAATCCAGATCCATTTAAAATGTGACATTTTCTCTGACTGTTACCTTTAGTCCATTTGAGCAATTAATAATTTCAGTGTAACAAGGATGCCTAGATTCAAACACTTTGTAATCTAACTAGGAGGATATTTAAAATTCATTACAGTACATTAAACTTGCAGGGAACAGTTAGCTCCGTTACAAAATAAATAAATAGCCAATGTGCTTTGATCAGCAGAAATTCTGATAAAATCAGCAAAACACCAATTAAAATGTGAAAAATGTCACCTACTGTAGTTATTCTAATGGAACATGGACTTAAAGGAAGAAACTGATTCAATGTTTATTTTCATAGCAGCTGTGACTTTCAAGTGTAAACCATTTCCCTTTGCTAGGGAATCTGGCTCTTCCAGAGACCAGTCTGAGTCTATGCACAATTGGTAGAATTACAAAGGTAGCTCATCGCTGTGGGTTGAATTAATCGTGTGTGTGTGGGGGGGGGTGCACAACTGTCCTGGAACTGGCTATACAGACCAGGCTGGACTCTAACACATAGAGACTCCCTGCCTCTGCCTCCCAAGAGCTGGCATTAAAGGGTGGCCACACCTGACATGTTATGTTTGTTTTGATACAGCATCTCACGTAGACTTCGCTAGAACTCAATCTGTAGTTGAGGGTGACCTTGAACTCCTGATCTGCCTGCCTCATGCTCCCAGATGCTGGGATTACAGGTGAGTTACCTAGTGCTGGGCTTCAAAGCCAGGGTCTTTGTGCACGCTAGGCAAGCATCTACTAAGCTGGCCACCTCCCCAGTACACATCATCATTTTCCTATGTTAGCAGTCTTCTATTTTTGAGACATGCTCTTAACTGATTGAGTGGGGAAGGAGCAGCCAAACCCTCTAGGTATTGATTCTAGATGAATCATAAGGATTTGATCTCATGTCTCCTCACGTCAGTTGTTTGGGTTTATTGCTACAACAGTCTGTCAACCATAAGGATTTCAGAATGACAAGTTCAAGTTCCGTCTCAGCTTTAACCCACAGGAATGTGCCCGGTGAGTGTCTGGTAAGTGAGCACTGAGAGGACCCAGGAGTCTGCCTCATTCAGCTGGATCTGTAGCAGGCGACTCTCCTACCTCCAGGATGTCAGGAATCCGCTCCCGGTTCCCTAGGGGTCGAGAACCAAGGAGAGAAATGACAGCAAAAGATCCGGTCACTTAGCATCTCATTGCACACCTTGTTTATCGAATTTAAAAGAAAGCAAAAATAGAATTACTTTGAATGGCAAGGCAGGGTTCCTTCTGTCACCCGCCTTTTTCTTCAGTGTAGGCAGTTTCTCCTTGCCGGAAACCATGCATTCATTTCTAACAAGCCCTGTGGAAGCTCTGCCAGTTCTGGCCACTTCAGAGATCAGTAACAGGAAAGAAGTGTGCAAACGGCATGGCGGGTAGGTGCCCTGTTCTCCTTTTGAGTCTTCTCAAAGCGCTGTGTCATCGTCTTTCAACCATAAACACACTGGCTCTTCTAAAAGCGTGTTTCCAGTGAGGTCCTCTCCGTGGTCCCAGTTCTGCCCACGGCTTGTTCATTACCCGACTAGGAAACAGCCCAGACTTTCAGCAAATCCACAGCTTCAAAACCCAAACAAACCACAGTTAAATCTGAAAGCCAGGCAACACGTAGCAAACTTTAAATGTCAATTTTAATGAATCTGAAATAACCAATTGCCTGGGACGGGCTATCCCGCTTTCGACGTGTTGTGGAGCTCTTGACTTTGCGGCTCACACCTTGCATTTGTATTTTGAATGGAGTTGGGAGGTTTCCTTAATCAGTCCTTTTGACAACGTAAGCTCTGCCTGTCTGCCTAGGCACACACTGCAAAACGTCGCCATGAACATGCTATAGGATTTTATGACTATCTGTGAATCATTCATTCATTTTGAGGCAATGTCTCGTGTAGTCCAGGTTGGCCTAAAGTCACTCTACAGTCAAAGATGACGCTGAATTCTAATCCTCCTCCTGCCTCCCTTCCCAAATACTGGCCTTATAAATTTGGACCACCATCCTCTCTCTCTGTCTCTCTCTCTCTGTCTCTGTCTCTCTGTCTCTCTCTCTGTGTCTCTGTCTCTCTCTGTCTCTCTCTCTCTGTCTGTCTGTCTCTCTCTCTCTTTCTCTGTCTCATTACTGAGGACCCAGCCAAGAGCTTCAAGCATGCATTTTTTACCAACTATCCTACGTCCCTGGCGTCTATCTGATGACAAATCTGAAAGAACATGTGTGCCCTTCCCTGCAGCTGCTCATGTCTTTTCATTTCCTTAGGAATCATAACTTGTGGTGAAATCAGGAAGACTCTTGAGCACACCAACACTCTTCAACACACGGTCACTGACGAGGCCCCTTGAAATGCCACTTCGCTGCATCTGTAAGAGGAGCAAACAGTGCACCTAAGTGACAGGGTTGCCAGGAAGTTGAATGATTGCACATGTGAATTGTGTGGGACAGCGGCCAGGCCACAGGATCACTCACTGCACTCCTATCATATTTAGCCATGGTCTTGAATATCTAAAGCACAGCACGAGGCATGATAATAGAAGGCAGAGGTGCTATTCCACAGGGTTACAGATGCAGGATACAAACATATGTGTATATGTGTGTATGTGTTTGTGTGTGTGTGTGCATGTGTGTGCACGCATGCATGTGTGTGTGAGAGAGATGCAGACATGTGTGTTCTGGTGCTCATACGTGCCTGTGTGCACAGAGGCCAAAAGAGGACCTTGGGTGTCCCATTTTTTCCTTATGCCCCCCTATACAAGGTCTCTTGCTGAATCTTGAGCTAATCTGGTGACCAGTAAGTCCCAGTGATCACCATGTCTCCACCTTCCACAGTGCTGTGGTTACAGGGACATGTGGGCAGCCCAACTCCATGCACGAATAGACTTGAATTCAAGTCTCCAGGCTTGGAAAGCAAACACTTACCCACTTAGGCATCTCCCCAACCCAAACCACCCAGCTTTTATCTGAAATTCAAATGTAAGACCCTGTGCTCTTCTCTGGAAACTCAGTGTTAGTGCTGGGTGCTGCCGGACCTTCCCAGCTCTTGTTTTTTTCAAAGTCTTTGGGATTCAAGCAATGGGAAGGTTAGAAGTGGAGTCAAGGTGACGGGGTTTTACTGCTTCCCTTCACTTGGGCGAGACTGAAAGTTCCCACTTTCCCTGCGGATGTCCTTGAGAGGTTGTGACGTGCTGTCAACGCCACCTGCATTGGCTGATAACTCAGAAGCTATGATGCTCTTGTTTATGGCCCCTTCACCTCCTCCGACATTTTTACTTGACTAATTCACTGTTTCAAACCAGCCAGAGGTGGGGGTGGGGGTGGGGCAAGAAATCACTCAAACTAAATGCTACTTTGAAGTTCGGTTACTTGGCTGGAAAACCGCAGATAAATTGATGGCTGCAAATGGTCTGAAATTTGAATGATTCTTTTTCCACTTCAACTAAATCTATTGAGCACACCCAAATAATTTAAAAGCGCTGAAAATAAGCAGTATTGGGGATTAATGAAAGCAATATGCTCAGTCTGTTGCATTTATTATTTTTAAATTATAGGGCTCCCACTTGAAGAAACGCAACGAGGTTGAAACGAAGCAATTTTGTTGTTAAATATTGTCGTTTAGAAGAAAATGCCCGGGACCCTGGAACTAAAATTGTCCAGGCTGCTGCTGTTTTCTGTTGATCCTCAGCTCTTTTCTTTCCTTTCTTTCTTCCTTTTTTTTAAAAAAAAAATAAATCTATTTATCTATTTATTTTACATCCTGGCCACAGTTTCCTCTTCCTCCTCTCTTCCAAGTCCCTCCCCTCCCCCATACCATCTCCTCTGTTTCTATCCCCCAATCCCCTTTTCATTCGTTTCTGTTTAGGAAATGCATGTCTCCCATGAGCATCAATAAAACATGGTATATCAGGTTGTAGTAAGACTAAGCACCTCCCTTTGTATTAAGGCTGGCCAAGGGGACCCTGTATGAGGAGTAGAGTCCCAAAAGCCTGGAAAAGAGTTGGAGGCAGCCCCTGCTCCCACTGTTAGGAGTCCCACAAGAGGACCACGCTGCGCAGCTGTAACATATATGCAGAGTGCCTAGGGCAGTCCCATGCAGGTTCCCTGGTCATTGGTTCAGTCTCTGCGAGCCTCTCTGAGCCCAGGTAAGATGATTCTGTGCATTTTCTTATGGTGTCCTTGACCCTGCTGACTCCTCCACTCCTTTCTCCTCCTCTTCTGCAGGATTCCCCTAACTCTGCCTAATGTTTGCCTGTGGATCTGCATCTGTTTCCATCAGTGGCTGAATGAGGCCTCTCTGATGATAATTGGGCTAGAAACCAATCTGGTCACAGGAGATGGCCAGTTCAGGCAATGTATGTGCTGTTGCTAGGAGTCTAAGCTGGGGTTTTTCTTGGAGAGTCCTGGGAGATTCCCTTGTGCCAGGCTTTTACCTGACCCCGAAATGCACCTCACCTCTCATCCAGCAGTCTCTTTCAGTACTCTCTCCAACTTCCCTTACTCCCCCAACTGATCACTCATGTTCTCATCCCCAATCGCCCCCAGTTCACTTAAGAAATCTCTTCTACTTCCTAGATCCTTAATTATTTTCAAGTACTCAAGAAAGAAAAGCAGGAAAACAGGAAAGTCCACATGATCCCACATGGGAAATTAACTAGACTTGGGGCAAAGCTGTGTGGACCACAGGGCCCAGGAAAACTGAGAAAGCTTGCAGATCCCCGGCAATTCCTTCAGGGCTGTTTTATAAGTATGTGAGCTTGAATTTAATATTTTGAAGACAAATTAAGGTCTTGGAAAATTCTAGTCATGGAGCCAAGAAGACCCTGGCATCTGGAGTTTCCCAGGGGTTTATTTTTGTTTCGGAGAATGTTCTAGTTTCATTCCATGACTGTAGCAGATACCAAGATCAAAAGCAACTTAGGGGAAGAATGGTTTAGTTCAGCTTACTGGTCACCATCCATCACTGAAATAAGCCAGGGCAGGAACATGAGCAGGAACTTGAAGCAGAAACCATGGCAGGATTGCTGCTTGCTGGCTCCCTGACCCATGCTTAGCTAGCGTTCATACACATTCCAGGACCACCTGTCCAGGGAATGGTATTACCCACAGCTGGCTGCCCCCCTCCCACCACACACACACACACACACACACACACACACACACACACACACACACATCAGTTAACAAGACAATTCCCACCACTAGAGAGGCCCACAGGCCAATCTGATCTAGGCAATTCCTCTCTTAGATGACTCTAGGCTGTGTCAAGTAGGATGCCAAAACTAGAATAGGAAGGTTTAGAAATTTAAAATAACTTATGCTAGATGTTGACAAAGGAAAATGGGCTTTGGAGTTGTGTGAATTTAAGCAACTTGCTCATGCTGGGATTGGAGTTTCTTTCTTGAAAAATGAGTGAGCAAGAGGCAGTGGAATACAGCCCAGAGAATTTATGAAAATGCCACCTCATTCCTGAGGAGCAGAGACAGGAACCATTTATTTTTCTTTCATTATTATTTTTCTACTCTTTATTTTTCAGAAATGAAAATTAACAAAGTTAGAGTTGCCAGATAAAGTAAAAGATCCCTAGTTACACTCCAGGTAACAATAAATAAGAGCTTTTGGCCTGGGGAGATGGCTCAATTGGTAAAGTGCTTGTCATGCAGGCATGAGGATCTGAGTTCAATCCCCCAAACAAACATGAAAAAAGCCACATACAATAGGGCATGCTTGTGATACTGGAGCTGAGAAAGTAGAGACAAAAGTATAGGCAAACTTTTTTTACTGCCCACCAGTTTCCAAATAACTACACAGAGACTAAATGTTAACTATAAATGATGGGCCAATAGCTCAGGCTTATTACTAACTAGCTCTTACAACTTAAATTAACCAATTTCTATTCATCTGTGTGCTACCAAGATTTGTTTACCTAATCTATGAACTTCTGCACATTGCTGCTTCTGCAGCTGGCTCTGTCCTCCTTCCCAGAGTTCTCTGTGTCTGGCTGTACCATTTATACTTTCTGTCTAGCTACTGGCCAGTCAGCTTTTTATTAAACCAATTGGAATGACAAATCTCTACAGTGTACAAAAGGATTATTCTATGGCACAGGAGGATCCATGAGGTTCACTGGCCAGATAGCCTAATCTAAGCCAGTGAGAGACCCTGTTTCACAAAAACAAGGTGGGGGCTAGAGAGAGAGCTCAGTGGGTAAAGATGCTTGCAGCCAAGCCTGACATCCTGAGTGCAATCCCATGGCCCACATTCCGGGGGTGGGGAGGCAAAATTCCTATGGTTGTCCTTTGACCTCCACACATATCCCATGTTATCTAATAAAAAAATAATAAAGGTTGATGGCACATGAAAAATGACACACACACAAGGTTCACCTCTGGATTGCACATGTGTCCATACATAAACACACAAGTAAGCCTATACAAACAAACACACACATTCATATATGTACATATACACTCACATACAGATATCAAAAATAGGTGTTTTGTGTCTCTTATATGTTACTGATAAATGAAAACTAATTTCTATGCATAAGGATGTTTTATATAACCCTGTCTCAAGAAAAAAAAAACAAAGACATTCTACACATAAGGGACATATATACACTAATAAATAGTCCTTGTTACTTATTTGAAATTCAGTCTTAACTGAGCATTAAGCCACAAACAAAAAGCTCTTTTCAGGAAGGCTGTTGAAATTTTAATATTCATATTTTCCTGCTTAATGATCTTTTTGTAATTCTGTGATTTCTTTTAAAAAAATTATTTTCCTTTAAAATTTGTGCCATAACAATTTTAATTTAAGAAAAGGTTCTCATTCCTGAATTTTGGGGCATTTCAGTTAGGGACAGAGTTCTGTACCTGTGGGGCCAGCTGAAGTATGACATTATTCAGAGAATGTGAGCATCAGGGACAGATGCATCCATGTGCATGTGACTCAGTGTGAAGCTTGGCACCGGGAGGGGGTGGGGGAAAAGAGGAGCTATTTATACTGCTCCCTCATCTGCATTGGAAACACACGCCAAACTCCGACTGGGTGGAAGACTCTGACAGAGTCCCTTGGGATAGAAGAGTGAACAACCCACTACTGGGAATGTCTCTATGGCAATACTCCCCGCTTCATTAAATTTACTCCCTGTGATGGAGAGTTTTAGCTGCCAGATGGCCACAACCTGGGAAGAGAGGTCTCTAGAACAGGTTGATCCATGGGCGTGTCTGGGTGGGATAGTGTTGACTGCCTTAATTGATGTTGGAAGACACAGTCCAAGAGTGGGCAGCTCCATTCCCTCTCTGATTTGGGGTCCCGGATTGTATTGAGTAGAGAAAGCTAGCTGAACACCAAGCGCTCACGCCTTCATTCATTCTGCTCTTGACAGTGGGTGTGATGTGACTGGCTGTCTCGCTCCTGTAGCTGGGATTTCTTCACAATGATGTACTATATAATTTGGATTTGAGAACTAAAACAAGCCTTTTTGTCCCTAAGTTGCCTATCGTTGGGGCATTTGATCACAGCATCAGAAATGGATCCATGACGACTAACGAGGATGCTGTATGTAATTGTGGTGGAAAGAGGAGAGGGAAGAGGGTGGAGAGTGAGGTGTGTGGGGGGGGGGGTTAAAAATGGTGCTGATGATTGACATCTGACCAGAATCCTCAGTGAAGCTACACAGCAGACCACACAGACATCGAGGGGAAAACATAACAAGTCAAATCATTATTGCCCAGATGGACCCAGAAACTTGACTGTGACTGTAATAAGCCAGTCTAACAGGAAAAATTGGTCCATCCATATGTGGCCGCCAGTCTCTCATTGTCAGATCCATCCCAAATCCTGCTGGGAAGGCTAACTTGGATGTGTCTCAAAGGGCCGCTGGAGCCTCTTCTCGTGGGAGGCAAACACCACCTACAGCCACTGGCTTCATCTAGCAGGGAGCTAAGGACTAAGTGACATAGTGCAGTGCCCTGAGTGTGAGACCATGCACAGCTCTGCCCGGCTCACTCCTCCAACTCTGCTGCTTCATAATCTCAGTTGTTTTCTTCACTTTTCCCTCCTGCACTTTCCTGTAGTAAATAGCTACTACAAAACTCCCTCCGAGTGGCTGCATATGGTCGCTGGCAGGAGGCTGTTTCCTGTCACCAGGCAGTGTGTGGAACTTGGTGAGATGACCTTGAAGAGGAGTGGTGCTTGTTGAAAATCTGTTTAAAATGCAGCTCCACTGATTTTGTAATTCTTTCAAAATTTTCCTTTCCCTAGACCTCCTGAAAGGGTTCCAAGAATACAGCAGAATTATTCTGAACTCTTTGTTCATAGGCCAGCACATTAGAGCAGTACTTGGTAGCTGCCTCTCACTTTTAGGTAGGGCAACATCTCTTCATGTATTTCCCTTTCTCTGTTTTTCCTTTTTTTTAAATTTCTTTCTTCTTTCTTTTCCTTCCTTCTTTTCTTCCTTCCTTCCGAGTCTAGCCCAGGCTGGCTCTGAACTCCTTATGCAGCCGAGGACGATACTGGGCTTACTATGTAGCCAACAGTGACCTGATCCTATTGCCTCCACTTCCTGAATGCTCTGAATGGAGTCACAGCTGCACACCACCCACTCAGTTTTATGCAGTGCTCAGAATGGAACCCAGAGATTCATGCATGCTAGGCAAGCACCCCATCAACTGAGCTACAGTCCCAACCCATATTTACATTATTTCCTTTGGCACAAAGCACAAATATTAACTGTAGTATGAATGCATTATAATTTATTACCCAATGTTCTAAAGGTCTTGCTTTTTTTTAAAGTTCTCATTCCTTCCAGATAGTATTTCATCACTGTGGATGTGAGTATAATACATCTGAGGACATTGTTCCTGGCTCCATCCCTACCAGAAGTAGCTGTGGTGTCCCCAAGATCCTGGGTATAACAACCCTGTGACAGTTTCTGAAAGTTTGGTTCAAACAAGTAAAGGGCTAGAGATAAAGGTTCCTGGAACTTGCTGCCCAAGACTTGTGGGTCCCATCTTGATGGCTTTCAAGAAAATTCCAGAGTTAGTTCCCAAACCACTAGACACGTCAGAGTCCACTAAGGGGAGGGACTTATGGAAAGCTAGACGTTCCCCACACCAAGTCCTTTGATCTGCTGAGGAATAAAGAGAGCAGAGAGGGTGTCCTTTGGTTTTGATCACGAGCTAAGAGCTACAGCTTGGATCACAATTGTCCCCTAAAGACCTGGATGCTACAAGCTGGTTGCCAGGATGACGTGATTGGGAAATGGTGGGAACTTTAAGAGCTGAGGTCTGGTAGGGTCTTCAGGTCACTAAAGGGCGCTGGAGGAGCCTGGTCCTCCTGATTTCGCTCCTGACCCTGAGTCCCATTGTGAGTTGCATCCATGATAGATGCCTCGCCCCAGGTCTGAAAATGCTCTAGTCAATCGTGACTAAAACTTCTGAATCCATGAGCTAAAACAATCCTTTTCTTTCTTATAGTACCTTGGTGGTTTGTTGCAGTGATGGAAGGCTAACCAACAGCAGTCACCCTTCAAGCAGGTGAGGCCTACTTTTCACTAAGATCTACCTTTTCAGCTCCTTTCTGCAGATGCTTGGGAACAGCTCCTGCCATTCTCTCAGCCTGGAGGAGCAGAACTTGTGGTATAGAAGTCTTTTTTTTTATTATTTTTTAATTTATTTATTTATTAAGGATTTCTGCCTCCTCCCCGCCACCGCCTCCCATTTCCCTCCCCCGCCTCCCATTTCCCTCTCCCTCCCCCGATCAAGTCACCCTCCCTCATCTGCTCAAAGAGCAATCAGGGTAAATTAGAAGTCTTAAAAACAGTAAAAACTGTTGGTCTAGTCTAGCAGGCTGGTTCTATCTAAGAGACTCACTTTAACAAAAATACCTTTACCCCTTAAAGTTGCTTCTTTTATTATTTTATTAATAAAACATGGTCAGGAGTCAGATATTAGGGTAAAACATGATAGATCCCCAGAGCAGTGGAAAAAGACATCAGTGACCTCTTCTCTCTATGTGTACCCCCTTGGAAGGGCTGCGTGTCTCCTTTGACTTCTCCTTATTCCTCCTGTGTGTCCATCTATCTCCTCTAAGTAGGTCAAAAAATTCTATGGTCCACTCCGACCAGCTAAATGTGGACCCCACCCTCCAAACCAAGGCCTGACTCCATTGGTGGTCTTGAAGCAACAGCACAAACAAATCTCCTGAAACACATACTACATTAAATAAGCAACAATTTCTTATTCTAAGGATCTACTTTAAAATTTTTTTGTTGGGAAAAGAAAATTCCTACCAAATGCTATGCTGTGATATTGAGAAGGAATTCCAATTTCTCAAAAGTTGTTTCTGTCTTAGGACAACAACAACAATAATAATAATACCCAGAAAACCCAAAACATTGGCAATGGTCCCCTCATTCCCCCCAAACCAATTCAGAATTTTAAAAGGGTAATTTCCTAAGCGCAAACACCACGAAAGAAAAATGTATTTATTAGTAAAGAAAAATCCAGCTTCCTCTCCGTGCTGTTCAGTTATCCTTCTCATTTCTTAATAGTCCTACATTCATAAAAGGCCAAAGGACTCTGACCTTGCCAAGCTAACTGAGCAGGAAAAGGCAATCATGTGTATAAGGTTGTCACCCACCCCACAAATTATGATAAAATATACCTCAGCATCAGGGAGAAGAGTTGCATTTCTCAGTGACATCCACAGTGGTACGTTTAAGGATTTGAATAGAAGACCAATTTATTTCACACTAACGTGTTTTATGGCTATCATCAAGCATGATGTCTTCACAGGCTGAAGAGTGATGTTTTTATGAACTCGGACTCCTGGCTGCATTGTCTCTGCAGCTCAGAAATGATCTCTCCATCTTCCTAAAATTTCTCCTCCTCACCCCCTGCCTTTGCCCCCGGTTTTTTTTTTTTTTTGAGTAAAAGGAAAATGGGGGCGGGGCGATAAAATGAATCCACATCAGACAAAGGGCATCCGAATAGCTCTCCAGTCTGGCATAGTTTCGGAATGAATGATTATCTGGCTAATTAGTGAAATAAATAATAATAATTGCCTGTCCCTCCTCATTAGAGCCCTTAATAGCAAATGGAACCCCAGTGCAGAGCTCGAGTCCTATGTTTAAACACAGGACTCGATTCTGAGTTGAGGAAGAGACACAACTCTACATTACAGATATCCGCGTGGGAACGCTAAACTCAGGGGGACAAGGAAGACTGGAGACTTCCAGATCTGCAAGGCAGGGGGCTTGGGCTAGAGAGGACATGCTGCTGTCACCCTACCCCACTTGAGAATATTACTATGTTCTGGCCATCCAAGAAGTGACAGAGAAGCTGTTTGAGAATAGACCGCCGGGACAGAATATGGGCAGACTCTCAACAGTCTAAGATGTATCCTACAGTGTCCATGTTCTTAGAATCCGATTCTACCCACTATACTTCAGTTCCTTCCCAGAAGCTCCTGGGAATGCCCATCATCTCTGAAACTCTGGATTTGAGCCCAGAGTCCACATGTACATCTGGTCCACGTTCACATCTGGATTCTCAGGGACTAGCCCAAATACCCATTGAAATTACTGGGCGTGAGCGAGAACCGATCACAAAACACACAACAAAACCCACTTTAAGAGTTTATTACGAGAGGAAAAGACACATGTACAGGCATGAGGAAGTTGGTACAGGGAGGAAGCGTGGAGCTGGCGTGTCCAACTTTTAAAGGCTGCCTAGCGCCTGCGCACAGGGGCTTATGTGGCTGCGTCATGCGTAGATCATGATTGACCATACCGCATGTATGCCATGTAGGGCTTGAGGGCCCTTGGGTGGCTATGTAAATTGCCTGAGCGCTTGATGGCGCATGCGTGGCCCTGGAACCCAGAAGTATTAGTTTGGGGTGGCTAGACATTTTGCCAAAGCGCTGGATGGTGGAAACGATAATACCTACTTCTGAAGACCTTATGGTATGGCTAAGTACATGTTAGTCTGGGCAATTCCAGGCATCAGGTGCGCCTTTGCCCAGTGGAGAAGATGCAGAAAACCTCATCATCACCACCACCTCCCACACGTAATCCCGTAATCAATATTAAAACCTTTAAAACAGTCCTCGGTCTGTGTTCAGAGAAATGTGTTCGTTAGTCACTAAAGACCAGTCTGAGCTCAGAAGCACAAGCTGCTCGGGAAAACGCGTGCACACCCAGACACTTGCTTTCAGAACAAAGTTTCCAAAGTTGTAGGCAGTTCAGAGGATGC
Organism: Microtus pennsylvanicus; assembly: GCF_037038515.1. Lineage (NCBI taxonomy): Eukaryota > Metazoa > Chordata > Mammalia > Rodentia > Cricetidae > Microtus > Microtus pennsylvanicus. The sequence goes on from NC_134581.1 coordinate 50,903,869, forward strand.
AGGGCACATAGGGAGATGGCAGTCGACAACACAGGAAGGGAAGTGCAGCAAGGACGGAGGTCCTAAGAGCAGAGTCAGAGGGGGTGAAAGGCTAGCCTGGGACCTGAAACTTCTGGAAAGAAATGGATGGTGTTGGCAGATCCAGTGACGTTTCCTCTCCCCTTCCATCTAAGTCGTGAATGAAGATTTATGGGAGGCTCCATCCACCCACGGTCCCATGTGGGCCTCGGCGTTCCTTCATTTTCTCTTGTCATGCACATGAGAAAGATGGGAAGGAAAAGATATTTTTCTACCTTGGTTTGCCTTGACGTGGTCCCTTGGGAGGGGAAGCAAGACAGCTTGCTAGGAAGCCCTGACGGCGGCCTAAAGATTGGGTGTAGGCTGGGCTCATGTGCATGACACAAGTTTGTGGTTGACTTTTTCCTGTTTGTAGCCCCAGAGTCTGTGAGATCCAAGTTCAAGGTGCAGGGAGGATCTGGTGTTTGGTGAGGGCTGCTCTCGCCTCCACAATGGTACTTTGTCTCTCGTTGCTGCACGCTCACATTGTGAAAAAACAGAACAGATCTTTTCAGCTTTGTATATGTGCACGTGTGTGTTGCACGCATGCGTGTCCAATCCTGTACGTGGGAGCCTGCCACAGCTTAGAAGACACCTTTCTAGGGGTTGCTTCTCCTTGTATGGGGCACAGTCTCTTGCTTCTGCTGCTGACTCCCCCGTTCCCACTCCATTCTTGCTATCGGAGTTTGACACAGGGACTGGAAGCATGGGACTCAGTTCATCAGCCTCATGAGGCACGAGCTCTTCTCCACCAAGCCATGTTCCCAGTTCTGCTGCAAGGTTTTACTCTTAGTATTCTGTACGGACTCTGCCTCTGAGAGAGTGGAATCACTAACTTTACTAACTTGACCTTTGACCTTGGCCATACCCCTAAGTCTCAGTGGCACTGACCTTGTCTGGGCGTCCTTCCCAATTTGTCTTTGGAGGCTTGCCCAGCTCTGGGCCAGCCCACCTATGGAACAAGTTTAAGTTTTCAGCAGCTTGAGCACAGAGTTTATCTGCTTTAAAACATTGTGCCTCCCTTCCCTTCCCACCAGCGTAAGGGATTTAGTCATGGTGATTTTACGAACCAAAATGCAAACAAGTTTGGGGAAAGCTCTTCTGTCCTCAAGGGAGTGAACATGATTCCCTACATTCTGATGATGTATTGGTTACAGATTCAGTAACATCTATTTGAGGAGAAAGTAAAATAGCATATTGAGAATATTAAGCATGATTTTATGAATATTAAAGCCATCGAGGGACTGCGGCCGTAGCTCAGTTGGCAAAAGGCCTGTCTAGCATGCTCTCAGCCCTGTGTTGGCTCCCAGAACACAGAAACCAGGTGTGGAAATGCATGTCCTCATTCCCAGTACTCGGGATCAGAAGTCTAAAGGAATCCTTGGCGACACAATGAATATAAGGCTAGCGGGGGATACAGCATACCATGTCTATAATTGATTGATTATTGATTGATAGCATTGAAACAGGGGCTAGAAAGATGGCTCAGTTGTTAAGAGCCTGGCCACTCTTCCAGAGGACCCAGGTTTGATTCTCAGCACCCACACAACTGCTCTCAAACTGCCTGTAGCTCCAGTTCCAGGGGGTCTGAAACCCTCCTCTGGTCTCCTCAGGTGCCAGGCACACAAATGGTGCAGACAAGCTTACCTTGTAGGCAAAGGACCCATACACATAAAATAAAAAAAATGTTTTTAAAAAAGATTTTATTTTAAATGCAGTAATTTTGCCTTGCTGTATAAGGCAAGGTCTGTTATATAGCCTAGGTTGGCTTCCAACTTGTCATCCTCCTGCCCCAGCATCCAAAGTGTTGGAGTTGCAGGCCTATGCTACTATGCCAAGCTAGGAATGTTTGTCTTACAGTGAATTTTTAAATGAAGAAAATGTAGTAGTGTCCCTCAGTCACCTTCCTGTTGAGAACTAGGATTCTGGTCCTTTCCCTTCGGCATAGCCTGCACACTGTATTGTATTAAATATCTGTGACCTTAAAAGGATGGACAGCTTCAAAGATTATTATCTAACACAAACATGACTTGGGATCAGAATTAGCCTCAGTCTCCCCAGTGTTTTACACCAGCACACATTCCCCTTGGCATTGAGAGGCTGTCTGGGGTACCTTTTCTGGGAGGTTTCCTGTCCATGACCATCTAAGCAGAAATCCTACCTGCAGGAGGGTCTTTCTGACCACGGTTACCGTAGAAACATGAGCTTCAGGCACAAGGCTGGAGGTTGACGGCAGGAGTTGAATTTAACCAAACGACAGTCCCACTTGGTATGTGGACACTCCCTGGGGTGGGGTCAGTTCCTAACAGAAAATAACAAAACATGAATACGGTGCCTAATTAAATATTTCAGAGAATCTAATTAGGAGCTTCTGCTGCTTGCCTGATTACCATGTGGCTGCATCTACAGATGCTCAGAACTCTAAAGGCAATAAGTTCTCAGGCCTTCACTACAGTTATTTTCTTCTCGCTGTGTGGACTTGCCCAGGAAATGAGACTTAATGAGTCCCAGTCCTCCCTGGGAGTCACAGGAGAGCTCGTTAGCTTGTTGTCAGGTTCCTACCTACTGGCTGCCCACCGTGTGGCTGGGATTTCCTTTGAGTTAAATATATCACCGAAAGGGAGAAGCCCAAAGAGCGTTGTGTGTGCATGTTGTGGACCAAGGGCTGTATAAACATGTTTATATATGACACACTTCACCACACAGCAATGGCTTTAACATTTACACATTCACTAGTCTCTCCAAATTCCCCCCAGACACCCAGACTAAGGCAAGAGAAGAAGACAGGAGGAAAGTCATGATTCTTACGATCTGCCAGACTGGGGAGTTCCCAAATGTGCTTCCATGGGTTTCACCAAGGCCTCCTATCTCACAGCCACTACCCCCGGTTCACTCTGATCCCCTGGGAAGGGAAGACACTACACTCTCAGACACAAGCCTCAAGTGAATCCCTAGTCCTTCCGCAGGCCATCCTAGGAGTCAGGTGGGCTCACCTGGCTGTGATGTCACCCATAGACATTAATGCCTTCAACATAAGTCATCCTGTGACTTTCTGGGCTTTCTGAATGACCACTATTTTGTCCCTACAAAATGGAGAGAGCTGGTGCCATTCCAACATGGCTGAGTTACAATCAGGGACCAGAGCCAGCCTCTGAGGAGTGTCTTGTGAGCTGAACATGGGCTCTGAGAATCTTAATTTAAACAAATATTGCTCTACACACACATACCACACACACACACACACACACACACACACACACACAACTTGGGGTATAAATTTCAGAGAGTTCTCAAATAATCTGACCTTATTTTAGACTTTCTTTGGGGTTCCTGAACCTAAGTCAATGTTCCTATCTAGACTGTGGTGTCAAGAGCTTTCACAGAGCAGATGGCTTACCGACGGCTTTGGCTCACTGACGGCTTAAGCGGCAGGCATACTTCCATCTCAGTCAATGCCTTCCATAACTGACAGGAGCATCTCTTGTTTGTCCTGATAATAAAGGTCACTGTCCCAGTAGTGAGGGGTGGTTGGGCTAGAACTCCAAACGGTGTGACTCTGGAATCTGTGCTCTGACCTAGGACATAATCCTATCTATTTAATACAACCTGCCATAAACAGAAAAGTGATTACACCCATGTAAAAATTCTACAAGGTTGATTGCGTGCATCTTCTGTGGTTCTGGAGAACTGGAATGCTGCATGTCTGGAGCTGGGTTATCTTCAGCTACCTTCAGCCCCATCATTAGCCACCGTCTGCCCAGCTCTGAGTATGACCCGGCAGCCATGCCTACACCCATCTGGTAGATACCTTTTTGGAATATATGCACAGACCTCTCAGTTTCCACCAACTCCAAGGCTAAGACTGTCAACAACTAGCGTCTGAGGCAAATAGCAGATTTCCTGCTTGGCTGTGTGCACCTCCCTCCCTCCCTGATGTTTCCACCGAAGTACCTTGAGGGCTAGTGAGACAGTTTAGCAGGTGAAGGTGCCAGCCACTGAGCCTGACAACCTGACACTCTTCAGGTGCCACTTGCGCCCCCACATAATAAATAAATAAATAAATAAATAAATAAATGTAATACTATTTAAAAAACATTGATTGATAAATTTCTTGTACCACTACTCTACATATTTTATGAAACTGTGACCACAGTGGTCCATGGCATTTGCAGTACCCTGAACCTGGGTTCCCTGACTACAGCCACGCAAACTTGACTCCAGAATAAGCTATCTCTCACTCCCTTTGAGGGGCGAGTGGTCTTTTTGCTTGACAATATTTTTCTTTAAAGCACGTTCAGCCCTAGCTTCCTGTTTCTCCTGTCACTAGCTCCTAGGACTTAGGCAAGGTGGCTAGTTCCACTGTGGTGGGTGGAAAGGGCGTTTCCAACATGGCACCAGAGACTTACTTTCTGAGCTCTTCAGACAATGAAATCACAGTTGATGAAATTAAAAATTAAAAGCCACAACTCTGATTCAGGCCTCTCCTCCTCCATTAGCCACCGTTTGGACCGCCCTGGGAGCATCTCTGAATCTTGCTTCACAACAGACCCTTGCCTTGAGGGCCAAGTCAGCATGGAGGTGTTTTGAAGCCATGCGCTATTTCCCGCAGATACCTGGCCTCCCGTGGTTTACAGAACAGAGTTTTGCTTCTACAAAGAAAAAGGCATGGGAGGGGGGAGAGGGAAGGAAAGGTGAGCATCGCTCTGCAGAGAATTAACGTGCGGTAGGCATGTGACCATGCCAGACCATGAATACAATGTTTTATCCTTCCACCGTGTTCTAAACCTGGCTACCATGCAAAATACTGGGACTGTTTGAACCCAAATGTCTCTGAATTCTATCTTACCCTTCAGTGACTGACAGGGCTGTGATTAATTCACAGTGTCCGCGTCCCTCCTCATGGTCCCTGTCAGCCATCCTTCACGATCATTTATTGGCTCCGTGTCCTGGCTGGCTGTCCCAGAGAAATGAGTCAGCCCAGAATACTTCTAAAATGGCACCAAAATGCTGGGGGAAATTGCACAAACTTTTCCAAGTCGCAGTAGACCTTGTAAGAAATAATGAAGAAAGACAGGTCTCCTGCCCCAGGGGCTAGAGATAAAGAGGCACATACTGCCAGGGCTGCCATCTTGCCTGGTGAACAAGGTCGGAAGGTAAACAGAGATTCTAATGGCCAAATGCTGGGCCAAAATACCCAGCTGTCCAGAGGAAGGTGCAACAGAGCCTCAGCAGGGGAAGCTGGGACCAACAAAAGTCAAGATTCTAGAAGACACAGGGAAGTGTGGTATTTGGAATGGGAATGGCTCCCACAGACTCATAGTTTTGAATGCTTGGTCACCAGGAAGTAGTACCATCTGAAAGGATTAGGAGGTGTGGCCTTGTTGGAAAACTGTGTCACTAGAGGTGAAGCCTTGAAGTTTCTTTTTTCCTTTTTCTTTTTCTTTCTTTCTTTCTTACTTTTTCTTTTGTTTTGTTTTTTGTTTTTTGAAACAGGGTTTCACTGTAGCTTTGGAGCCTGTCCTGGAACTAGCTCTTGTAACACCAGGCTGGCCTTGAACTCTCAGAGATCTGCCTGCTTCTGCCCCCTGAGTCCTGGGATTAAAGGCGTGCACTACTACCACCTTGAAGTTTCAAGATCCCAAGACAGACCCAATGACTCTCTCTCTCTCCTTATTGCCTGGGGATCTGGATGTAGAACTCTAAGCTACTTCTCCAGCACCACGTCTGCCTGCACCGTGTCGTGCTCCCTGTCAGGCTCCCTGCCACAATGATAATGGACTAAACCTCTGCAACTGTAAGCCAGCCCCAGTCAAATGCTTTCTTTTACAAGCATTGCCTTGGTCACGGCGTCTCTTCACAGCAATAGAACACTGACTAAGACAGAAAGGCATAAGTAACTTCAGCTTTCTTCAGCTCTAGGTGCTTTAAAAAAAAATCTGCTACCAGAAATCAAATCCCAAGCTTGCTTGGGTAGAGTATAGAACCCAGATTCACTATTAGAAGGCCTTACCGAAGGAGTTAAAATCAAAACTGACAGTAAACCAAAATGTCCACTCAGGTGTCCAGCACAAAAAAAAATATGCAAAACTGCTCCAAAACCGTTTCCACGACCTTAGGAATGTGAGACCCCAAAGACATGGGAAATCTCACTGGGGGGAAGCTTACAATGAAAAGAAAAAGTCCAAGAGGAAATGAGCCCAATAACAGACTCAGGATGGGGATGTCGCTCAGGGACAGAGAACTTCCCCAGCATTCACCAGGCCACAGGTTCATTAGCCAGGACAGAGTGTGGGGAGGGGAGACAGGAAGGGACGGGGAGGAAGGAAGGAGGCCAGAGATGGAGGGAGAAGGGCCAGGGAGAAGGAGCAGATAGAATAAAGAAGTTACAGGGCTGGAAAGATGGCTTAGTGACCCAGGTTCAATTCCCAGCCCTGACATGGCAGCTCACAACTGTCTGTAACTCCAGTTCCAGGGGATCTGTTTGGCACCCTCACATAGACAGACATGCAGACAAAACACCAATGCACATAAAATAAATCTCAGAAGCTGGGAACTGAAGACAGTAGAAAAATCTGAAGCAGGTAGTGAAGATACACATGTTTAAAATGCTTAAAAGGTAAAGGCCGGAGGGGCAGCTCTGCTGTTCAGGTTGCCTGTTGCTCTTCCAAAGGACCCAAGAGTTTAGATCCCAGGACCCATGACAGGTGGCTCACACTCCTAGGAGGTCCGACATCCCTTCTGGCCTCTGTGGGCACTGCACACACTCACATACTCTTAAATAGATGCAAAATCACTCATATAAATGTAAAATAAGTAAAATAAAGGCATGAAAGAAATTATAAGGAATGATAAGAGAAGCAAGATACCACAAAATAAAAAGTAATTCGATTTCAGAAAGAATGACCTGCTTCTGGAAATTCAGAAAAACATAACCAAAATAGAAAACTAAATAAATGTTGTGTTTCATTTCTAAGATCCTCTCACAAAATAACACAAGCTGGGTACCTTTAGAACAACAGACAAGTCTGTCCCATCTGATTCTACTGATCCAAAATTGAGGTATTGGCAAGGTGAAACTGCCCATGAAGCTCCCCAGAGGAAGGGTCCCTCTTTGTCCCTCAATAGCAAGCACTCTTTAGCTGGTGATAGTTGGTCCCCGGCCTTGGCACAGCACTGCACACTTCCCTGGTCCCCTGCATGACCCTGCTTCTGATGTGTGTCTCTGTTTAAGCTTCTCTTGATGACAAGGACCTGAGTCACAGTAAGGCCCATGCCAACCTCATTTTTATTTGATTACCTCTATGTTCAAGAGCCTATTTCCAAATAAGGCCGCATTCTGAGGGGCTGAGGGTTAGGTCTTCGGTATATCTTCTTTTGGAAATTAAAATTTGACTCATAACACATGCTGTAAAAAAAATGTGCCATTTTCAACAATCTAGTATTCAGTCACGAGAAGAATGGCATCTTGTCATTTGTGACAACGTGGATGAACCTAGACAACCTTATGTTAGGTGTGCATGCATATGCCTGTTTGCCTGCATGTGTACCATGTGTGTGCAGTTGTCTGAGGAGGCCAGAGAAGGAGTTACAGATGGCTACGAGCTACCTCGTGAACTTGAGTACTCTAGAAGAGCAGCCATTGAGCTTAACTACTGAGCCATCTTACCAGCTCTGATACTATTTATTAAGTTTTGACTGTGAGGATCAATATTAAAATTACATGGTCACTAAGAGAGAAGCGATAACATATAACGGCAATGGAAGTGGGGAAAAGGGCCAAGGACTGAAACAAGCAGTTCTTTGAAATGAAGTCAAAACGGGATGATGATGGGTGGCGAGAAATGATGAACCAAGCATGGTGGCGCACACCTTTAATTCCAGCACTGGGGAGGCAGAGGCAGGCGGATCTCTGTGAGTTAAAGGCCAGCCAGGCTACTTAATGAGTTCCAAGACAGCCAGGACTACATAGCCCCTGTGTGAAACAAACAAACAAACAAACATGAGAGTATATTAAAACAAACAAGAGGGCTGGGAGGAAGCCCAGTGAAATCACATTTAAGTCATGGAATTTAACTGAACTACACTGGTCAATTAAAGGCAAATATTCAAAAGGTTGCGATAGATCAGTTATATGCCCATCAGAAGAGTCAAGGATGAAATAAGTAGGTTACGAAATTAAAGTGAAAAGATAAAAAAGATCTATTATCAAACAGGAACACAAAGAAAGCACACACCTCTAACCCAAGCACCCAGGAGGCAGAGGCAGGTAGGTTTCTGCGAGTTCAAGACCAGCCTGATCTACAGAACAGTTTCAGATCAGCCAGAGGCATGTAGTGAAACTCGGCCTCATAAACTTAGTCTAATTTAAAAAAAAAAATTAAGGCTGAAAAGGGGGAAAGCTCTTTGGAGTTATTAAGAGGGGTCAATAGTTTATAACAAAGAAAATAAGTGGGTCGTGGGAGGCGACACATGATCCAAGATTGGATGAACCAAAGCACATGAATCATACAGGAGATAGATTAGCTCTTCACAATGCCAGGAGGGTGTGAGCGTGCCTGTTTTAGATCGGTAAGGCTAGTCAAGGCACACATTTCATCTCTGCAAACCACAGCTGTCCGTCTTCTGCCAAACTGGACTTTAGATCAGATGTGTGCCCCTACCCCTGCCCCAGAGAATACCCAAACTTAACCATACTCAGCTAAATAGAAGGAAAGCTATGTGCTCTGGGCAAGCACACACCCTAGAAAGTATGTGCTAATAATTCATTACTGATAGTGGAGAGTTCCCTTTTAACAAGCCCAACTATTACAAATGGAATAATTAATGAAGACATAAAATAATGGATTGAGAAAAACAGAAAAAGAAAACTATGTCACTGTCCTTCCTCTGCAGTATTTATGAGAGGCCAGGTTCATTTCTTAAATTATTAACTTACTGTGTAAGCTAACTGGAAGATTATTTATATTCCTTCTAAATGAGGGGAAATGTACCTAAAAAGATTAAGAATCATAAACAGAATTTGCTTGGACTCTAATACGATAGCGGCAATGCTGCCCCCTAGTGGCAGACCCCAGCAACCTACCATGACCTGGAGGAACAGTTTTCCCGAACCATGGGTCATTTTCCTAACAAAAGCATTAAATATAGGCCACAGAGTTGATTGTGGTAAGTGTGCGATCAGTGTCTGTTATTAATGTCGTTCCCATCATTACCATTCGTATTCTGATCAAGCCTATTGCTAAGGGTCTCCGTGGTGGGTAGCCATTTCCAGGTTGAAGGTCAGACCACACAGAAGGGCAATGTCTGTCTAAGGAAAAACCTTCGGTCACTTTTCTCAGAAGGGACAGTGGGACCCCCAGCCACTGTCTTCCTGACCTTGCTAACACACTGCACAAAGAACACCTTGGAGATCAGTAGTGCTGTTCTGGAGAACAGCCATGGGTGAGCGTCCTAGAACTCAATGGCCCGGTCACAGGACCAGTGGCCACAGAAAGGAAGGCAGGTCTCAGGTACAAAGCAGAAGATCCTGGTGTGTGTGTGTGTGTGTGTGTGTGTGTGTGTGTGTGTGTGTGTGTATCTGTGTGAGTGACCCACAGTTGAAAGTATGCAACTTCACATTAAAAACAAACTCAAGCCTGATTTCATCAATCGGGGTTCTCTCAACTTGAATGCTATCATCCATAGGGGGCAGAAAGCAATTTTATTATTTCTAGTCTTATAAAATTTGGGTCTCACCCAGGCAGTGATGGCACACGCCTTTAATCCCAGCACTTGAGGAGGCAGAGTTTCTCTGGCTGTCCTGGGACTTGCTCTGTAGACCAGGCTGGCCTCAAACTCAGAGATCCACCTGTCTCTGCCGCCTGAGTGCTGGGATTAAAGGTGTGCACCACCACTACCTAGCTAGACCCAGTCTTTTTATTTTGTTCTGTTTGCGAGACAGGGTTTCTTTGTGTAACAGTCCTGGCTGTCCTAGAACTCACTTTGTAGGCCAGGCTGGCCTTGAACTCACAACCTTTCATGCAGGCCAGTTTATCAGCTGGTTATTTTACAATGCCTACATTTGGTATCCTTTTATAAAGAGTTATTTTATTCTGAATTATGTGCATGTGCGTGGCTGTGCACATGAATACAGTACCCAAAGAGACCAGAGCGGGTGTCAGCTCTCCTAGAACTGAAATACAGGAAGTTGTGAGCTGCCATGTGGGCACTGGAAACCAAACCTGGGTCCTCTGCAAAGGCAGTAATTGCTCTTAACTACTGAGTCATCTTTCCAGCTCCTACTTTTCGTATCGAATCTAGGAAATATTGTTTAGCCATACGGTTAGGAGGACTTTATTTTCTTCTAGCAGTTTCAGGATGTTTGTTAGCTTTGGTCATGGTCCATGTAGATTAGCAAAAATACTGGCTCATAACAGTCACAGGCGCTTCATTCATAATGGCTCAACAACAGATCCGTACAAGATTAAGCCAAGAACAGCAGTCAAGATTCCAGAAGGAAGCATTAACTGAATTCAGAGAGCTGCTCTAAAAAGTGGGGTGAGCATAAAAAGAAGGGCGCTCAGTGGTGTCCAGTTGGAGTGGGAAGGAGTTGGAGGTTAGATAAGATCAGGACAGATCGTTTGAAGGTTTAAAATTGTTAAAGACTAAATAAAAGATCATTTTCAAGAAATAGACCCAAAAAATGCAGTGTATTTTTTCATTTCTTTAAAGTTAAAGAAGTAGATCCAGTGGTAGGCACAAGAACAGCAGTCTCCAGGGCAGAAAATGAGGCACACACACTGGAGTGAGTATGGACGATAGACTAGATGAAAATCTTGTGGTGCTTCCTTCAGGAGGCAGTGGCGCAGAAGTTCACTGGTTACAGCACAACCTATACACTTAATAACTGTGCGTTTCATTGTGCGGAAAGCATGCCTCAATTAAAAAACAATTGCTAATTCCAATTCTGAAATTTGCTGTGATAAACATTATTTTTTAAATTTTCCGGTCAGTGTGAGAACGTACACTCCATAGCTTAAGCGTGGGGGTCATAGGACAACTTCTGGGAATAGATTGTCACCTTCTAGCTTGAGGCTGGGACTCCCTTGTTTCTGTTTTACCGGTCCCCTGGGTTTCCTAGGGATTCTCCTGGCTCCACCTCCCACCTCACTGCGGGAGTCCTGGGGTGACAGATGTGAGCACCGGGTTTTAGTGGGTCTCAGGGAACAAACTCAGGCAAGCACTTTTACCCACTAAGCCGTCTCACCAGTCACACCAGGAGAAGTTTAACCCACCAGAAAACACCGGCCAAGCAAAAGGCTAATCTAGAAAAGACGGGCTTTAGAGCGTGGGAGGTGCTACCCACGTACAGTGCCGCCAGTGGGCGATCTGTAGAGCAGCCAGGAAAGTAAAAGGTGGGGCAGCTACAAAGTAAGGGAGGGGCGGAGCCTTCGGAATACTCTGTCTCAAAAATGATTACCAGGGAGTTCTTGAGTCTCTGCCACTTGCCCTCGATAGGAATAGTTAAGCGATAACAAGCAGGGTCCATATTTTTAATTAACTCAACACTAAATGGTTTTATTTTCCAAGCAGGGGCACCAGCCGGATCCCAGCTCTCATTTTGAATTCCGTATTCTCAAGTCATTCTTTATCCACACGCTCTTGGTTTATGATTTTACTAAATTTCTTCACTTGAATGATGGCCTTGCGGTCAACAGCGGGCGATATATTTTTCTTATATAAATTTTAAATACAAAGGCAAATGGCATGGAAAAATTAGAATCGATGGCTTTGGGATCCCAGCCCTTGGGTGTCATAGGCAAACACTGTGCTCTTGACTTTAACCTGCGGGTTCCACTTTACAAGGGTTGTCTTTTTCATACATCACGGGTTTTTATAAATTTACTATCCGATCCAGCAGCCCTACTTTGTTCACAAAATATAAGCAAAACAAATATGTCAGGGTAATGATGCCGGGAGTCTCCCTTATTGAAAAGAGCAGTTTATTAATACCTTATTGCTACAAGCTAGCGCTTATTATCATCTTGGGTCATTTGGAATCTTATTAGGTATTCCGCTGGTGGATGGGTAATCCTGTGATAAATTCCTCGGCGTGTCCTTCACAGTTGTCATCGCAGGGCCATAAAAGGCATTTATAACTACCTCACCGACAGGAAGTAGCTGACAATGGTCTGCTTAGCATGCAGGGGATATTCAGATCGGCAGGAGCTGGTTAGACATCAGCCCACGAGAGAGCTCTCAAAGTTTAACGCAACACAGGTTTTTCTGAAGACTTTCTCCTTCAAAAAAGGCACCAGGCCAGGGATGCAGGGACCAAAACCCATTTGGAAGCCACAGATGGTTTCTTCCTGCCCGGTCAAGCAGACAGCAGAGGGGGCCAAGGCAAGGGTGCTTTATTCCTGAAGGGGCTGCTCAGGTCTTTGCTCTCAAACATCAGATCAAAGTATCTGCTATTTTATGTTGAGTGATCTATTTTTAAACATTTGATTTCACAAGTGAAATTGTGGTTTTCCTATATTAATATCAGGCATCTAATTAGTACATTGAATGAAAAGATGAATCTAAAGGGGCATAGGATTAAGAATGTAATTCCCAGCATGAGCTACTCTTGTTGTAAGCAAAATTACAGATTTCAACACTTTGGCAAATTCTCTCTCTCTCTCTCTCTCTCTTTCTCTGTCTGTCTGTCTCTCTCCCTCTCTGTCTGTCTCTCTCTCCCTCTCTTCCTCTCCCTTCCCCCCCTCTGTGTGTGTATGTGTGTGTGTGTGTTCCTAGGTAACTGGGATTGTGATAAACTCATACAAACCCTTCACTGCCATTCCTAGGACAACCCACCTAAGGGGAAAACAAGACAGTGTAGCATCCTCTCAGGCCAACCAGTACTATGTGCTAACACACACTTCCCAGTGAATTTCTTTATAATCTTTTTTTCTTTCTTTTCCACCACCCGGCTTTATTATTATTATTATTACTACTATTATTATTCTTTAATGCTGGGCTTTTATTAAAAATCTCTGGCTTTGTCTAGAATGTTCTTGTTCTTTCCTTTCTCTTCCCAACATGACTAAGTTAGATTCTTATACAAAAAGATGGAAATGAGGATTTTTTTTTCAAACACAGGGAAAGGAGTGGATGTGAGCCGGGGAAAGGAAGACCAGGCCAGCAGACTCTTGAGTGGCAGTGTTCCCGCTGATGGCCAAGCCCCTGGGAATCTGCAAGGGAAGGAGACAGAAATATGGGGTCTTTATCTGTGTACTTTTCCTTGGTCATTGCTTGTGAGCTGGCCCCTAAGAAGCAACTCATGCCTAGCTAGAACTTCCAGCTTGCCAACAAAAGAAAATCCCCAGTCATGTAAACAGCTGGATCGGCACACCATAGTGGTCAAAGTTGGGGTGCTGTAGGAAGGGCATTGATGCTGTCCTCCCTGCAGACCAAAGCCTCCATCCTTCAAGGTTAAACAGAGTGCTGTTTTCTCTGCAAAAGCTTCCTTATTCATCCAACTCCTAGTTAAATAGATGGTCCTTCATGATTTATTACAGCCTATCCTTGCTTCTCAACTGTACACTCCTTTGGGGAGGGATAGCACCTAGCTTGTGCTTGCATCACCAGCGAAATCTCTGCATACTGAAAAAAAAACCTCATCAAATTCATATATTCAACAACTGCCACACATAAAACCCAGGCTCACCACTCTTAATTTCTGAGCCATCTCTCCAGCCTGTTTTTGTTTGTTTGCTTGTTTTGTTTGTTTAGAATAATACTCACTCCAAAATTTATACAGCTAAATTGCCAAGATGGGTCTCCCAAGACTATCTGTGTGGTGCAGCATAATGCTGTAAATGTTAGGTATGCTCCCAACAGGGTTGCGTGTTCCTGAGAATGTATAGTTAAAGATGAAGGTTATGGGTCAGGGAGATGGTTCAGGTACTATTGCCCTTGTCTTGCAATTGAAGACCTGAGTTCAGATCCTCAGAACAGAAATAAAAAGCCAGGCATATCACAGGCCTCTAAGTCTAGCAGCAGCAAGATGAGAGGTGGACACAGGTAGACCCCCCAAAACTCAAAGGCTAATTAGTTTGGCCTACACGGCAAAGTTCAGGCCAAGGAAAAACTCTACCTTGAACAGAAGGTAGAAGGTCGTCCCCAAGACAACCATGACTCCCATACACAACAATGCATGTATACACACCAACACCCCGGGAGCACCCCTACCTGCTACGCAAAACATAAGTGAGAAAAGGGTGAAAGTCAGAGAATAAAGAAAATGAATATTCATATGCAAATATTAAGTTCTGGGTAAACATATGCTTTGAGCAATGTTTGATCCACTGTTAGAATAAATGTTTTGTTTGTTCAGCAAACGTGGCACACAAGACCCAGAAGTCCTGATGCAAGCGTGGATGAGATCCAGCCCTTTCTTTTGGGATCTCAGAGCCAAACAGGTTTGAAATTCACCTGGCACCCACATCTCCAGGACCCAGGGCAGTCAGAGTGTCATCCCTGCCTATGCCCGTGCACCCTTGCTTCCCTTTCAGGCAGCTTTCCTTTTCGACAGCAGTGCCTGTCTTCGTCTTGACAAGCAAGCACATGTCATTCAAATGCATTGCTATCAGCAGCACAAGGACCATTTGCTTCTCCATGCACCACACACAGGGAAAAGCCTACCGCATTTGCCCAGGAGTTCGGGGACACCTGCCCCCTGCCCCACGACCCTGCATAGTGTGCAGGTCCATGCTGAATGAATGAGTCTCTGCCTCTGAGAAGATCGGTTGCACCCCCAATTCCCAGAGAGCGAAGGAGCACTCCTGCTGATTGATTGACTTGGCAGCAGCCAATTAGAGCTTAAACTGTCTAATGAAAGCCCAAGACGGAGTCATTGACTCCCTGAATGCCAAGGCCTGCTAACTTTACCCAAACAACAGAACGAGGTCAGGTGCATATTCGCCCTGGAATAACTGGTAACAGCAGAGCGAGGCACTGTGCCCATGTAGGCCGCGCAGGGAACACGAGCCAGAGTAAGCAAAGGATATGTCTGTGCTACAAGAAGAAAAGGCAAGGCCTGTCCACATCAACACACGGCCTCTCTACAACAGTCTCTCTAATGTACGTTTCTGAATATCCCCTTCTGTGTCAAAAACAGAGCTAGATGCCTGCTGTCACATAGAGCACTCATATAAAGCACCATTAGTGTGTGTGTGTGTGTGTGTGTGTGTGTGTGTGTGTGTGTGTGTGTGTGCGTGCGCGCACATGCACGCAGGAAAATACTAAATCACAAGTCAGGTATGCTGGTTGGATTTTTGTTAGTGTGCTACAAGCTTGGGTCATCTAGGAGAGGAAATCTCAATGGAGAAAATGCTTCCATCGGATAGGCCTGAAACAAGTCTGTGGGATGTTTCCTTGACTAAAGACTAAGATGGGAGGGCCCAGCCTACAGTAGCGGGTGCTGCCCCTGGGCTCCTAAGGTAAGAAAGGAAGCTGAACAAATCACATGGGGGCAAGCCAGAAAGCAGACCCTCCCCCCCCATGATCTCTGCTTCAGTTCCTGCCTTGCTGGAGTCCATGCCCTGGCTTCCCTCAGTGACAGGCTGTGATTGAGACATGCACATCAAGCAAAGCCTTGCCTCCACACGAAGTCCTTCTGTGTATGCATTGCTTTTATTGGCTAACGAATAAAGAAACTGCTCTTGGTCAACGGCTTAACAGAATATAGCCAGGCTGGAAAAGATATATATATAGAGAGAGAGATAGAGAGAGTAGGCAGAGTCAGGGAGAAGCCTTGTGCCTGCCGGCAGGAGACAAATCCACTGAAATTTTGCCAGTAAGCCACAGCCATGTGGCAATACACAGATTAATAGAAATGGGTTAGTTTAAGAGATAAGAGTTAGCCAGAAATACACTTAAGCTGTTTGCAAATAATATAATTTCTGAGGGATTATTTCAGGTCTAAGCAGTGGAGAATGAATGAGCAGCCTCTGCCAACACATGGTGTTTTAGCACAGCCCCAGAAAGCACACTAAAGCCCCAGGTTCGCCGACATCACTACAGCTACCACTGCAGCTCTGCCATCCCAATTTAGCCACAGTTTCTAATTTCAAACCATCTCGTCATTCTTACAGAAACACCATGCTCACCCCCATCTATTTCCTACTCTTTGAACAACACAGTTCTTCACCCCCAAAGCTCACGGCAGCCATTCTCCTAAAGGGACAGTGATAAACAATATCTCACAGATTTTCTTTAAAACAAGTAGGCTCGCTTCGGACCACATTAACATTGGCTCACCGCACACATTCTTTCTGCACTGTGGAAGTACAAACTCTACAGAAAAGCAGCTGAATGTGGTACTTTATGCCTGTGATCCCAACACTTGGGAGGCTGAAGCAGGAGGATGGCTGTGAGTCTGAGGCCAGCACAGGCTATACAGTGAGTTGTAGCCAGCCTGGGGTACAGCTGTTCCAAAAAAGAAAGCAAATACAATAAGAAAGACTGTAGAAAAGAAAAGGGGAGGGAAGGAGAAAGGAAAGAAGTGGAGAAACAGGGAGTATGAGAAGTATCCAGAGTGCCGGAGCCAGCGTACCCAGCCGAGCACGAGAGAGTTTTAAGCCCCACTGCACACAGAAGCACCACGCCAGTCTCTTCCTGTGGCTACATCTGCACTGATCCCGAGATCATATTTAGCACAGAGGCATTTTAAGGAAGTCAGCAAGAGAGAGAGAGAGAGAAAAAAAAAACCCTCTCAGGTATGTGTATGTTATTAATCATAATTAAGGCAGATCTGACAGCTTCAGAGCTGTTGAGTTCCTTTCTCTGACATCAGAATCCTAAAGGAATACTTGTGTTATCGACTTCACTGGTCTCTCTCTGGAATCTCCATGTCTAGATGAGGTCTTGGAGAACCCTGAGATTCCACGGTATCTGTTTGTCTGATGCTGACACCAAGGAAGAAGTAACATAGGCATGCCTGGGACAAAGTTCAGGGAGCCATATAGGGGCTCCATGTGCACCCCAGGAACACACATGGCCTGTCCAGAATTTCCACTGGAAGGTCATCCTTTGAAGTAGTTAGTGTTTGCCAGTGTGGGTAGACTTGCCCTTGTGCTTCCCCGATCATCTGAGAGGTGAGCACTTGGTCCCTGCTGCAGGGGCATCCTTCCCTGAGGAGCCGGAAATGGGATCAGATGCTGTATCATGCAATGGACTCATTCCCATAAAGCCGAATGGGAGAATGGCTTCCATTCCATCACACCCATTCCACGAACTCCCTTGCTAAGGTGATGCTTGCTCTGCATCTCAGAAGGAGTAGGTGCAGGGCAGGGCTTGGTGTCTTCAAAAGCCACTCCAAACATTCAAGCTGGCCATCGTCTAGTGGTCACGAGCAGAGCAGAGGTTTACTCATACTCAGTGGAGAAAGCTTGGCCCATGGTAGGGAAGTCTCCAGCTCGCTTCCAGCTATGGACTTCCAGGGAAGACAGCGGCTGATAAGACCTTTGTCTATCTGGGTCCCAATTTAATGACACGGCTCTCTGGACAGCTCTCAAACACAGTCCACTCCCACTCAGAAGATGACCAGCCATAGATGTCCCTGTGTCTCTCTTTTCTCCGCTTCCCTCTGCTTTTCTTGTCATTTCTCTTCTCCTGTCTCCTTTCTCTTCTTCCTGACAGTGCCCCCTCTGTGCTCTTGCCTTTCTCACGCTCTCTTGTCTCTTTGTCTTAATTTCACCCACAGCAACCTAAAGGTGGGATCTGGGTGTGCCAGGTTTAGCTGTAATCCCAGGCAGGGACAGGTTAGTTTCCTTCACCCTGGCAGGACCCCTCCCCCGCAAACCAATGACTCCTCCATTGACCTAACTTGACACGGAGACAACGGCAGACATGCAGTAGCCCTTCAGCGTGTTAAACCAGCCACCTCTGCTGATTTTGGGTTTTATTGTTTATTCTTGGCCATAGCTCATCTTAGTGAGACCCCCTGGGACTCAGCAATTAGCTTGGAGACGGCACTTTGATAAGCAGCAGTAATTAATGGCATAAAACACAGTTAGCCCGCTTCTGAGGGCTTGCCACATGCATCTAGGTCTTCCTGCTTAAAATTCATGCTTAAATCGCAGACATTACTTCCTTTAGAAAACCCACCGATCACAAACTGCTAATGTTAGCCCTCTACCGCGCAAAAGGAAGTGTTGAGGGAACACTGGCGGTGCCAGTGCCAGGGACGTTCTTTCCAACCACACACAGGCACCGTGCAACCTGAGAATTCACACCCTTCCTTTACAATATGCCAAGCTGTACGGCAGGATTCCATCAACTGCTGAATGGAAAGTTAAAGAAAATTATGGTTATGATTTTTTTCTTTTAGAGACTTCAATTAAACATCATCGAGGAAAAGAAGAGACATGTTATTGCCCATGTTCAATTTGCCATGAATCAAATGGAAAAACCAGTTTTAAGCTCTCAGGTAGAAGAGATTTCGAAGTGAGGTTTCCTTTAACAGACCTCGGCATTCCTTTTCCTTCATAAACCGAGTCTCATCTTGATCTTGGTGATCGACATCCTGTCTCTACATAGGAAAGGGATAGAGGGTGAAGGTTAGGAGAGAGGAATGGGTTTCCAAACAAACCTCTCTCTGTAGGAAACATTTTATTTTATCTTTAATTTGTGCATGGGGGGAGGGGGGGCCACCTGAGACATCCATGGAAGGAGGAGAAGGAGAAACAAGAGTTGTCTCACCTCCAGGTTGAAATCCATACTTGAGTTCGGTCATCATCCTGAAGAACCCTCCATTTAAGAACCCACTGTGATTGGTTTAGTGAAGAAGCTGACTGGCCAGTAACTGAACAGAATAAAGTTAGTCAGGAGAAACAAACTAGGAGAATGCTGGGAGAAGGGTGGAGTCTGGAGTTGCCAGCAGATGCAGAGAGAAGAAAAATGGGCATGTCGTACTGAAAAATGGTAGATAAACAGGTAATAGATTGATAGGTAAATGATATATTGATAGATAATAGATGATAGATTAAAAGAGGATATATTGAATGATGACAAATGGGTACATAGACAATAGGTGAGAAAGAAAGGAAAGAACATCACTCCCACTTGGAACGAGACATTCACTTTTAATTGCAAACTAACCCGACTCTAGTCACCAAAGGAGAATCACAACCAAGAGCTACGACCACCGGGACTACCTGGTGTGAGAACCTCTCCTTGTCACGCCTAGAGCAGGAGCCACTCAGACCTTGTGCAATAAAAACCACGAGTAGCGGGCTTGATGGCACACGCCTTTAATCTCAGCACTCAGGAGGCAGAGGCAGGCAGATCTCTGTGAGTTCTAGGCCAGCCTGGTCTACAAAGCAAGTTCCAGGACAGCTAGCGTTTATTACACTGTTACAAAAGGAATTTCTGTCTGGAGCACCCCTCCTACAAGAAAAGAAAGCCATGGCTCAGCTGCCTTGTTTTCAGATGTGCTGTCTTGCCTAACTATCTCCTCTGATGATGGCTGACATTGTCTAAAAGTGCAATATCTGCAGTCCAGTGCTCTACCCCGAGACATCATCCCCCAAACCTAATAGGTAAGAGCACACCTCATCTACACAGCTGGTGTAGCCACATCTACGAGCTCCTGGTACTGGCGCTCGTAGCTACGTGTGGTGGTTATGCTGTCCCGAAGCCCAACTGCAGAAGCACATTCAAAAGCTTGCGCAGTTCTGAAGTGGGAGAGGCAAAGGGTTCCATTGCTCCACCCTCCAGCTCACTCTCCTCGCTCTTCTCTTCCTTTCTTCCTTCCCCTATCTACCTGGGCTCAGCATTCTGAGAGTTGTCCACTGAGACAGATGCAGTTTTTTTTAATTATTAAATAACCCCTTCCATAGCATAGTGGTGCATACAGACAAATCTTTATTCTGAGCTCCCCACAAAACCATCCAGTTCTCATCTTTAATGTAGAGAGGAAAGAATTTTTTTTATTGTACTCTTAGCTCAGTTCCAGCTACAACATTTCAAAATCATTTCATTTATAATTTTGTTTATGTGCAGAGTGGAGGAAGTCCTGAGTGGATGTGCTGTTGACATGGGCACAGCCATATGCCCCCGACCCATAGGAGTGGCAGAGCCTTCCATGGTGAGGCTCAGAGAAACCGGCAAAGCTCCCCTTTGTTTCCATTGCAAATGTGGAAAGTGTGTGTAGAAACTGTCAGCCACAGATTCCTCCTGGAAGACTGCAGCTCGAGCCTGCTGCCCCTACAGAGACTACCAAACCTTGTGTAGCTGTATGCGATAAACCTGCCTCCTTGATTCAGATGTCTAAACTTTTGGGGTTCCTGTTGCTCTTTCAGTTGGTGCTCTCCATCAGAGTGATGGCTTCCACGACAAGCCATGCAAGACTTGGCAGCACCTGCCAAGGTCCACATGTTGACATCAGAGAACAACTTGCCGGAGTCCATTCTTTCCTCCACCATGCTCCCAAGGAACACATTCAGAATATCAGGGTAGTTACAAGTATCCTGACCTACTGAGCCATTTCACCAGCCCATCCTATTACAAAGACATTTTTAAGCATTTAATTTACATGGACATTATTCCAGGTAACCAGAACCCCCAGAACCCCCAGAGAGAAAAGGGGCAAATGCACTCTCCTGACCCTCTCAGTTTAGGACTGGCTTCTTAAACTTTTCCCACTGGTGACCCTTTCTGGCCAAGGAATTTTTACACAGCCCTGATGTGTGTGTGTGTGTGTGTGTGTGTGTGTGTGTGTGTGTGTGTGTGTGTGTTTAAAGATGCAACATCACCTATGGATTCCTTCCAGGCTAACGTGGTTTGATGGAACAAGACACACCAAAAGGTTTCCATGAACCTTAAAAATACTTTGCCCAACAAACAGCAGGAAGTAATTTGGAGAAAACAATGCCTAAATTCCCAAAATGATTATTTATAAATGCTTGTTTCCATTTAAAGGGGGGTGATTATAAGTGATTAATGGTCACAGTCAATCTCTTTCTTTAAAAAAAGTTTCCGGGGGGAGGATATGATATAAAAATGAATATTTTAATTTGGTGCGGACTTTGGTTTATTGATACAAATTTAAGGTCAATTTTGTTATGTATATTTCTACTCTTGTTTAAAGTATTATGTATATACAGCTCATTTTAAAATGTAATGTATAATTAAGAAATACAAATATAGATGGGTAGTCATCTATAATAATCAAACTTTTAATTACTTTAGTTAAGTTTTCTAGATATACAGGAATATGTTAGATAATCTTCAACACTTCAAATACCTACAGAATATGGCATTTAAAATGTTTTAAGAACTTAGACTTTTCTTGACAGTGAGACATGTCTGCTTCTGGCAGCACCAATTACTTCAGAAAAGTTGATGGGCATTGAAGAAACTCATTATTAAATTTGCCTTCAATGAGACAAGGCTAGCCATTTGTGCAAGAAACTGCTCTCGCCTGGACTGCTTGATGGTATGCAAACTGGACATACAAGATCCACAGAAAAATGACTGCTGAACTTGCCAAAAGAAAGTGAGACAGTACTTCAGGGTTCCTCTTCTACCAAATAAACAAATACATACATACATACATACATAAAATAACAATAAAAAATCTGCCAGATATTCTGCAGGACATAGAAGAAAGTGATTGACAAACTGTCAACATAGGTAGAACAGATCTTCAAATTTCCTGCTTCACTGAAAAGTCTGCCAGATATTATGGGTCTACAGGCTAAAGATGGATGCCCCAACATTACAAAAGAACTTCAGGTGACTGTCCAGGCAGCAAGATGTCTCTGTCACTTCTAGAACCTTGAAAGTTGCTTCAAATGCACTTCTTGTTTACTTAGGTAATATTATATTCTTTTGGGGTCTTTGATGGAGTTGAAGGCAGATAGTTATAATTAGTTTTCCTTAATTATAATAAAAAATAAAATAGATATAAAACTTTAGACTCACAAAGATAGGATAGATGATAAACTATTTTCCTTAATTTGCCAAATGTAAATGGACTAAATATTATAATTGTAATTCTTGCTTGATAACTGCTTTGCTTTATGTAATTTTACTATGTTCAAGTTTAAACCTTCCTTTTTTATTTAGACAGAAAAGGGGAGATGTTGTGTGATTCCCCTCTGTATGCTGTAAATATATTTTATTACCATTGATTAATAAAGAAGCTGCTTTTACCTATGGCAGAACAGAATATAGCTAGGTGGGAAACTAAACTGAATGCAGGGCGAAAGAAGCTGAAGTCAGGCAGACACCATGTAGCTGCTGAAGGAGAAGGATGCCAGAACCTTACCAGTAAGCCACAACCTCATGGCAATACACAGACTAATAAAAATGGGTTAATTTAAGAAGCAAGAGCTTGCTAGGAATACACCTGAGCTATTGGCCAAAAAGCATTGTAATTAATGTAGTTTTGTGAGATTATTCAGGTCTGGGTGGCCAGAAAATGAAAATGCAGCCTCCATTTACAAAAATCAGATGTAAGTCCCACAGAAATTTATCTTAAAACAATTACTTGGAATATGCATGCTTTTTACCATTTATTAAAGATGAAAGAAAATTTGCATGAGAATGAGGTAGATATGATCGTTTATTTTTACATAAAAAAATAAACCTGTCAGCTAGAGAGGTAGCTCAGTGCCTTAGAGTACTTGTGCTCCTCTGGAGAACTCAGTCCCCCCCCCCCCCCCGCACCCACATCATGTGACTTACAACCAACTGTAATTCTAACTCTAGGGGACTGATGCCCCCTTCTGTCCCCTGAGCACCACACCCACCTGTGTACAAGCCCACACGCCACACACAAATAGATATTCAAAAGTTAAATTTTGGGTGAGTATTTAATACTTCAGTATATAACACCTCTTTGACATTTTTCAAAGTTGGTATATATTTTGATTTGTAATCATCACTGATAGGAATGCCACCTTAATTTAACAAATAGTGTAAACTGGACGATGCACATTTAGGACTATTTTGGAAATTGGAAATTCTGTCCTAATCCCAAGTCAAATTTCGTGTAACATTTTAAAAACAAAATTTGTCGCTCTTCCTGTTTCCTCTCCCGGTGTACACACGGGGCTTTGCCTCTCTCCTCTTCTCTCTCTCCCTCCTTCTCTTTCTCCTCTCTCTCTCTCTCTCTCTCTCTCTCTCTCTCTCTCTCCCTCCCTCCCCCTTTTTAATAAATATTTATGGCTAAAAAAAAACAAAATTTGTCACAACTCAAAAAGCAAACGTAGTCAAGCATTCTAACAGGATAGAACCCAGAGGAACACTCAGCAGATTTGCATGAAGAGGAATACGATCGTGTGGGAATCTTTGTCCTCCATCTCTGTAGAGAAAAGAAAGCTTTGTGTGTAGGACAGAGGCACGCAACTCATAGCATACGATAGTTTTAAACCTAAGTCAAACTGTTTCAGACACCGTTGATCCGCCTGGTAGGGTGGGATGGCATCCATGATGTGAGTGTGTACTGTGTGTTCAAAAGCAAGGCTGCAGTGACAATGCACAGAGCAACCCAGATCAGTGCTGCAGTGACAATGCACAGTGAAATAAGCTGCAGTGACAATGCACAGTGCAGCCCAGACCCAAGCTGCAGTGACAATGCACAGTGCAACCCTGACCCAAGCTGCAGTGACAATGCACAGTGCAACTCACACCAGTGTTGCAATGACAATGAACAGTGCAACCCGCACCAGTGCTTCTCAGAATCATCCCCATTGGTTTTTTTTTTCAGTTTCCAAGTTTTAGTCACTAAGTGTTCAGAAACTTTTTACTGTTGCTGAATGCCCCACAAACCCCACATTCAGCTATGCCACTCCATGGGTTAATACCCTCACAAACTCTGCATTTAGTTACACAACCCCTACGGGGTCACACCTTCACAAACCCCACATTCCGCCCTACCAGCTCACACCTTCACAAACCCCACATTCCGCCCTACCAGCTCACACCTTCACAAACCTCACATTCAGCTCTACCGGCTCACACCTTCACAAACCCTACATTCTGCCCTACCAGCTCACACCTTCACAAACCCCACATTCAGCTCTACCGGCTCACACCCTCACAAGCCCCACATTCTATCCTATGTGCTCACACTTTCACAAGCCCCACAATCAATCACATTACCCCTGTGGTCACACCCTCACAGTATAAGAGGCTGTGGCTTAGTAAACACCTCATAAACCTTAATTGTGATAGAATGTGACATAATCTGACTATTTAAAATTTGAGTGTTTAGTTTCATTTACAAACACAATGGATTAAAGTCTTTCTGATTACCAGTACCTGCTGGTTTCCGAGGAATCCTCATATGCATCCCTCTGATAATCAACTGTATAATACTTTCAGAAGCATTTGTCTCGTCCCCAGCACCCTTTCAACAGCCCACATACTCATTGACATTCCTTTAAAAGGACTGGCACATCTAAGAAAGTGGATAGAATGACAGAGGATGTTGGTAAACCCTAAGGTGTGTTTTTTTCTAAGATTTAAACACAAATTCAGACCCAATGCCTCTAGAATTGAAATGGAGATTTTAATGAATCGATCATATTATTAGATATAGCAAAAGAGAAGCCAAGAGAAGTGGAAAAAGACAGTTGCAAAACTGACATATCGAATACAGATTAAAGGCCAGAGTTAGAAAAAATAAAAATATTATGTATTGCAATAATTTTCAGCTAAAATTAAAAAATTATTAAAAGACAGAGAAAGATAAAAATAAAGGTAGTAAATGGACATGGGGGAAAATTCACAATCACAAATACACCACTTCTTGCAAATTTTTTTAACCTCAAAGTCCCCCAAAATGTGTATCTATATGTATGTGTGCATTTCATGAGTGCTTATATGTGTGCTTGTGTGTTTGTATGTGCACATGTGCTTGTCTATGTGTGATGTATATGGGTGTTTGTGTGTGATCTGAGACACTGATTCTCATGATATGGACATGAGAAATCAGCTAAAACAATCTCAAAGACAGGAGACTGTTATAATAGGAGCGGCGGAGCTGTGTCCCCAGCACCCCGGCCGCCTGGCTAGCTTATGCCCCGAAATAACAACACATAAACTGTATTCTTTTAAACACTGCCTGGCCCATTAGTTTCAGCTTCTTAACCCATTTCTAATAATCTATGTAGCACCACGAGGTGCGCTTACCAGGAAAGATTCTAGCCTACGCCCATCCTGGGTTGGAGCTTCATTGCATGTGCCTCAGAGAGCAGAGCTATTGTCTGTCCAGGAGAGGGGAGCATGGCGTCTCTCTCTGAGCTCACTTCCTCTTCCTCCCAGCATTCTGTTCTGTTTACTCCTCCCACCTATGTTTTAACCTATCAGGGCCAAGCAGTTTCTTTATTGCTTACCCAATGAAATCAACAGATTGATATATGACACTCCCACATCAGGAGACCGGGTAATTTACCTTACCAGTTTTGAAAACTTGAGGACTTCTGCAATTCTGCAATAAATAAAAATATAACGTGGCTCAGGGAAAATATAAATGCTGCATAAAACATGGTGGATACGTGGATGAGAGCCTGGAGGTATAAAGAGGCAGATTAGATATCCATGGCTAGAATACACAGCCAGCCACATGGGAGACACAATCCTTGTTTATATCATAAGTTGTATTATGCACAAAGTTAAGTTCATTAAAAACTAAATATAAAAAATAAGCCAGGCATAGAGGCTCACATCTTTAATCTCAGCCCTTGAAAGGCAGGTGGATCTCTGTGATTTTGAGGTCAGCCTGATCTACAGAGCAAGTTTCAGGACAGCCAGAGATGCAAACTGAGATCCTGTCTCAAATACAAAAAGAAAGAAAGGAAGGAAGAGGAAGGAAGGAAGGAAGAAAGGAAGGAAGGAAGGAAGGAAGGAAGGAAGGAAGGAAGGAAGGAAGAAAAAGAAAAAGTAAATTTTTAGGAACTATAGAAATAGAAGGAACTTTTTTTTTAAAAAATACAAGAAAATGAATTATACTGACAGAGACTACGTATAAGAAAACCCCTGTTTAGTAGAAATATCATCAACAAAATTAAAAGACATAGCCAATGTTAGGAAGAAATTCTTCTAAGGCACAGAAATGAGACCAGATGAATACACAGGGCTTGGGAGGTAGCTCAGTGGTAGAGTGCTTGCCCAGCCTATGTAAGATAGTTAAAAACTGACTGTCATGAAGAAAAATGAGTCTGAAAATCCGCAGAGATGAGCAGAAAGCTAAGTCTGAGCTATGACCTCTTTAATTTTTTTAAGGGAATGTATGAGGGCCCAGGGCTGCAGATCGTTGGTAGAATGCTTGCCTACTATGTACAAAGCCCTGGGTTTGAATCCCAGAGCTGCAGAAAGAGGGAGAAAAAAGCACCTAAAATGACAGTAGTTGGAATAACATTTGCCTCACTCTGTAGAGCTGGACTCAGATCTATTTTTATGAAAGAGATGCAAGTAAGCGAAGCTCACAAGCTGGAGAACTTTGCACATTATAAACCAGTAAGGCATGTTGTACAGTTCATAGGCTAGAAGCCTACATTTGAGTACCAGGACTGAGAATACTAATATCATTTCCTAACATTTTTTTTCTGAACTCTCAGTATGCAGCAGGCACCTTCCCTGGCCGTCTCTCCTTAAAGCCTCCCTGTAAGGACTCCAACAAAACATTCTACCATTTTTTCATAGAATATCTATCAATACATGACTTTTTGAGGCAGGATCTTGCTATGTTGCCCCGGCTGGTCTGGAACTTGCTGTGCAGACCAGAGATCAGCCTGTAACATATTTATGTAGGTCGGTTGCCTTTCTCCGCTCACTGAAATACTTAATTAATGAATGGAGACAAAGTCTCGCACAGTCCACAATGACATCAACTTGCTATGTGACAGAGAACGGCATCACGTTTCTCACCCCTCTCACCCTTGGAAGCTCGGATTTCAGGCCTGGACCACCATCCCTGGTCTCATACCGCTCTGGGAACTGAGCCAGGGCTTCGTGCATCCTAGGCAAGTACTCTCCAAACTGAATCACATCCCCAGGCCCTACACGAGGGCCGTGTAGCTACATTTGGAAGAAGAAAAAAAAAAGAATCCAGGCCAGATTCATGGTAGACCATGCTGCTTCTCTCGGATAGAATCTGAAAGAGTTCTGAATCACCACCTCCATGTGGCAAGCGTGACAGTAGCCAGGACTTTCGGAGAAGCAGAAAGTGGATGGAAATTTCCTGCTGGACCGCATGGGGAGTGCTCGATGCCCCCGCCACAGGCTCCTGATGATAGAACTTTAGTTGCTGAACACGAAGATAATTTCAGCACCCCACAATTATCTGCCTAATTAAAATTAAGAAATTAGAACACAGTTAAAAGGAATAATATTTTGCTCACAGCTAATTTCATTAAAGTATTAATGAATGGGGCTCTTTTTATGGCCAGAGGGCAACCACTTTCTGCAGAGTACTTCCAGGCGAGCTAATTTATTCATGCATGTGAAGCAGTCCAATGAGAAACGAGGGAGCCGACAACTGCTGGTCCTAATTAAAATATTTAAAACATCATGTCTATTTTCTTCCATCTAGCCAAATACGTAAGCGGGAGCCGGCGTGGTGCCAATTAGCATGGAGAAAGCAAACACAAACACCCACGGTTTCTGATTAAAATGCACATTATTGCACCGTGCCATATATTGTTCCGCACATATATGTAAATGTTTAATTAACCTGCATCTAAATCTCAGTCACATTCAAAAATCGATATTTTAATTCCCAAACAAGTGGCAGTCTGTGTAAGGAGACGCTGACTTATTTATCACAGTCCTTTATTCAAACCTAATTTGGAGCTG
This sequence comes from Microtus pennsylvanicus, assembly GCF_037038515.1. NCBI lineage: Eukaryota > Metazoa > Chordata > Mammalia > Rodentia > Cricetidae > Microtus > Microtus pennsylvanicus. Next base: position 50,931,754 of record NC_134581.1, read on the forward strand.
CGTGTCGAAGCATCTCTTAAGGGGAAGAGTGGGAGGAGAGTCGGCTTGGCGGACTCCTTCAGACCACAACGAGATTGTTAGTCGCCAAAGACTTGCGAGAGGAGTGAGGTTAGCCTCAGGTGATATGAAATTTTTCATTAATAATGCAAGGACAAGTCTGGACCCCAAACCATTTGTCAGCCTGGACATCATCAACAGTAACCACACACACCCACACACCCACACCCTCCCACACACACTTCCCTTTGTTAACCGGAGATCCATCTGTCGAGCCAACTGAGACATCCTTGCAGTGGGACCAGGCTGGAGGGAAATGCTGGGAACTCTGAGAAGTCAGAGCTTTGAGAGCATCACAGTTTTCGTTCAGAACCCTCTCCACATGTCAAAGGCCATGCTACCCGAGAGTAAGCGTTCTCGACGCTTCTGTCCCCAAGTGTTGGTACATTGGTTACCTTTAACTTCACAATCCCGTGAAACAAGGTGATACACAGGATGACCGTAACTTGAATGTATTTCCTTCGGCTCCAGAATCATTCCAACTAGCCGCCTTGAATGAAACAGAGATTCATTTCCCACTTACAGAGAACAGCGGCAACAAATTTGTTTTTAAAGACAGGTCTCAAGTACCCCAGGCTAGTTAAACCCACTACACAGCTGAAAAGGACTTTTTGACCCTCCTGCCTCCACTTCCCCAGTGCTAAAATTATGGCTGTGCACCAGCACACTGTTAATGCACTGCTGGCGTCTGAACCCAGGCCTTCACACACGCTAGGCAAGCCCTCTTCCCACAGAGCTACATCCCTATCCGAACATAATAAATTCCTAGGAAAACTACTTGCTGACCCATTTATCTATTAAAATGATTTCTCCTTAGCCTTTGAGCATTTTTTAAAGTAGGTGGAATAAGAACGGAATGTACAGAATTTTCTCCTTGTGCTTTTCTTCTTATCTGTAGCAATGTTCTGGTGTGGATTAACTGTTTTTTCACAGGCCCGGGCTCACTGTAGACTAGACTGGCTGTGGTTAAGAACATTTACTGCTCTTCTAGAGGACCTGAGTTTAAGCTGATTCTCAGCACTCACATCAGGTGGCTCACAACCCCCTGTAACTCCAATTCTGGGGGATCCAGCTCACCCAGTTTCTGTGGGTATCTGCACTCATGTATACACACACACACATACATACATGCATACGTGTGTGTGTGTGTGTGTGCGCACACACACACACACACACACACACACACACACCACACACACAGTATCCACTGAAGGGCAAGAAATACAAGTTCCAAGAAGAATTTTGTTCTTGACGACAATTTGAACAAGCACTGGAGGAGATAAGATCAGAGCAGAAACCAGAGAACACCCAAGATCAGGATGTAGAGACATTCAACACTCAACTCTCAAGGATGCTGATCTGTGCCATTGTGTTTATGAGAAATGCAGACTCTCACATCTGTTGAAAGGATGGGCAGGAAGAAGGGAAAGAGAGAGTAAGGTGAAACTCTGAGGTCAACAACTTTGTTCTCACTTGTAAATATGTGCATCCAGAAAGACTGGCTTAGCCCATGTGTAGAAGTATATAGTCACATGACGGAGTGATGAGAGTCAGCGAAGAGATACTGGTCCTCTCTCACATGCTCACCTCGAGCCACGGTCTAAATCATCAGTAGAGTCAGCATGGGCTCCTGTAACTTGCTAGTGAAGGAGAGCCTTGGGCATGTGGGTCACACATCAGTTTGCACATGTGTATCCAGGCGCATATGCACATATGTGAGGATGCACGTGGAGGCCAGAGATCCGCATTGGGTGTCCTCCTACATGGCTTTTGATTTGATTTCTTTAATTCCTTCACTTAAACTGTTCACCAATTTAGTTCTGCTGGCTCGGGACATTGAGCCCCGGGAGCCTCCTATCTCTCCCCAGCACTGAGAGTATAGGTGCATGCTGCCACACCCAGTTTTTTCTACCTCGGTTCCAGGAATCTGAACTCAGGTCATGATTGAGAACCTCTCTGAGGCAGGTATTGAACCCTTGCACAGGTCAAGCATGCAAGCTGCCACTAACATACGTCCCAATGCCAAATTATCTTCTCAAAGACAAAGTGTCCTGCACATTTGTGGGTTGTTGATTTCAGCTTCTGTTGTAGGAAACAGCAGGGTTTTTATTTTCCTATTATTGAGAACATCTCAAAGAGATGGCTAATATCCCATTATTTTTGTCCCTTATATTTTATCTGCCTTCTATTTAATTTCTCAGTTTCTTAAGTCTAAAGTCATTCAATAATCAAAGTATAAAAACATTTTCTTATACTACACCAACATGTCAGTTAGGACTTCGAACATTTGATATAGTCAGAGCCAACATAAAACAACTTTATGTTTAAAAAGATATGTTTTTAAAACATTTTTCAGAATGCTTTTCCTTTTATTTAAAATAGATGTTTATCTCTAGAATATTTCTTGATTATAATTTTTCTTCCCTCTACTCCCAATTCCCCTCTCCCTCCCCTTCCATTCAGATCCACCCCTTTCCACCTCTTATTAGAAAACAAACAGGCTTATAAGGGATAATAATAAGATACAATATAATAAGAGAGAGCAAAAACTAACACATTGGAATAGAACAAACCAAACAGAAAGAAGAGAGCCCAAGAAAAGGCACACACACAATAACCTATATAGACACAGAGATCCACTCATCCACACACTCAGGAATCTCGTAAAAACAATAAACTGGACGGCATAATATGTATGCAAAGGACCTATAAGATAAAAAGAGAATATATGCATATATTTATATGTATATGTAATAAAAGTTAAAAATAGGATAAGAGAATAAAAACAAGGCCCTGACACGACACTGTGAAACAATGGACCTCCAAGGATACCACTGGGTTTGTCTTGTGTTGGCCTTCTACAGAGACACCATGTGGTCTACCCCCAAGAGCAGTGGTTTTTTCCCCAGTAGGACTCCTTTGTAGAAAACTAAATTTTCATTTTCAAAGGGTATCAGTTGGAGATTACTTCTGGGCTAGGGTTAGGGGCTTGTATCTACTTCTCCTTTCAGCTCTAGTACCTCCCCAAAATTTGCTTTTCATTCTCCTTCCATATGCAAGTTAGACTTCTGAAGTTTTCATTTTCAAGAAAGAAAGAAAAAAAGATACAAAAAGCAACAGAACAGATCTCCAAGACAAAGCCTGTCTTTTTATGCATCTTTAGCCATGCAAACATTAGTCCTCTGGAACTGGAGTCACTCTTCTCCATATAAGCCTACTCTTTCCCAGTATGCAGATAGGCTGTTGTCATAGATCCCCACAGCAAATGAACAACTCCTCAATATTTAATAAGGCTGGCTTTCCTGTCCCCAGGCAGAGAGCTGAGACAGTTGGTAGCCAGCTACTAACTGACCATTAAAACACAGAATCTTTCTGTAAAATGTACTTCCCAAACAGGTTGCATCACCTGCGGTGGAGCCTGAGTGCTCCCCTCTGCAGGGAGGTGGCCTGAGACTATGCAAGACCAGTCAGCCAGCTGGCTTAATATTCAAACCTGGTTTCAACACAATCCAGCTTTGTGACAGGGTTTTAAAAATCGAAAAGCCCTTCTCTCTGCTGTGCCCTTAGCACCAAAAAGTGCCAAACATGTAGAAGTGAGGGGACTAAGCCATGGGGTTCTACAAATGCAGAAGGAATCTGTGGGCTGGGGGTGTCCTGTAGCTCGTAGAAGTCTTTCCTGCACACCCAAGACCGAGGTGACTCCCCAGCACCACTTACGCTGGACGCGGTGGCCCACACCTCTAGTCTCAGCACCGAGGAGGTGGAGGTAGGAAGAACAGAAGTTCAAGGTCATCCTGGGCTACACAGCTAGTTCAAGGCAGTCTGGGACACGTGAGACCTTTCCTCAAATAAAGAGTTAAATAAAGGTTCTGTTTGCGTGTTTCCCTTCTGTTTATGTTTCTTTCCCCACGGCAGTGTTTGGAGCTGTCTTCTGTGTGGTTTGTGAGGATAAATATACCGTAACAATAACTCTCAATAACTGGACCAAGACCTCATTGATTCAGAACAGTAGCAATATTGGAGCATTTTAGGCTTTAGTGGCTTTTTATTTTTTTAATTCAAGGAACAAAAGAAAAAAAGCTAGAGCTAATGGTACTGTGTGGAAATCGAGGGAATCATAAGTGCAATTTGATTGTTTTTCTGAACAACAAAGGCTATCATAATGAGTTCTCCTTGCTCTTATTAGCCATTAAGAAAAAAACATTTGGCTATAACTATAATTTCAGGTCAATACAAATTTCCCATGATTTCATTAAGCATACAGTTTTAAAATTATTTTTTAATTAAAAGATTTCAAAATTCTGTTTATTTATTCATGGGTGCACGGTGTGCCTGCGCTATTGCTAGTGTGTGGAGGACAGAGAGTAACGTGAGGAAACAAGTTCTCTCCTTCCATCATGGGGGTCCTAGGGACCATACTCAAGTCCTCAAGCTTGCCAGCAAGCTGCCTCTACCTACCGAGCTCTCTCTAATCCCAGTTTATAGACTCTTGAGTGGGCGACCCCCAACTCCTTCACCATCACCTCACAAGGCCTATTTGCTTTTTTCCTCTTTTGACAACAGTAGAATGCCTCGCATTGGTGGGGAGGGTCTGCCTTTCACAAGGACACAGCAGGAAATGAACCCTGACTTCAGCCTTTAAGTAGGAATTCTAAGCCATGTGGTAGTTATTTTTAATTAAAAAAAGATTATTTTAATTTATTTTATTATGTGTATATATGTCTATGGATGTATATGTATGTGTATGTCTGTGGATGTATGTATGTGTATGTATGTCTGTGTATGCATGTCTGTGGTTGTATGTATGTGTATGTATGTCTGTGGTTGTATGTCTGTGGTTGTATGTATGTGTATGTATGTCTGTGTACATCTGTCTGAGGATGTATGTCTGTGTATGCATGTGTGTGGATGCATGTGTGTGGATGTATGTCTGTGTATGTATGTCTGTGGATGCATGTATGTGGATGTATGTCTGTGGATATATGTCTATGGATGTATATGTATGTGTGTGTCTGTGGATGTATGTATGTGTATGTATGTCTGTGTATATGTGTGTCTGAGGATGTATGTATGTGTTGTATGTCTGCGTATATGTGTGTCTGAGGATGTATGTGGATGTATGTGCGTGGATGTATGTGCATGGATGTATGTGCATGTGAGAGCACAGGAGCCTGCAGAGGCCAAAAGGTGACATCAGATACCCTAGAATCGGAGTTGTGTGTGAGTGGGTGCTGGGAACCAAACTCAAATCGTCTGCAAGAACAATACAGGCTCTTAACCATGGAACAACCTCTCTAGTCCCCGCTTTTAATTTTTGGAAAAAATTCCACCATGTTTTTAATAAAAGCTGCACTAATTTACAGCCCTGCCAATAGGTCAGCTCTTACTGAACACTGAAAGTCTTCTGAAAGTCTTAAGAGCCCACCATCCCACAGGTGTGAGCTAATAGCTTGTCGTGGCTTGGTCTCTAGCCCTGATCATTGGCAAAATAACTTCCCATGTACACTTGGGGTCATTGTATGTCATCTCTGAGAAATGTCTTCTGACATTTTTGGAAGATATATTTAATTATTATTTTTAAATATGTGCATGTGTGTCTATATGAATTTATGTGTGCCGCATGCAAGTAGGAGCCCTCAGAGGCCAGAAGAGAGCATTGGAGTCTCTGGAGCCAGAGTAACAGGTGGGTGTGACTAGGTCATGTGGGTTCTGGGGACCCTGTGTGGGTCTTCCATAAGAAAAGCAAGCACTTTGAGTGCATATCTTCCATTTAAAAAAATAACATTTAAACTTTTAAATAGAAAAATCTTAGCTGTTTTGCACGTTATCTCCTGTCAGGTGATTGTTGGCAAATGCTTTCTCCTAGGCCAGTCTCTTTGCTCCCTCAGCTGTTTCCTTTGCTGGACAAGAGCTTGCTGCCCCTCCTCTATTCTGGGTTGTGTGCGCTGTGCCATTTGTACGCCGATCTCAGAAACCATTGCCAAAGCCAAACTCTAGAAGCTCTTTTTTGGAGGAGTTTGAGTTCCTTGAGGACTATGACCACTTCAGGTGCTAAGGTGAAATCCTTGGTCCTTCCTGGGGTGACCTTTGTGTGTGGAATAAGATGTGGAAGCTAGCTGCGGTAGCTTGAATGAGGATAGTCTCCCACAGGATCATGTATGCGAACACATGGTCCCAGGTAGTGTCAGTGTTTGGCAAAGCTATGGAAATTTAGGACAGGATTAGTAGATGAAGTTATGATAGAGGGGGTGGCCTTTGAAGGTTTATTGCATCACCCCACTTCCAGCTCTCCTCTCCTCTTCTCTCTCTTTCTCTGTCTCTCTCTCTCCTTCCAGGGTATGTGGCTGAGATGTACAATCTAAAGCAGCAATGTCATCTAAAAGCCCTTTGTACCTCTTTTTGAGTATTCATCATGTGCCAGGCATGAGTTTGAAAGTTTTATATGCATTAGCTCATTCGGAAGGCATAAGAACCCATGATGTATGTGTGACTGTCATTCCCACACAGTGTGGAGGCTGAGGCTTGTGGCTACCCAGTATTGAACTTGCAGGGCTGGGATTCAAACCCTGGCACATCTGAAGCTGAAGCCCACACCATTCAAGAAGCCAGGAAAGTGTCACTGTCCAACAGGAGACAAGAGCTGATCTCAGAAGCCGATCCTTGGGTAACGATCTGATCCTCTCCACTGTACACAGTTTCTCATAAGTGAGAAATATAAAAGAGGCGACTGAGGAGACGGCTCAGACGGCAAAGGACTTGCCAGGCCAACATGGGAACCAGAGATCAGGTCCCCAGCACCCATGTAAATGTCAAATGGGCATGAAGACCTTCCTGTAATTTGGTGGGAGGGAAACAGAGATAAAAAATGCAAAGCAAGCTGGCTAGCTGAAGTAACCCAACCTGTGGACTCTTGGTGTAAGTGAGAGACCCTGCCTCTGTATATAAAGGAGAGAGACTGATAAAAAAAACATCCAGCATTAACCTCTGACCTCCACCTAAACATAGAGGCACCCACAAACGCATGTTCATCCATACATACGTAAAACACATGCAGATCCCACCAGCAAAAATTTGTAGACAAGAAAATGAGATGAAAGAATAAGGCTGAGGAGCAAGAGCAGAGATCAAGGCAGACTGGCTTTTACAGCATAAGAAAAGTATGTGGAGAATTCAGATTAGTTCATCAAAAGGTCAAAAGGGACTTTTTCTCCCTTTTGAGAAGATAAAGATGAAATGAGTGAGCAAGCCCCAAGGCTAACGAATAATTAGAAACACGTTCCATAGCTAATTGATGAATCTAGGCTCAACACAGAGCTAGAAGTCTCTGGGAGAGCCACTGCAGAGCGGGACACATAGAGGGCCCCTGGCTCACACTCAGTGACTTGTCAGCAATTGACAACCAGAGCGGTGACTTCATTAACCAAAGTCCTAGAGAGTTCTTTAGAACGGCAAAGGCTCCTGGCTAGTGTTCCATCCTTGTAAGCGACCCGCCAAGCACATTGCCACTGGTTTCACAGACGGGGGAGGGGGGGATGCTGCGAGTGCAGATGCCTCCTACCACACTCAGCTTATGTATGTATGTATGTATGTATGTATGTATGTATGTATGTATGTATTCATTTATTTAGGTTTTTCAGGACATGGTTTCTCTGCCAACTCTGACTATCTTGGAACTCACTTTGTCGTCCAGGCTGACTTCAAACTCACATAGATCCACCTGCCTCTGCCTCCAGAGTGCTGGGTCTAAAGGCATGCACTGCCATGCCTAGCATGCTCAGCATTTTTAATTTTAATTCATTTACATATAATGTATTTGTTGTTATAGTTGAATTATAACTTTTGGGGGGACAGGATCTGTCAATTAAAACTCAGGCTGATCCTCCTGCATCAGCTTCCCTAGTGCTGAGATTACAGGGATGCGTCAGCCTCTGCATATTTTATTTTTATTAGTTATTTGAGAATTTCATACATGTTCTTATCATATTCTTCTCCCTCCCCCGTCTCCTTCCACACTCACCCTGACTTCTCTACCCACCCAACTTGGTGTGGTTTTTTTTTTCCATCAAGACCGATTTATGCTGCCCAAGTATTCTTGGATATGTGGTCTTCCACCGGAGTATGGTCAATGAACCAGGGGCTACACTCTTAGAGAAACCTGTCTTCCCCCTCTCCTAGCAGCTAACAATTGTCAACAGCTTTATGGCTAGAGAAAGGACTTGGTGAGCAACTCCCCTCTCCATGCTGGGAGTTCGTTTGTGCCGACGCTCAGTGTGTCCAAAAGGCACAGTTTCGTTGTCGCCATCCATTGCCTCTGGATCTTACATCAGTTCTGCCTCCTCTCCCTCAAAGATTGCTGAGCCTCAGGAAGAGGGGGTGCAGTATATGGGTTCCATTTAGAGAGAACATGGTTTGGGTGACAATAAACAAAAGATGACATGGATGATTATGTCCTCCTGATTACTCAGCAAACAGGAAATACAAGGAAAGGATTGTCTTAGGCCTGTAGACCCTGTCCTCTGCTAGTTGCCCTCTTCACCAGCCTATACAACACATGGCCTTGATTTTGCTACTCCAACCACCTGCTCCTCTTATGATCACGGCCATTGTTTCTCACGTGTAAGCTCTCCGAGCTATAAAATGAATATTGTTTTTGTTTGTTTTGGTTTTCAAGACAGGGTTTCACTGTGTAGCTCTGGCTATCCTGGAAATCACTCTGTAGAACACACTATCCTGGAACTCATTCTGTAGACCAGGCTAGCCCCAAACTCATAGAGCTCCACCTGCTTCTGCCTCCTGAGTGCTGAGATTAAAGGAGTGTACCCTACCACCCAGCTGAAATGAGAATTTTGACAGCCAGCCTCATATGGTTTTGTGATGATCAATAGAAACAGAACAAGGTCATGTGTATAAAGAATAAAACAGGGCTGGAGAGATGACTCAGCAGTTAAGAGCACTGGTTGCTCTTGCAAGAGACCTGAAGTTGGTTCCTGGTGGCACTGGTCTGTAACTCTGGTTTCAGGGGAGCTGATGCCCTCTTCTGGTTTCTGCAGGCACAGCATGCATACAGGACACATACACTCAAACATACATGAAGGAAAAACACTTATACACACAAAATAAAAAATAAATCTTTAAAGAATAAAGCAATGAGAATGGCAAGCCTCTCGCTCTGGAGGAACATCGGTTGGATTTTGTTCTGTGCCAGGAATACATGGGGAAAGCCTTGCCCCAAGGTCACACACTTGTTCTTGGGAGACAAACACAGATAGTGAGAGAGCAAGCAGGAAAGGAAACAATACTGTGAACCACAGGAAAGGGATCATGACATCACATTGGATGACTCTCTCTAGAGTAGCCAGAGCTAGCATGCCAAAAGAGCAAGTTTGTTTACAAAAGGTCTTACTATGTAGGTCTGGCCATCTCAAACTCATAGAGATCCACCTGCATCTGCCTTCCAAAGGCTGTGACTAAAGGCATATGCCACTGTGCCTATGGCTCCAAGAAGGTCTATAAAGCAAAATCTGTGGACCTTGGGGTGTAGCTCAGTGTCGTTACACTTGCATGGCATGCATGAGTCTTGGATTTGCTTCCCAGCACACATTAAATTATTAATTAATTTGTTTATAATAAAGTTCTTTTGGCGTTTTCTTGGGGGGGGGGTTGTTTGTTTGTTTTTCTTTGTTTTCCAAGACAGGTTTTCTCTGTATAACAGCTCTGGCTGTCCTAGAACTCACTCTTTAGACCAGGCTAGCCTTGACCTCACTGAGATCTGCCTGCCTCTGCCTCTCAAGTACTGTTATTAAAAGTGTGCACCACACCACCACATGCCACAGGTGCTAGACACAAAGCTCGAGGCTTTCCCTGCAGGGTTGCAGTCTTGTTCTTGTCTGATCCTTCTTTTCTATTTCCCTATCCTCCTTTTTAGAATAGGTAATCTCCTCTGTGCCATTATTCTACAGGGGCTCACAGCTAAGAGTTGATTTCATTGTTCAGAGGAAATTTTGGACTTGAACTTTTAAGCAGTGCTGGAACTATTGAGACTGGGGGTTTTGGAGATGGACTAAATCTATTTTACAATATGAGTTATGAGCCTTTAGTGGTGCAATGTTATGAATGAAAGAGATGTGTTTGTGTACTGTGGCTCAACCAATAAACTTGTAAAGGAGGGTTAAAAAAATAAAAAATATAAAAGTGTGCACCACCACCACCTAGCTTTTAATGAAGTCTTTTAAGTTTCAGAGCAAATGTTACAGGTTTAATTATAGTTCTAAATTAAATACCAGTGGCATAATATTTAAAAATGATAACTAAACACTAAAATATAGAATTAAAGATCCTCAATTTAAATTACAGTTCCAGGAACTGAAGATGCAGCTTAAGAGTAGAACAAACACCTAGAACATGCAAGTTCTGGGTTTGGTTCCAAGCACTGAAATAAAACAAATAAACAGATATTTCAATTCCATTCCCTACCAATGAAGTAACTTTGAATCGAGAAATTTAACTTCAGTAGACTTCAGTTTACTCTTCTCTAAAATGGTGATATCATTACTGTTATTATTTCCTTTTTGAGGCAAAGCCTTACTAGGTAGTCTGGGCTAGTCTCCAATTCATGTTCCTTTTACTTCCCAAGAGCTGGCATTACAGGTGTGTGCCACTATACCTGATACAGACTTGGATAGCATTGCGCCACATATGGTTGTCATGAAGATGAAATTAAGGGATGTACACAAGAGTGCTTTGTAAATTTGAAAGCTGTTGTTATAATTACTACTAATTATGGAGTGGGGGGAGAATAAAGAACTAAAGAAGGAGAGAGTGGGAGGAAGACCACATGTGCTCGAGCATTGGCCGAGGTGTCTGGCAGCCAGGAGGGGCAGGCACGAGGCTGGAGGAGTTCTGAGATCTGCAGGATGCCACCGCTAGCTGGCCAGGGTGGGCACAATGTGGTGGTTACCACTGTCAGCAGGATAGGATTTGAAATCACCATGGAAACAGATCTTTGGACATATCTCTGAGTGAGATTTTGAAATGGGTCCCCGAGTTGAGAAGACTCACTGTCACTGTGGGCAGCACCGTCTTGTGGGCTGCGGTCCGCGACTGAATAAGAAGAAAGCGAGTTACACATAGGTGTTCATGTCTCCCCGCGTTCTTATGTGAACACAGTATGATGGATCATGGCATCATGCTGCAATGATGGACTCTACCCTCAAACCCTTCCTTCCTTCAGTCACTCTTTTCAGGCATTTTGTGCTAGCAACATGTAAATCACTCACTCACACACACACACACACACACACACACAAGGGTCTGGAATAATTGTAGCTCTATCAAGTGAGTCCCTGCCTCAGTTTCCTTATTCTCTGGCTTTATAACCTTATCCAAACTCCAGGCATCTTATTTGGAGGAAAATATCTGTGTTTATTTGAATAAGAATAGCACCATAGGCTATCATCAGAGAGTGGCAGTATTTGAGAAGGATTAGGGGGTGTGGCCTTATTGGAGGAGGTGTGTCTTGGAGAATGTGAGTCAGTGGGAGAACATGTCAATGGGGGGGGGATGGACTTTGAGGTTTCAAAAGCCCAAGCCAGATCCAGTGGCTCTCTCTTCCTGCTGCCTATCAAGACAGGGTTTCTCTATGTAGCACTGGCTGTTCTGGAATTTGCTTTGTAGACCAGGCTGGCCTCAAACTCAGAGATCTGCCAGCCTCTGCCTCTCAAGTGCTGGGATTAAAGGCGTGCATCACAATGCCCGGATATTTTCTTTTATAAAATACTGCCATTGTCATGGTTTCTCTTGATAGTAATAGGACAGCAGTCAAGACAATATCTTTCCTGCCTGTGAGCACTGCAACCAGAATCATCTGTCCCCTCATACTCACTCCTCATCTGCAAAGACTGCCTACTGTAGTCTTAGAGAACCACAGGCAGGCAACCCGCCCCCAATGTCTACAAACTGTTGATTTTCTTTACCACAACCCCACCTGGGGAGGTCCAGCCAAGTAGCACCAAACAAGCCACAAAAAAGAACAGTCTGAGCTTGCCAGTGGACAAGGAAAGGGAGAGGCATCTGCAAAATCATAGCAAAGAGCCCAGGGCATTGGAGAAGGTAAGAAGTAGAGCAAGATGGGATCTGGACAGGGAAGAGCTGACAGCAACAGCGCAGGGAGGGTTCTATGTCCTAGACAGTGGGAGACCCATAGTGGATGCTGATGTACGGTCATGACTCAGCCTGTCTAAGAGGTCACCCTTGCTGTTGAATAGTAGAGAAAAGGCGAAAGCTGGAACAGTAGGGACAGATGCCAGTCATCTGAAGAACCTGTAAGGAGGACTGGATCCTATGCCAGTGCAGCTTATCAGAAAGAGGACTCAAGAAGCCTCCAAGAGAAAAAGTCAGCAAGACTCAGAGACTAGTTGCCCATGGGAAGGAGAAGCAAAGAGCACAAGCACAGAGTTGCACAGCTCACCATGCATCAGATCTGAAACACGTTCATCGTCCCCCACCCAGGGAACCCATCCCTATTCATGGTCATGCCTCATTCTCTCTACCCTCACGGCACCAGAAACTCCCTAACACTGTGCTGCATGCCGGTTTCAGGCATTTTGAATCAAGAGACTCACATACAATATGGGTGCTTATGCCCGGCTTCTCTTGCTTAGCATGTTCTCCAAGTTCATCCATGTAGCGTGGGTTGTCATCAGGTTGCTCTCACTGCCAAGTGAGAAATATTCCACATCTTACTTAATGGAATTTTGAGTTGCTTCTGTATTTGGGCCATTTGGAACCCTGCTAGTGAAGATTCTGGAATACATTTTTGACGTGTTTTCAATTAATATTTTTTACAAGTGAACCTAATTGTTCAAAATAATGGTTTCTTTGTGATGTCCTCATTCAGATATACAATGGACTTTGATCACATTTGCCCAATTGTCCCTTCATCCCACTTTCCCCATGTCCTGGTTCCATTACTCTTCTCTAATAGTCCCCCCTTCTACTCTCACAATTACTTTGATTATCCCCCTCTAGGTTTCATAGAAGAGAAAACACACAACCCTTGTCTTTTCGAGTTTGACCTATTTCACTTAACCTAGCAATCTCTAGTTCCATCCATTCTTCTACACATGACCCAACTTTGTCCTCAATGGCCAACTGTGGTGGTGTGAATAAAGATGCCCCCCAAGGCTCATATATGTGAATGCTTAGTCACCAGGGAGTGGCACTATTTGAAAGGATTAGAAGGACCTGGGGTCATGGCCTTGTTGGAGGAAGTATGTCAATAGGGATGGGCTTTGAGGCTTCAAAAGCCCAAGCCAGGCACAGCATTAATTCTCTTAGCCTACGGGCCAGGATATAGTTCTCAGCTACCGCTCCAGAGCCATGCATGCCACCATGCTCCCCGCCATGAAGATAGTGGACTAAGTCTTTGAAATTGTAAGCAGGTCTCCAATTGAATGTTTTCTCTTCTAAGAGTTGCCTTGGTCATGGTGTCTCTTCACAGCAACAGAGTACTGACTAAGACATCAAGAAGCACTCCACTGTGTATACAAATGTATGCAAAAGACACTCATACATTAAAAGACACCAGGGTTGATTCCGTAATTTGGGTGCTGTGAACAGTGTTACAATAAGCAAGGATGAGCTGCGTCTCTGAGATGCGCTGACTTAGCTTCCCTCGGTAGACACCCTGGGAGTGGACAGCAGGGCTCACTCTGTGACTATTTGCTATGCTGTGCAAAAGCTTCTTCACAATCCTGCTTATCAATTCTTGCTATTAGATCCTGAACTGATGTTTTATGTATTATGTATTATGCGTACGAGAGAGTGTGTGCGTGTGGATGTGAGCATGTATGTGTGTGTAGATGCCTGGGCACATTTTCACAGGGCAGAGGAGAGCATCAGCTGTCACCTCCTAGCATGCTCTGCCTGTTCCTTTGAGTCAGGGTCTCTCTCTGAACCTAAAACTCCTGTTTTCTCATTTACCCTGGAAGCCAGAAAGCAATAGCAATTTCCTTATCTCTACCCTTCTTGGAGCTGGGGTTACCAGCATTTAAAGGATGCTTGGCTTCCTACGTAGCTGATTGATCTGAATTCTGTTCTTTGGGGCTGAGCAGCAAGTACTGTTACATATTCAACCATTTATCCAGCCCTCCCCCTTCAGGCTTACATATAAAAATTATTTAAATTACCTAATGTTGGGATCAACCCTAGGACCCCATGCAAGCTAGGCAAGAGTTGTACCGGTAACACTGAATCACACCCAGCTTGGAAGGCTATTTAGGGTCTGACAGCTTCTGGATGTCGGTCATCACAGTTGAAGAAAACATTCCCGACACTCTGTGAAATACTTCCCCCTGCTGGTACTATCTTCACAGCCTTTTATTCAAATGGGAGAAAACAGTTGTTCTTATGAAGAACCTGACTATTGACATTTTCAGCGGGGTTGGGGAGACGTTCCCCACAGCCTCATGGTAGCTCACAAGCATCTACAGCTCCGTTCCAGCCTGACCTCTGTTGGGCACCGCATACACAAGGTGCACATACGGACTGCAGGCAAAATACCCACGCACATACAATGAAAATAAATGAACTAAAACGTAAAAATAAAATGTAAAGATAATTTTTAAAAAAATAAAAATTTCAAACATTGCCCATCCTTGCATCTACTTTAATCATCACCCCAAAAAGCAATAAGAACGAAAATCACAGACCTAGAGTTTTCTTTACTTAATGTGACTCCTTCCCTTTTCGCCTTTTGTTTTCTTTGGGTATGTGTGTGTATGTGTGCATGCATGCACACCGGGGTGTACCCAGGTCGGTTGCACATGCATGCAGCTCTGCAGTCCAGGAGCCCATATCAGCTGTCTGCCTCTATTGGTTCCTATCTTACTTGTTGAGGCAAGGACGATCACTGAACCTGTAGCTCCTAGTTTTGATAGAGTAGCGGACCAGCAAGCCTCCGTGACCCTCCTTCTCCTAGCACTGGGGTTGCAGATACACACACTGCCATGCCTGTGCTGAGAATCCAAATGCAGACCGCCACCCCCACCCCATGCTCACAAAGCAAGGACTTTACCCACTGAGCCATCTCCCCCGACTCTTAATGTCACTCTTTACCATTCAGCCATTCCCCGTGTGGCCTCCTTGTTACAACTTGGACCGACTTTCTCTTGAGACTCTATTACTAGACTCCTGGGTAGAAAGCATCTCCCTTTACCAAACTCCACTCAGCCATCAAAAAACAAAAATCTATCAGACAGCCTTCTCCCTCAGAACAAAAGGGCCACTGCGATATTCCCCACTCCCTTCTCACGGGTTTGAAATTATACACAGCAGTGTCAAAGGTAAGGCATTTCTGGAGGTTTTTTCTCTCTTTATTACAGTTCTGAGTGTTTTGTTGTGGTTTCTCTCCCCCTTTTCTTTGCAGCTGCCTTTGCTACCGTGGCTCTATTTTCGTGGCCTACAGCAATCACTTTAGACTTTTTAGACGCGTCGGGATAGAGATAGATGACACAAGTGATCTACTTATCTTCCTTTCCCATCACCAATAAAAGTGACAGTCCACCTAATTAGGCCTAATAAAGTCGCTGCGGGAAGAGTGGTGCCGCAGCGATCTAAGGAGGGGTGGCATTGACCTGAAGATACGGGCCTTGCCTGAAGGCCTCGCTGCTGTTGCTTCGGCCCCAGCACCCGCCAACTCTGCTCGTGCCGTATTCAAATGTGAGTAGCATGTTTTTCTCCTCAATTCTTAGATCAAGAACAAAAAAAAAAAGAGTCCTATCTAATCAAAAAAGGCGCTGACAATTTTTTTCAGCCCCACATTAAAAGCAGAGCCATTCGGATCCATGCACTCCATATTCTATTTTATAATATTACTTTAAGCTATTGCTTTGAATCGCAGACATTTCTTTGTTAAGCAGGAAAATCAAAAATTCATCAGAAGAAGTTCTTTTCTTTTTTTTCTTCCGACCCTTCTCATTTTTTTTTCTTTGAGGGTTGGCGTGGGGTTTGGAGCTGGAACCAACATTTGTAGAAGTTAGGGGTCCTTAAGCAATTATTAGCGATGAGAGTTTGACATGCCCGAGAGTTGTCAACAAGCGCTTTCAACAAAGTGGAGGGAAGAGAAATAAACGGTGCTCTCAGCAAAATTAATACACAGGCCTGCAAATTAATGACGCCGCGTACCTTTTCAACAAGGGGAGGAATCTGAACGCGGCATGAAACGGCATTTTAAGTACCGTCTTTGCAAAAATTATCAGATTGTCAAAGGGGATCAAAGCGAACCGAGTCCCAGCTACTCATAATATTTCCACATATGCTAAATACAAAATTTATCTTACTTTATTTGACGGTGCTGCAGCAATTATTTAAAGCTATTAGGAAGGGGAAATGTCCTTGTCGGAAGAACCTGCACTGCTCCGTGGCTTTTGTTGTAAGAAACATGAGTTCCCAAACCCCCAACCTTGCCTGCTTGTGCTCTCTCTCTCTCTCTCTCTCTCTCTCTCTCTCTCTCTCTCGTACTTAACACTAGTACTACTTAACTCATGCATTCTACCTCACTCTCTTTGAACTTATTGTTGCAAATAACCTATCCCTACAGATGATTTGTGTGTAGAGGGCAAAGGGCATAAGTACTCTGTGTGAGGGCACATGTGCATGTGTGTACGTGTCATGTGCGTACATGCCATGTGTGTACGTGCCATGTGTGTACGTGCCAGGTGTGTACGTGCCAGGTGTGTACATGTGCATGTGTGTACGTGCCATGTGTGTATGTGCCATGTGTGTACGTGCCATGTGTGTACGTGCCATGTGTGTACGTGCCATGTGTGTACGTGCCATGTGTGTACGTGCCCTGTGTGTACGTGCCATGTGTGTACGTGCCATGTGTGTACGTGCCCTGTGTGTGTACATGTGCATGTGTGTACGTGCCATGTGTGTATGTGCCATGTGTGTACGTGCCATGTGTGTACATGTGCATGTGCGTACGTGCCATGTGTGTACGTGCCATGTGTGTACGTGCCATGTGTGTACATGTGCATGTGTGTACGTGCCATGTGTGTACATGTGCATGTGTGTACATGTGCCATGTGTGTACGTGCCATGTGTGTACATGTGCATGTGTGTACGTGCCATGTGTGTACGTGCCATGTGTGTACATGTGCATGTGTGTACATGCCATGTGTGTACATGTGCATGTGTGTACGTGCCATGTGTGTACATGTGCATGTGTGTACATGTGCCATGTGTGTACGTGCCATGTGTGTACATGTGCATGTGTGTACGTGCCATGTGTGTACGTGCCATGTGTGTACGTGCCATGTGTGTACATGTGCATGTGTGTACGTGCCATGTGTGTACGTGCCATGTGTGTACGTGCCATGTGTGTACGTGCCATGTGTGTACGTGCCATGTGTGTACATGTGCATGTGTGTACGTGCCACGTGTGTACGTGCCATGTGTGTACGTGCCATGTGTGTACGTGCCCTGTGTGTGTACATGTGCATGTGTGTACGTGCCATGTGTGTATGTGCCCTGTGTGTGTACGTGCCATGTGTGTACATGCCATGTGTGTACATGTGCATGTGCGTACGTGCCATGTGCGTACGTGCCATGTGTGTACGTGCCATGTGTGTACGTGCCATGTGTGTGTACGTGCCCTGTGTGTGTACGTGCCATGTGTGTACGTGCCATGTGTGTACGTGCCATGTGTGTACGTGCCATGTGTGTACGTGCCATGTGTGTGTACGTGCCCTGTGTGTACGTGCCCTGTGCGTACGTGCCATGTGTATACGTGCCCTGTGTGTGTACGTGCCATGTGTGTATGTGCCCTGTGTGTGTACGTGCCATGTGTGTACATGTGCATGTGTGTACGTGCCATGTGTGTACGTGCCATGTGTGTGTACGTGCCATGTGTGTATGTGCCCTGTGTGTGTACGTGCCATGTGTGTACGTGCCATGTGTGTACGTGCCATGTGCGTACGTGCCATGTGCGTACATGTGCATGTGTGTACATGTGCATGTGTGTACGTGCCATGTGTGTACGTGCCATGTGTGTACGTGCCATGTGTGTACGTGCCATGTGTGTACGTGCCATGTGTGTGTACGTGCCATGTGTGTGTACGTGCCCTGTGTGTGTACGTGCCATGTGTGTACGTGCCATGTGTGTACGTGCCATGTGTGTACGTGCCATGTGTGTGTACGTGCCCTGTGTGTACGTGCCATGTGTGTACGTGCCATGTGTGACATGCCATGTGCGTACGTGCCCTGTGTGTACATGTGCATGTGTGTACATGCCCTGTGTGTACGTGCCATGTGTGTACGTGCCCTGTGTGTACGTGCCATGTGTGTACATGTGCATGTGTGTACGTGCCCTGTGTGTACGTGCCATGTGTGACATGCACGTGCACAGAGGGTGATATCTGATGCCTTCCTCAATTGCTCTCCACTTTAATTATTTGTTTGTTTATTTTGTTTTTTTCAAGACAGGATTTCTCTGTGTAGCCTTGGCTGTCCTGGAACTCTCTCTATATATACCAGGCTGGCCTCAAACTCAGAGATCCTCCTCTATCTTCCAAGTGCTGGGATTAAAGGCGTGTACCACCACTTCCTGGCCCACCACTTTTTGAGATAAGATCTTTCACTAAACCTAGAGTTTACCAGTTGGTTAGGATGGCTGGCCATGGGACTTTACTAGTTGGCTAGGCTGGTTGGTCAGGGGAGTTTACCAGTTGGCTAGGCTGGCTGGCCATAAGCTCCAGAGACATAATTGTGCTAGTTAGTTTTTTTATTTTGTTTTTATTTTTCAGTTTGATACAAGCTGAAGAGAGAAGAGGAACCTCAACAAGAAAATGCCTCCATCAGACTGGCCTGGAGGCAAGTTGGTGGGGCATTTTATTAATTCATAATTGATTGATGTGGGCGGTCCTAGACCTCTGTGGTTGGTGCCATCCCTGGGCTCTTGGTACTGGGTACTATATGAAAAAAGGCTGAGCAAGCCATGGGGAGCAACTCATTAAGCAATACCCCTTCCTAGTTCCTGCTCTGAGTTCCTGCCTAACTTCCCTCCATGATGGACTGTGAGCCTTAAGCTGAAATAAACCATTTCCTCCCCAAGAGGCTTTCAGTCCTGGTGTTTACCACAGCAACAGAAAGCCACTAAGCAGCGGCACAGTTACGTTGTTACATTTGCTGTGCCTGGCAGCTAGTTACTCTGGTACCAGAGATCCCAGCTCAGCTCTTCCAGCTTGCACACGGATCCCTTGACTGCCTGAGACATCTCTCCAGCCCTCATTCATACATTTGCTTGTGTGCAAATAAGTTCTCTTGGTCATTATTTCTTCTCCCTCTAAAGTAAAGTCATGTTCTTCCCACCTTGCCTGCCCTGCACAGTCTGTTGTCCACCCCAAATCCCCCGCAGCCTGCTATGTTTTCCGCACAAGAGAAAGCTGTATAACAATCACAGACACCGCCCCTAGAGCACCCCTAAGTGTTATGTTCAGTGACATATAGAGCACACAGAAGTTCATTTTAGTACTATAGCTAGTCCATAGAAAAAATTGGGGGGTTGTTTGTTTGTCGGTTGGTTGGTTTATGTATTTTAGCTACTAAGAGAAACTTAAAAAGTTAAGTAATTTGTACAAAACTGCATAACCAGCAAGCTTTACAACTGAATTAATGCAGCGATTCAGTAAATCTGTTAGGAAATATTTCCTTTAATTAAACATGAACAGTCTTTGGAATTAGTAGACAAAATGTCTCGTTTCAGGTGGTATTGTCAGTGGTACCTCTCTGTGTGTTTGTTTCTTCTGGGATGGACATGATTACTGCCATCTGAATCACCTACATGAGACCCACAGCAGGTCAGGTCCCCAATGGTACCCTCAGGGAGGGAGGAGTTTCCCGAGATTATAGAAGTGGTCAACAATTGCTGTGCCAGAGAAGTCCCTGCAGCTGTGTGACTGCCTTAAAGTGTGCAGGGGTTCTCCTGGTGGCCCAGCTGTGCGGTCCTCATGTAAGAAACCCTGGTAGACTCTCTTGCTCACCCAGCTGGATTCAGGTAGGATTCTACCTTGGGCAAATAGATTCCCCTGGAAAAGTGACGTACCATTCCCAAGGGCGTAAGCCTTAATGAGATTTCATGCCTAGTTTTCAGTGTGCTCCACCATAACATGTCCCCCTTCCTGCTGCACAGACTCTCTGCTTCCCTGTGGTGACCGGAGACCTTCTGGGGATGGAGGCTAGGTCAGGATCCCAAGTCATCCCATCCTAACTCTCCCTCTGCTCTTGGATTAGCATCTACTAAATACCTCACAGGCTCAAAGATCAAGTGATCCCTCGCCAAGTCTAGTTCACGAACCCACAGTAAGGTTTGTACGCTTCTGCCGCAGGAGGGATTACAAATGTGTTATTATGTCGGGTCTAGCAATCTTAGCCAGAAGAGATTGGAGAGTTATTTTGGTATTTGGTTAATTTCAGAATGTGTGGGCCTGCCTTGAGCTCTGAAAATCCGCAGACTAACTCTGCCCAATTTGAGGCTCATCTGCAATTGGACGAGTGCCCTCTAACATCGTCATTCACCTCTTGTTCAAACACCCCGCCCCGAAGAGGGGTTGGACCCACAGGTTGAGAGTT
This sequence comes from Microtus pennsylvanicus, assembly GCF_037038515.1. Lineage (NCBI taxonomy): Eukaryota > Metazoa > Chordata > Mammalia > Rodentia > Cricetidae > Microtus > Microtus pennsylvanicus. Next base: position 50,952,439 of record NC_134581.1, read on the forward strand.
GCTGCTCTAATTCCTAGTCCTGTGTGTTGGTTATTTTTTTGTTTTTGGTTTTTCGTTTGTTTGTTTGCGTTTTGGTTTTTCGAGACAAGGTTTCTCTTTAGCTTTGTATCCTGTCCTGGAACCAGCTCTGTAGACCAGGCTGGCCTCGAATTCACAGAGATCCACCTGTCTCTGCCTCTCCAGTTCTGGAATTAAAGGCGTGCGCCATCACTGCCCTGCTGTGTTGGTTAGTTTTTAGGACAGCTTGATACAAGAATTGTCTGGAGAGTGGAGACCTCAACTGAGAAAACACCTTCAATAGGCCGAAAAGTCGATGGGACATGTTCGTGCTTGATGCTTGATCTGAGAAGACCCAGTTTACTGTGGGTGGTTGCCACCCCTGGGCTGGTGGTCCTGGCAGCTATATAAAAAACAAAAACAGCTGAACAAGCCAGTAAGAAGCATTTCTCCAAGGCCTCTCTTTCTATTCCTGCATCCCGGTTCCTGCCTTGAGTTCCTGTCCTGACTTCCACCGTGATGGACTGCAACTGCAAGCTGCAGCAAACCCTTTCTCCCCCAAGCTGCTTTTGGTTGTGTATTTTATGACAGCAGCAGAAACCCTCTTTTCTTTCTTCTCAGTGCTCCTGGCCATTCACAGCAGGACATTAGAACGTCCTACTCTCTGTCCAGAGGCTTTGCCGTTCCTGTCTGGTCAGAGCCTCGCAGCCTCAAGTCTTCTCTCCACTATCATTTACTTCCTAGTTTTCTGTCTACTTCACAACCCAACTTCCCAGGGGTACTTATACCTCTAGCATGCTCCAGTTAGACATGGCTCAGCTGACTCTTATCTCTGCGACCTCAGCTTCTCCAAGCCTTGGTCCCCTTGTGTATGAAACAGTTCTCACTTTCAGGCCAGACAAATGACTTAGTCAGTGTAAGTGTCTGCCGTGCAAGCCTGAGAACCCAAGTTCAGATGCCCAGAATCCATATAAATGTCAGGTACCATAGAGGAGAGACAGCCGATTCCTGGAGCTCATTGGCTAGCCAGATTAAGACAAATTCATGAACAAACAATAAGGACAGTGATTGAGGAAGACATCTGGAATTACCTCATGCATGTACACATGCATGCATGTGCACTCACAGCATGTATTCACTCCTTTAAACATGCACACATTTGCACACAGAGACACAGAGAGAGAGAAAGAGAGAGAGTGACTGGCTCTCTGAATTGCTGCAGGATTTAAATGATGACCACAGGAAAACACGTAAGCATCCTTTCACCAAGTATCCGCTCTGCATCCTCGTGCTGGGTACGGCAGAAATGAACTAAAAAGGCACAGACCCTGTCTGCTGTACCCCTGCATCCCCAATTCCTTTTAGAAGATTCCATGAAGTCCTTTTTTTAGGGGCCAGCACGTTGCCTCCACGCCTTTGAACTTAAGAAGGATAATGTGTTGATTAGTTTCATTATCAACTTAGCTGAGAATCACTCACGAAGATCAGGTTGGCCTGTCCTGCAGGCATTCCTCAGAGGGCTGCTTCTTCACTGGGTCAAGTAAGGTGAGAAGACCCAGGAAGGATGGCAGCAGCATTTCACGGGCCGAGCCCTGAACTGTATGGGGGTAGAAACAAGCAGTAAGCCCATGCCTGCTCTTGACTGTGGCTCTGATGAGACCAGATGTCTTGTGCTCCTGCTGCTGGGACTTCCTCGCAGCAAAAGACCGATTTGTGAGCTGAAATAAATTCCTTTTCCCCAAGCTGCTGGTTGTCAGAGAATCTCATCACAGAAACAAAGCTATAACAAACGGTTTGAGGTCAATTCAAGTAAAATCACTGCACGCACACATGTGCACGCGCACATACACCACAAACATCAACCTATCAGATAAGCAAATGGCATAGACAGCAGGAATCTTTATCATTGCTTGCTGAGCAAATAATAAAATCTGCAGACGGTTCCCAGCACCACCTCTACCTTTTGGGATGAACTTGCAAATCCCACCAGAAACTGGTCTCCCCTATTCAAGTTCCCCAGCTCTTCAGACCTGCCTTCTCCCATCTGTGCTGGGTCCATAAACATCTGTGTCATCTCTCCAAGACAGCTCTAAGTTTCTCTTGAGCCAGGCTGTGCCTGGTACGCAATGTCACTATGTCCTATGTCAGGGAATCCCTCCTTGCCCCTGCTACAGAGTGGGCATAGGAGAAGGTTTCTCAGTGCGTGCTGAAAGAGCCACCAGGAGCAATGGCTGGGCTGGGTTCTCTGGAGGGCAGTGCACTGTGGTGGGCCTCCCCAGCCACCTTCCCTGTTTTCTTTCCTGAGATCTCTATAAGCAAATAGAAAATGCTAACCATAGCAGATTCCGGCATGAACGTTTAGGCGTGTGGCAATTAGGTTATCTCTCCGTTATTTATTTCTGCAGCTTGTTATTAGCTCTGCGCTGAATATTATTCTAATTATGTCAGCCCAATCAGCAGTATTGCATGTCCAGGCTCATTTCCATTAGTCTGAGATTTGTCTTTCACACTGTGATACTAATTCAATGAGACATCAAACATTGCAATCGACCCCGATGCCGAGGTCAGGCAGCTCTGCCCTTCCACTCTATTAGCACTCGGGTGTAATTGTGTTGTCATTCCCCGCATGACAGATAGGATCGGGGTGGCCATCGGAGCACAAATGAGCAATGCACCCATATATTATTTTGTTCTGTAATATCAATATGTGTTTATTCAGTGCTAGTGTGAGCCAACTTGAAACAGTCATTTTCATACAGTTGAGTAGACGCCTCTACTCCCATAAAGCAATTCTTCGAAATAGATGGTAGACACTCAGTGGGATTTGATTCAGGGAATGAAAATAAAGAGAAACGATAAGAAAGGCAACCATGAAGGTCTCAAAATTTGGAGGGTGAAAAAATACAGGAAGGAAGGAAAAATGGGAGGGAGGGCTAGAGGAAGGGTGGAAAGAAGGGAGGGAGGGAGGGAGGGAGGGAGGGAGGGAGGGAGGGAGAAGGCAACTTTCCTTGCTCCTTTGAATGCTTTTGCAAAAACTCTTTGATGGATGCTCTATTAAATGGCTGAAAAATCAAGATGCAGCCCGCAGTTCTTAAACAAATATAAACTTGACCCAGGGGTGGCTGGAGTTGTTGATCTCTGTGACTCTGCCTTTGAAAGTAAGGAAATTAGCAAACAGTGAAAATGAAGGATTGTTTTGCTCAATTTGCCTGCTTGGTTTTTGTTTTTTTTTTATCTCCAGGATAGTGTATGTCCTGGATAAATGAATCTCACCGCTGAGATTCCAACAGAGCGATGATAGATCACTGCTTCTGCCATGTGACAGACACTTGCTGCACAACTGGAATTGGATTTTCGTGTCATACTGGCATCCACAGGGTCTCATTTTATCTTACATGTGTATTGTATGCATGGGTTATGTTCCTGAGTGCATGTGTACATGTGCCTGTGGTGTGTTAGTGCACGAGGAGGCCAGGAGTTATGCAGAGGTCAGAGGTCAAGGTCAGATGTCCTCTTCAATCACTCTCCACCTTAGCCGCTGAAGTGGAGTCTCTTGCTGAACCTGGAGCTCACTAATTAGACTAGGCTGATGTGACCAATGAGATCCAGGATCTGTCTGGCGCTGCCTCCCCAGCCCTCGCGTTACTGGTGTGCATCACTGTGCCTGACTTCTCCACGGTTGCTGGGGATTGAACTTGGATCCTCATGCTCACATGATGGGCATTTAGGTAATGGGGCCATCTCTCCGGCCTCTCACTTAACCAAATACGTATATGGGTGTTTTGCTTGCATGTAGGTTTGTGCATACTTGGTGCTAACAAAGGCCAGAAGGGGGCACTGGACTCCTTGGAACTGGAGTTACAGATGTTTGTAAGCTACCAGAGGGATGCTGGGAATTGAACCTGGGGTTCTCCTGAAGAGCAGCCAGTGCTCTTAACTGCTGAGCTATCTCTCCAGCCTCTTGTTTCTCTTTATGTTTTGATGATTTCATACATGTACACAATCTATTGTGATCATGTCCAACCCCATCCCCTTTCACATTCTAACACATCAAAAACAATTTTGGCTTGGTGAGAAGTCCCAGTACTGTGTGCTGGTTGGTGGCAGTAAGGAGTAGGATTAGACTCCAACTTCGAAGTCTCTACTTTTTTGTGAGTACCACCTCTTGTTGTTCCCACCATCACAGAAAAACCTTGACCTGGAGAAGTGGCTGTGTTAGCTCAAGATCTCCCGTATGTCTAAGAGAAAACAAAAGCGAACATTCTAGATCCCTGCATGGTCATGAACAACTCCAAAGGCAAAAGCCACCTGCCAATATCCTTAAGTGGCCTGGAGTTTGGGTCACCTCTACCATGCTGCCATCCTTATGTAGAATCTGTTTCAGGCTTGACTCCAGCACGTTCCATCGAGCCTGTGCTTGGCACACTGCCCAGATCGGCTTATCTATCTTCTCCAAGTCATAAACTTCTTAAACTAATGCTTGCGTGTGCAAACCTCTGCATTGAGAGAGAAGAAGAGGATAAATTATCCCTAACCTCTGCTGACAGGTTCAATGAATTAAACCCACGTATATTAATTGGAAAAGTGTTCTTTATAAATATAGATAAATTTTAAAAGGCACCATTAAGTATTTTCTAATAGCTTTTGTTAAACTAAACTCACCTATGTTTTAAAAGAACATTAGATGCATTTTGGTTCTATTGATCTTATCGTTTTAAATGCAGGTGCATGCCAGGCATGATGGTCCACACCTAAAACCCAAGTCCTCTGGACGCTTAGGAAGGAGGATGGTAAGTTCAAGGCCACCTTGGGCTATGTCTTATATTTCTTTTAATTAAACAAATGAAGATATATATTTTAATTCAGGAGTGGCTAGCTGAGGGCTTCTTATCTTCTATTTGGGCCTCATGCCACATGCCAGGGCCATAGGGAGTACAGGTTTCATCACAACTTAGCCCTGAGCTGGTGAGATGGTTCAGCAGTTAGGGTTCTTGTCACCAAGCCTGATAGCATTAGTTTGAATCCTAAGATCCCCATGGTGAAAGAGAGAATCAATTCTCACAAGCTGTGGTCTGATCTCTACACATGAGGACTGCATGCACAGGTGTGCACCTACACACATTCTAATAAATAAATGTAACGCACATGAGGACTGCATGCACAGGTGTGCACCTACACACATTCTAATAAATAAATGTAACGCACACACATATTTAAAGTTAGTGTTGTCACAATACAAGACATAGCTCCAATAACTCATTCTACTATGGTATGAAGTAAAACTTTTAATTTTGATAAATTAGAGCAGAAAAACTAAAGCAAATTCCCAAATAAGAAGTTGATGTCACAACTACTCTGTGAGTGTCATTTGGGAAAGGGAGATGGTTCTTAGCTACTTTAGGAATTGATTGACATGTCATCCCATTCTGCAGAGGGATCTGCACCTTAGGAACAACACAGTAGACCCTGATTCTCATAGATTAAAACTGGGGTCTGGCGAGATGACCAGTCAGCAGAGCACTTCTTACACAAGCACAAGGTTGAGTACAATCCCCAGAACACATGTTTGAAAGAAAAAAGCTGAGTGTGTTTGCACACACGTTTAATTCCAGCACCAGAGAGGCAGAGACAAGTACAACCCTGTCTCCTACACATATATACATGCACGATCATGCATGCACACACGCACATACACACACATGCAAAGGCACACATGTGCATGCACACATATACACACAGAAATTAGGATGGAGAGGAAGAAAAAAAGATAAGGCAAGATGAAGACCTGAGATACAAGCACAAATTCTCTGCACCCATAACCCCTTGTGATGAGGACAGGAGCAGCAAGTGACCCATCAGGTCTGGCAGGAGTCTGTGTCCTCTTCAACAAACTATGCTAAGGAGCTGACCCTGCCCCTGACCACAGCTTTGCAGAGCAGAAGAGACTGAGCTCCCATCTGCTGATTGCTGAGTGGGCGGAGCTGCTGCTGAGCCAGCCACCCTGTGCATGTGACAGTGAAGACCAGGCTCACCTCACCAACAAGTCCTTCCATCAGACAGTGGGATTCACCAGCTAGTTCCAGTTCTGATGATACAGAAGGGACAACAAAATAAAGTGGCCAGAGGCAAAGAAACCCTCACAGACAAGACACCGGAGACATCTACAATTTTGCCCAAACTTGGTGTTTTCCTAGAAGAAAAAAAAAATCAAAACACCAGACAGGGAGATAGTGGATGAACTTTCAGATTTGAAGGGAAGGCACAGAAAGAGAGGAAAATGATCAACTGTCCAGGATCCAAGCTGCGGAAGTAGGAGTCTGTTTACGTGCCCCTCCCCTCTGTAAAAGATGCCTCCAGCCTCTGTGAATGGACGTAGTAATTAGCACCACTGAATAGAAGTGACACTCTCAACTCAACCTTTTTACAGAATCCTGCGCGTCATTCAGGAAAGAATGGGATATAAGCAGTGCCCTTGAGCTTCATGGCGACCCAGAGGTCACAGAAGTTAAGGACAATTATATCAACTAGCAAATCAGGGAAGACCCAAGACAAAGGGTCATGTCTAAGCTCAGGCACGATTGCAAACTAACCATGATCTTCTCTAAGGACATCGGACCACAGGGCAAGGTGTTTAAATCCACACAAGCCAGAGCTGTTAGGGTGGGAATTCAGAGAACTGCGTTTAAAAATCTGACGAGAAATAAATGAAAGTAAGAAGAATTTTATTTCATTGCCTCATGGGGATATTACCCTGTGGGCAACTGAATAAAATCCAGGCTATTTGGCACTCACATGCCAGATTAGGAGACATTCATTACCAATTCTGGAAGTCAGGAATAGTGGCATATACCTATGATTCCAGCTCTTGGGAGGTTGAAGCAGAAAGAAACACGAGTTCAAAGTCAGCCTAAGCTAGAGAGCGAGTTCCAGGCCAGCCTGAATGGGACAATCAGAGAGATCTTGTTTCAAAAAAGAAAAAAAAATGAAACAAAACAAAACAAAAAACCTAGGCCATTTCAAAACAGAAATGTCTGTCTTGTGATGCAGCTCTGTTGATAGCATTGCCTGCCCAGCAAGCAGGAAGGTTGGCTTCTACCTAAGCTTAGCACAGCACAATCCAGGTGGAAACCCAACATCTGGGAGGTAGAGGCAGGAGGAAAAGAGGTTCAAGGTCATCTTTGACTACAGAGTGAGTTTGAGGAAAGCCTGGGGTACAGGAGAGACTGCTCAAAGAAAGAGGGGCTGGGGCAGAAGGCAGGTAGGAAGAAAGGAAGGAAGGAAATACCACCAATTTCAGCTTGCTTTTCAGCCTTTTGTATCTATAAAATGTCTGAGAACCACCAATCAAGCTAAGGATAATTAAACTGGGTGTTCCCAAGTTCTTCTCTGAAGTTGGTTCTGTTGACAGGATAACCATGGGTCTTACCTTCTGATCCAACTTGTACTTCATCATCTACAACCCAAGTGAGGAAGGTCACCTGGTTTCCTCACTCTGCGCATAATCTGAAGCCAGAAACTGCAATCTGTGAAGCGTTAGTAGGGACAGCACAAAGGTGGGGACCAAAAGCGTTCGACAGAAACGGGAGAACCACTGGAATCCGATGTAAAATTTCTTGGAAATAATAGTGTGTCGTTATTAAAACTGTTTCATGCATGCCCCTTCCCCCTCATTCTTGGCCCAGAGCTCCACACCCTCTTGGAATTTCCTGAATGACAGGCATATATTTGTTACTGCTCCCTGACTGCTTTCGTGAGGTAACTTCCAGGGTGGGTTCCTATTACCTTCTGGAGACTTGTCACTATAAAAATCCAACATGGCACCAGATGGGGAAGAGAGTCAGCTCTTCTGTCCTCTGGGAAGGGAGAGGTTGTTGACGGAATTATAACTAGTGAAAAAAGAGGTTCAGAGTTTAAAGTCTATTAAATACACTGGGGTCCCCAGACAGGGTGTAGAAACTCCTTCCCAATCTCGCCCATGTATCACTTCTGTCTGTCTATTGCTGAGCACAGACTGTGTATTCCTGTACACAGTGCTGGGAATTAAACCCAGAGTCTTTAGTGTGCCGAGTAAGAACTCGATCACTGAGCTACCCCGTTATACTTCTGTCATAGACCAGCAATAGTAAGTAAAGGGCTTTTTCACATTCTGAGAGCTGCTGGGAACCGGCACGCCGACAAGGAGGTAGTCCTGAGAACTTTCATATTTATTGTGGGTCAGGAGGAAACTGTGTCTACACACCCCAGTTTCTACGGTGCCTGAGGTGGGGGCAGTCTTGTGAGGCTGAACCTCTAAACTGCTGGGTCATGGGTGAGCGTCAGAATTGAACCCTGTCCACCCAGCTGGTGTCAGATAGTCAGGAACACCAAGGGGCACCTAGTGCAAGGCAAAGATCTTTACATACCTCAAGAAGTGCAGCTCAGACGTTTATAGTATAAAGATGGTTGGAAAGATGGCTCAGCAGTTAAGAGCACTCATAGCTCTTATGGAGGACCTGGCTTCTGCTTCCAACACTCTCACTAGGCAGTTCATAATCACCTCTACCTCCAGTTCCAAGGGACCCAGCACCCTCTTCTGATGTTTGTGAGTACCTGCGCCTGCAGGCATGCAGTAACATAACCTCATGCAGGTACACACACAAATATATATAAATACATATATTTATACACACACACACACACACACACACACACACATATATATATATATATATATTAAGGGAAAAGATGAACTGGCTTATCAATGGAAAGAATCAGTGGTGTCTGATCTTTTCCAATTCACAAGAAAGGAAAATGTAAAACATATTACATAAATTTATGTGCTGTTTACAAAATCAAAGTTTGAGGGTTCAAAAGTACAGTTTTGTTATTTGCAAAACTCATTTATAGGCTTTTGCTCACCTTATTTTTCCATGGCCCCAGGGTCCTGTGGCTCCTGCCTTGACATTCCTAAGAAGCAGGCTAGCACCAGGAGAGGCATGTCCCAACTTTGAGGATACAATGGTCCAGTCTGTTCCATGAGGGAAGGTCCTGAGTGGCCAGCATCATTTTATATTCACAGGGGTAAAACAAGAGCCTAGGCCAGGCCAGAGACTATCCCAGGTCTCTCCTACAACTAACTTGGTGGAAAGCAAGCAGAACTGAGAGCCTGTCCTGAGGTCCCCCAGAATAGCTACAAAGAAAAGCACAATGAAGAACTCCAAATGTGGTCCCTGCCAGCTGCTGCCTCCCTGGCTCACTTGGTAAAGAACCACAGACGGTAAGGTAGGGAGCAGGAGGGCCTAGCAACCTGGAGAGCACTGAACTCTTTCCTGGCTCAATCCTCAGGCCAACACCATCCCATGTTTTCTTGCCTTCTCTCAAAAAGGGCTGCAAACTTGTTTGATCCTGGAAACCCATTGAATAGAGCATTTACTTCTATCCATTAACAGTTACCTCAACTCTTTCATGGGCTTAGTGATGTTTTTCTAATTCTCAAGTCTGTCTCCCCACAAACAGGAGATCCTCATGGAGACACAAAGACAGAATTCCTAGGATGGTTATGAAGATTCACTAACGCATGTAAAAGACCTAGAGGAAATATGTGCTCAATTAAAGAATGGTGATATATATATATCTCCTAGCTTGGTTTCTGTTGCTGTATCCATACCATGACCAGAAAACTTAAGAAGAAAGGGATTTGTTTGGCTTACACATCCTGATCATAGTTCAATAGTGAGAGAAGCCAGGGTAGGAAGTCAAGCAAGAGCAGAGACAGGAACCATGGGACAATTCTGCTTACAGGGTTACTGCCTCTGGCTTTCTCAGCTCCCTTTCTTATATATGCCAGAGCCAGAGGCCTAGGAATGGTACTACCCACAAGCACAGAGGGCTTGGTCTCAATTAGTAATTAAGAAAATGCCCCAGACATGCGCCTAAAGACCAATCTGATGGAAGCAAGCCCTCAATTGATATCCCCTCTTCCAAGGTATGGCTAAGCTTGTATAAAGTTGATGAAAACTAAACAGCACAGTATAGAACTGCTTCAAGACCAGGGGCTTGGGCAGATAAATGTCAGGCAGCCTCTCTGGAGGTCACTGTTGTCAGAATCATTTACCTGAGCAGATATAATGTCTTTACCCTTCTGCGCTTCTGAAGACAAACCAGTTTAAGTCCACTGAAGTCCACTCTGGGGAACCAGTGGGTTTCTTGGGTTCTGTTTAGAGAACAAGGCTGAGGGATTGCTGGAAGGAGTGTGGCTAACCTAAAGCAGGTACCCTGGAAAGTCTCCACCTCACACAGATAACAGCTTCCCCATAGTCCCTCACCAAACCTCCCCACTCCTAGAGGCCATGGGCAATTAGAGCAGAATTACACACAAATGGCCAAGAGAAACAGATGAATACTCAGGCAAGACTCCAATGGCCCTCCTCCCATGAGGGACTGCAGACAATTCTCAGGTTCAGCTGTGATTAACGCTTGCAAGAGGGCACAGCTGATACAAGGAAGATGGCGGCTGTTTTGCTTGCAGAACCACGTTCTGGAGTTTAGTGCCATTACCGTACCTCATCTTGTTATTTGGTTACCACTTCAGCCTCGCCCAACACAAGCTCCTGTAGCTCAGGGCTTGGGCATTTAAATGCCTTGTACATGAATTAAACTGAAGCTCTCCTCAATGAGAAATGTCCCCCAGGCTCATGGCGCTGTTTAGGGAGGTTATGGAAGCTTTAAAAGCTGTAGCCGTGCTGAAGAAAGTACATCACTTGGGACTGGCTTTAAGAGTTTATAGTCTTACCCTCCTTCAAGTTAGCTCTCTGGTTTCTGCATGTGGCTGAAGATGTTCCCTGGTTCCCTGCTCCAGCCCCATGCTGCCATGCTTCCCCTGACATTATGGACTCTCCCCGTGGAACCATAAGCCCAAATAAACTGTAGTGGCATTTCAATTGTATTTTAATAAATACAGTTTGCCTGAAGATCAGACAGTAAAACAGTCCTGCTGGTCAACCTTACAGACCAGGTAATGGTAACACACACCTTTAATCCCAGTAGCCACACCAGTTTGTGATAGACACCGGGCAGTGCATACCTTTAATCCCAGTGGTACACGCCTTTAATCCCAGAGCTAGTGAGGAGTATACAACAGGAGGAGACAGCTCTCAGACATAGTCTCATTCTGAGATTCCTGGAGGCAGGATTGCCATTTACGGACCGAGGTAGAGGTAAGAGCCAGTGGCTGGCGGCTTTGCTTTTTGGGTCTGCAGGCTGAACCCCAATTTTTCTCTCTGAGTTTTATTAATCGTGCTTCAATAAACTCTTTGGGTTGATTATACACACACACACACACACACACACACACACACACACACACACACACACACACATATATATATATATATCTTGAAGCAAGCCATCTGGTAAGAAGAAACTTCAGCTGAGAAAAATTCCTCCCTAAGACTGGCCTGTAGGCAAGTGTGTAGAACATTTTCTTGATTGATGGTTGGTGTGGGAGAGCCAGCACACTGCAAACGGTGCCACTCAGGGCAGGTGGTTCTGAGTCGTACAAGAAAATAGGCTGAGTAAGTCATGGGTGCAAACGGATAAACAGTGTTCCTTCAGGGCCAGAGCTTGTGTTTGCCCCACCTCCACCGTGTTCCTGCCTCCACTCTCCTCAATAATTGGACTGTGACCCCCAAGTCAAATAAACCCTTCCTCCTCGTGTCGTTTTTGTCATAGTAACAGGCACACCTGCTTTCCATCTCTCTTCTTACCACACTGCACTCTCTAGACATCGTCTGCCCTGAGTGTGTTTGACACAGACCAGCTCTCCTGCCACTCCCCGTGCCTGGGCTGATAAACAGCTGCAAACACTACGACAGCTGCTAGAACCATCGACAAGCAACCGCACATTCAAAACCACATTTAGTCCTCGCAATTATCATGAAAGGATACTCACCATGATCCCCATCTCAAGGAAAAGGAGGAGACAAAGGCTCAGGACCAAGAAGGGCTTGCCTCACAGCCCAGGTGGGCTGATCCAGTTTTGGCATCAGTAACATCCCTGTGTGGCTCACTGGCATTCAGCAGAGGGCATCCACCCTTCCACTTGAAGGACTACCTGCCATGCAGTGTCCGCTCCACAGAGATTCACTGATCACATCTCCCTGCAACCATAGCATCTATCAGTTCTCATGACCCTCAGCAACTCTTTCTTACCTTACTGATAGCAAGCTTCATTCCAATAGAGGTCAGGAAAGTCAGGTGACATAGCAAAGTTAACACGGAAGCTAAAAGGAGAACAGAGATAATATGGTCCACAAAGCTTAACTATCTACTGTCTGTTCTTTATTTTTGAGGGTCTCCTATAGCCTAGACTGGCCTCAAACTAATTCCTTAGCTGAGGATAACCTTGAATTTCTGATCCTTCTGCCCCCACCTCCAAAGTACTTTGATTATAGGAATGTGTCACTACACCAGTTATAGGATGCTGGGGATTGAACAGGAAAGTAAAGCAATGGCAAATGAGATGATGCCATGCTGGTACCAACCAAAAGATGCTGCAGCAAGAACACATAGCTATTCGAAATGAAGAGAATAAGTATCTGTGGAGTGCTATGCTACAAATGGGGCACCCGTATTAACCCTGCCCCACAAGGCTCAGGGACCATCATAGAAAATTGAGTAGAAAGATTGTGATAGCCACAGGCCCAGGAGGACCAGAGGAAAACGGTCTCCAGGGCATGATAGGACCACTGCACTCATGAACTCCCGGCAGCACAAGATCAAGCCAGTCAATGTTCTAGCATGGAGGGCGGTGCCCCTACGTCTGGGGAGTTGTTGACAATTGATGGCCGTGAGTATATAGGTAGCACAAATTGGATTTGGTAGGTACACAATACACACACACAAATAAAAATCTAAAAAAGTAAAACTCATAAAGCATGCTCTCTAATCATATAAAAGTGTTCTCAACACTGCTGCTTGCTAGGAACTACACGAACCTCCAAAGCACTAGGCCAGTGGAACAAGGGGCACACATAGAGTAAGGTATATCATTCCATAGTTTTAAAACCCAGAAAAGATGTGAAGAAAATGGGATTCATGGGATAGAAAAGGGGATAGGAAAAGATAATGGGGGAAATACGATCAAAGTATATTGTATATATACACATATTTGCGAAAGGATAAATAAATTGAATAGATAAATAGGAAAAGAAAAGTATTGAACCTAGGAAGAGCTGAGCAGTTCTGTGGGCTGGAGACAGGAGAGGGAGAGTTGGTGCTGACTGTAAACCGGTACAGGGAACTTTACAGGGCAGAGGGAGCATTCTGCATTCAAACCGTGGTCCACAATTCTTCTAGACTGCTTTCCTATTGCTGTGATAATGTCAGCTCGCAGGTTATAGTCTGTCATTGAGGGAACCAGGAACGGAGCTCAAGGCAGGAACCGGGAAAGATCCTCCTGGGGGTGATATGGGGCCTGGAGGTGCTGATACGGGTGCTCCCTGAGTGAGTCCTGGGCAGCCTTGCTTGCCTCTGTGGGGCTGAAAGGCCAGTAGCTCACAAGGAAGCAGTGTGATATGGGAGCAGGAAGTTCAGCATGAAAAACTCAGTTCCCACTTCTTCCTGTCGTTGACTTGCTCTGCAACATTCAGAGTCACATCCTCCATCCCTCGCAGAGAGCAAGGATGAAGGCTGCTTACTGGCTTGCTCCCAGGACCACATTCAGCTAGCTTTCCTAGACAGCTCAAGTGTAGCTGCCTAGGGATGACACTGCTCACAGTGGGCTGGGCCCTCTTATATCAACTGTTGGTGAGAAAATGCCCTGCAGACAAGGCCATGGCCAATCTGATGGAGGTAATGCCTTAATTCCTTTAATTGAGCGGTCCTTCTTTCTACGGCTGTTACTACATTGACAACTAAGATTTGTCATCTAAAACCATTCACTTGTTTTATGTTAGAGAAATAGTTCTCAGGGAAACTTTTAAGAAACACTGGAAGAAATCTCTGATGGAGAGAGACAGAACTATTTCCTAGTGCTAAAGAACCAGGTGAGAGTCTAGGGAGCTCAGACTTCAGCTACTTGAGGAAGGGAGGCTTTTCCTTCTACAGAAAACTGTAAGCGTTTCTCTAGGGGTGAGAAAAGAGTTAAGACTGAATTTTTAAATAAAACAAAACATTTTAGACATACTTTTTAAAAACATCAGCAGTCGGGCAGTGGTGGTACATATCTTTAATACCAGCACTCAAGAGGCAGAGGCAGGTGGATCTCTGTGAACCGGAGGACAGCCTGGGCTACAGAGTGACCTCCAGGACAGCGAGGGCTACACAGAGAAACCCCTGTCTCAAAAATAAAAAAAAAAAGAAGGAATGAAAAGAAAAAAACATTAGCACCTGGGCATGGTGGCACACACCTAGGATTCCAGCACCTGGGAGACAGAGGTAGGCAGATCTCTGTGAGTTCAAGACCAGCCTGGTCTACAAAGTGAGTTCCAGGACAGTCAAGCCTATTACACAGAGAAACCCTGTTTTGAAAAACAAACAAGTCTACATTATTCAAGTGTTCTTTAAAAAAATAAAAACAATTGTCACTATGCATTTATTTAAATATACACGACTTTTATCCCCAGGAGATCGTCGAAGCCCAGGGCACTTTCCTATGAGTCACAAGAGACCTGGGGCTGGAGATGTAGCTCAACTGGTAGAGTGCTTTCCTTGCAAGCATGAAACTCTTGGTTCCCTCCTCAGCATTACAGAAAGAAAAACACTGGAGATGAGACACTCACCTCTTACCCCAGCACTTGGGAGATTAGGACTTCAGGGTCATCCTCAGTTTGAGGTCAGCAAGTTTGAGATCAGCCTAGAATACAGGAGACTTTATCTAGAAAAAGAAAGAAAAGATACAAGATACGGCTTCTTCCCCCAGTGTCCTGGAAAGACCATCACTGCAGAGGCAGGAAAGCACGCTGGAAGCAATCAGCAGGTATCAGATACTGAACGCAAAGCTATCTATAGCAGGAGATAGATGCCCTGAACTGCGGGGGCAGTGAGTCACAGGCAGTGGTAAGATCCACTGGGATTCAAATGTGCTGTGTGACGCTAGTTGACTGGAGTATCCCACCCCCCACCTGAAACGCAGCCATTTCAAACCGGATAGCTAAGTAGTCCTCGGATGGCTGGCACCAGCTTGCTGGCAGCTAATATCCATCAAGTACTTCCATAGAAGCAAGAAAAATCAGAGCCTTTAGGAGCCGTTTAGATGCAGATCATGTGGGGGTGTCCTAGCTCCACAGTGGAGTCTGCCTTGGATCTCACTCATTTCTAGTATCCCTACGAGATGTGGGCGTGAAGGCATTGACGGCTTTTAAGAGCTTGTTGTAACGCCAGAATCACGATTGCATTTTTTTCTTTACATTTTCTCCATTTGCAGTCTTTCCTGCTATTCTGGGAATTTTCTGACTGATGAAATCGCAATGAACAGTTTTATCACCAAGAAAAAGTCTCTGAGCTAAGGAATTTTTTAAAAAAAAAAAATGCTGTTGGCAGGACAATCACTTCTGCATGTTCAGTAAGGATTAACAAATTTACCATCAGTATTTTCTCATTTGAAGCAGTCTTAATCATCAGAAAGAATAACAAGAGCTGTGTCTCCAGAGGTTCTGAGCCACCCAGCTCCTCCCTGACTCTCTCGTCCTCGCTCTACTCTTTAATGACTTTGATTTGAAGAGGTTTGAAGACACAGTAGATAGAGCGGCGCCCACAGATAATTGGCTTCTCTTCGCTTTCTCAGTTCTTTGGGGACAGACTCCTCACCAGGTGGCGACCCATCTCCCCAGCTAGGCCTGAATGATTGTCTAATGCACCTGTACAGGCTGGGTGCTTCGGCCTGCACCAAACTCCTGCTTCTTGACAGAGGCGTAGAGACAGAAACCCCTAGAAATCGGACGAAAACAGCTCCACAAAAAATGCTTTTTTCTTGCATAGTGATTTCCCATGAAAATTAATAAAAACTCATGTCTGTTGCCTTGTTCGTTCAACTTCTAATTAGCACACACCGTCTGACCTCATTATTCCCTGTATCTCAATCTCGCTTTTTATCAAACAAATCAACTTCTGAGCCCTTTGCAAAAAACACTTCCTGGATGCCTTAAGGTGTTCAAAGAACCAAAGCTAGTGGCTGCCAGAATATTCTTTTTTTTTCTTGCTATAGAGAAAATATGCTGCAGTGGTATATTTTAAACCCTTCCTGCTCCCCAATTCCCTCCTGAATGTTAACTGTGTTATTTTCTGTCACACAGTCTCAGGGCCTGAAGTTCAGTGGGAGACCGTTTCACCTTCTCTCTCTCTCTCTCTCTCTCTTTTTTTTTTAACAGTATTTCTTCAAAAGCCACCCAGTGTCATTCTTACCTCTGAATTCAGTGTGAAGTCACGTGCCGCTCCCACAATGCTCTCCTGGCCTTCAAAATGTGTGTGTCGTATCTAAGTGAGGGCTAGCTGCGGTTGTGGCTCAGTGGTGAAACCCAAGTATGTGTGAGGCCCTGGGTTTAATCGCTGAGCATACGTGAGGGTGCCGGAAGAGGAAGAGGGGGAGGAGGAAGAGGAAGATGAGGGAGGAGGAGGAAGGGGACAGAAAGAGTGACATTTGGTTGATGCTTACATATACTGAATAGCAGGTGCTGTGAGACTCAGAGGTGAGTGGGTGAACATCAATAGAACGGTGCCACTACTCTCGGGTAGAAACCAGCCAAGAGATTAAGGAAAACCTTTTCTATTGCTGCATGCTTTGAGGGATCCGTTAACGACAAAGGACAAGAGTCTATAAGGATCATTCCATGTACAATGATATGGCATTGGAGAGAAATGTTCTCTAGTCTTCATGAAGGTTGAGAGTGTAACCCAAGAAACCCTAGGTGCCTTTGTGTACAGTTTATAATCAATACTTAGAGCTAATAAAGTGTTCAAATTCATGCAAAAATTCATTATTAATAATATTGCTTTGAAAATTTTTCACTTAAAGTTCTGTTCCCAGTCCAGCTTTCACCTGTGTTCTGGAGATTTGAACTCAGGACCTCACATTTGTATAACTTATCAAGCTGCCTCCTCAGGCCAAGTTGGGATTTTTGTAGTTGTTTTTAATATTCTGTGAACATGTTTAATATTCTGTGAACATGTCTGTCACAATGTTCATCTCCATATCAAAAGATCTTTCTGGCCAATTTTCATCACCTACTCATGTTTGTACCTGATCCTCTTTTTCTTCCTTCCATTTTTCTTTCTTCTTCCTTCCATCCTTTCTTTCTTCTTTCCTTCCTTCCTTTCTTTCTTTCTTTCTTTCTTTTTTCTTCCTTCCTTCCTTTCTTCTTCCTTCCTTCCTTTCTTCTTTCTTTTTAAATAATTTACTCATTTTTTATGTGCATTGGTGTTTTGCCTGCATTCATGTTTGTGTGAGGGTGTCAGATCTCCTGGGACTGGAGTTACAAACGGTTAGGAGCTGCCATGTGTGTGCTGGGAATTGAACCCGGGTCCTCTGGAAGAACATTTGTCCTCTTAACCACTGAGCCATCTCTCCAGGCTCCCTCTTTTTTTTTTTCTTATAGTTTCTCTTGCCGGCTTTCTCCTAGTTCTTGATAATTCTTGTCAATAGATGTGAGTTGCTTGGTTTCTAATGATTTGTACATATGTGTATGTGTGTCTGTGCACATGTGAGTGTGTGTGCGTGTGTACACTGCCTGTGGTGTCATAACCACATTATATGAGTCTTTTTTTTTTTAATGAACCAGCTCAGAGAGTGGAAAGGGCATGTCAATGCCGTAGAATAACTCCCTCCCCCAGACAGAAAGATTTTATCTCGTGGAAGCAGGGCAAAGGGTGTTGAACTAAAAACTACCAGGTAGAGTTGATGGTAAATGGGAACACGCGGAGCTAGGACCTCACCAGAGCCTTTATTCAGGTGGCTTACAGCACACCTTCTTACACTGTGGGTCAATACCCTACTGCCGTACCTGTGTAGCTAAATCTGGCGATTGGGAAACTCTTGACAACAGTGAATAATCAGAAATACTAAAATAAAATAACACAGATAAGAAGTAGCATTTCATACTTTCCTACCATCCTTCCTCAGGACAAAGTTAGCAAATTCCAAGAGCTTTTGCTTTATTTTTGTAGGCAGGATCTCATTGTGCAGTCCTGGTTGGCCTGAAACTCACAAAGATTCACCTGCCTCTGTTTCCTGAGTGCTGGGATTAAAGGCACACATCACCCAGCCCAGCCCAAATTAGTCTATCTTCAGACTGTAATGTTATAGTGTTTGCTTTTTAAAGTGGATTTTTGGATTGCTGGCTTGGTTTCATAAAAAGCATTAAGTGTTGAAGATATGCTACATCCTGCTGTATCAAACACTCAGCCAAGATTTACTCGTTAACAAAAAATAAGCATATTCACCCTTAATAAATGACAAAATTATATGTCTACCAAAGAACTGTTTTAAAATAAGTTTCTATGTGGTTTATCACTAGTTAATGTTTGACTTTAACTATTTTAGATATCTTTATGTTATGGACTGTTTAAAAATTACTCAGGAGATAAGAAGACAATGGATGGAGAAAGTTAGAAGCCAGGCAAAAACCTAGGGAAAAGACTGAAATATTATTCTGTAGCGGATCTCAGAGAGGACGGAAATAGATCCCCATGTCACTGTGTCTCCCTGATGTCTATACAATAGGATTTTTAGTTCCATTTAGATCCACTCAGGCTGGATCCTGTAGACTGGGTGGCCAAGAGGACATATACCTCACAGGGTTCTTGAGGCTAGGGTTTGCATTTCTGACTTGCTGTTGTAACAAGACACACAACACAGGAAACAAGGAAGAAAGAATTACTTGTGTTTGCAGAGTGAAGGTCCAGGACATCCTGGTGGGAAAGTTATGGGTGACAGGAACAAGAGGCCACTGACCACATTTCACCCAAAGTCGGGTGTAACTGAAGGTTTCTCATTCTACCTGGTCCCACAACTGCTTTTAAAATAACCACTCAAGGCTTAATATTAATTACAAACTGTTCAACCTATTAGCTCATGCCTATTATTAACCAGCTCCTAAAACTCAAATTAACCCATTTCTATTAGTCTATATTTTAGGATGAGGTTGTGGCTTGTTACCTCACATCTTGCTTCTCTGGCAGTTGCTTGTGTCTCCCTGAACTCCGACTTCTTTCTCCTTGTATTCGGTTTGACTTTCCTGCCTAGCTATATTCTGTTCTGCCATAGGCCAAAGCAGCTTTATTCATCAACCAATAAAACCAACACATATTCACAACATACAGAAGGACATCCTGCATCATTTCTTTTCTGTCTAATTAAAAAGAAAGGTTTTAACTTTAACATTGTAAAATTATATATAAAAAAGCAGGTATCGAGTAAGAATTACAGTTAAGATATTTAGTCTATTTGTATTTGGCAAAATTAAAGGAAATAGTCTATCATATCCTATCTTTGTGAGTCTAGAAGTTTCATATCTAATTTATCATTTTTATAACTAAAAAACTATAATTATAACTATTTAGTCTTCAACTCCATCAAAGACCCCAGAGGATATAGTATTTCCTAAGTAAATAGGAAATACATTCTAAGTAACTTCCAAAACTCTAGAAATGACAGAGACATCTGGCTGCCTGGTCAGTCACCCAAAGTTCTTCTGTACCATTGGGGCATCTATCTTCAGCCTACAGCCTGACAAATTTCTCACTGAAACAGGAAATTTGAAGAACTGTCCCACATATTTTGGCAAAATTTGTCAGTCGCTTTCTTCTGGGTTCTGCAGGATGTCTGGCAAACTCTTTCATGAAGCAGGCACCCTACAAAACTGTCCCATCATGTTTTGGCAAGTTCATCAGTCATTTTCCTGCGGGTCCTGCATGTCCAGTTTATACAGCATATTGTCAATCAGTCCACGCAAGAGCAGTTTCCTCCCCAAATGACTAATCTTGCCACATTAAAAACAAGCATAAGGAGTTTCTTTGATGCCCATCATCTTCTTGAAGTAACAGGTGCTGCCAGTAGTAGATGTGTCTCACTGTTGAGAAAAGTCTAAGTTTTTTGGGGTGTTTTTGTTTTTGTTTTTGTTTTGTTTTGTTTTGTTTGTTTGTTTGTTTTTTCAAGACAGGGTTTCTCTGTAGCTTTGGTTCCTGTCCCGGAACTAGCTCTTGTAGACCAGGCTGGCCTCGAACTCCCAGAGATCCGCCTGCCTCTGCCTCCCGAGTGCTAGGATTAAAGGCGTGCGCCACCACGGCCCGGCTTAAGTCTAAGTTTTTAAAACATTTTAAATGTCATATTCTGTAGGTCTTTAAAATGTTTGAAGATTACCTATCTAGTTGAAATATATCTCTGCATATGTAGAAAACCTAACATGTCTACAAGTTTGACTATTATAGATGACTATTAATTTGTATTTCTTAACTATACATTACATTTGTAAACTATACATAAATTTGTTTATGAGCTGCATAAACATAATACCTTAAACAAAAGTAGAAATATACATATAGTAGAACAAAATTGACCTTAAATTTATATCAATAAACCAAAATCCATATCAATTTAAAGTATTTTAACATGAACAGTTGTGTTTTGGATTAAAGTAGATTTAATAATCTGCCATTTTATCATTTCTATATCATATCCCCCTTTTTCTTTTAGAAAGAGATTGACTATGACCATTAATCATTTATAACCAGCCACCTTTAGATGAAAAAAAGATATTTATAAACAATATTTTGGGAATTTGGGCACAGTTTTCTATGCTGTTTTCTGCTGATTAGGGGCACGGGTAATTTTATGGGAACCCTGAGAAAATTTAGAATTATGATTACATTTTGGTTGTGGAAGTCTATGAGGCTGCTTAATCTCAGTCAATGGCTTTGAAGCTGTTCTGGATGTTGGATCACCTGGGCTATCACTCCCATGGAGATCTCTCAAGGGGTCTTACTTGATCAAACCATATATTAGCCTGGAAGGAATCCACAGCTTCTCATCTTCTGTGGTAACAAAAGCAGAACCTCTTTTCCAAAGCAACATATACTTAGACCCAAATTTTGAAGTCAACATACCTTTATGTTGGTTTAGTTTAACAGCTCCCACAATCAAATGTCTCTCTGCAGTTAGCACATTAACAGTCAAAAAATTCAAAGAAAACACAATACTATACATAATCCAGACTCTATGTATTTTCCATTTTACAAGGCTTATTATTTTTACTGTCTCCATAAAAACTCTGTTTTATTTTTTAAACTATATATTTCTCATCATAAACATACTCTTTTTCTCTTTCTCCCAAGCCTTCGTACATTTATTAAACATACTGTGGCCCATTTAAAGGTGTTTTTTTTTTCTGAATCTGTCTTTATGGCATATCTGTAATTAATTTTGGATCACTGTTTTAAACTGGTAAGTGGGTGTGGCTAGGACCAATGTGGCCGTTTTGGCTGTTGATTCTACCCTACTTGGCTTTTCAACATATTGAAGCTAGCAATAAGCATCACACTTACCGCCCACCCCACCCCCACCCAAATGCTGCCATCAGGTATTGGGCAGCCCGTCCACAAACCTTTTTTTGTCTGTATGAGCAAAAGTTAAATCTGCCACACAGTGCACAACTGATTAAGTCTCTCTGTACCAAGGCCTGTATGAGACTATGAAAACCTGCAGTACTACTCAGCTCATGGTGGCTTGCAGCCAGCTTCATCTTGCAGGCAGCTGTTGGGAGATTCATCTCTGCCCTGCTGCTGGTATGAGACTGTGAGACTAGGAAGCCCAGTGTGGCTCTGTTTCTGTGTGTTTAGAACTTTTTAAAGCTTTCTCACGTCTTATGTGGATCCACACCAAGCTTTGGGAGCCATTTTGTAACTGAGGGTTTCTCATACTGCATGGTCCCACAGCTGCTTTTAAAATAGCCACTCAGAGACTTAATATTAAATACATACTGTTTGGCCTATTAGCTCGGGCTTATTATTAACCAGCTCCCACAACTCAAATTAACCCATTTCTATTAGTCTATATTTTACTATGAGGCTCCTGGATTATTACCTCACATCTTGCTTCTCTAGTGGCTGCCAGTGTCTCCCTCAACTCTGCCTTCTTTCTCCCGGTATTCAGTTTGGCTTTCCCATCTAGCTATATTCTGCCCTGACACAGACCGAATTAGCTATATTCATCAACCAATAAAAGCAACACATATTTGCAGCATGCAGATGGACATCCCACATCAGTCAGGGCAGGAGAAAATAGCAATGATGCTGGTATTAGGCTTTATTTCCCTTTATTATGCAGTGGAGGACCTCAGAGCACAGGATAGTGATGCCCACATTTAGAATCAGTCTTCCACTTTACTTAATCTAACCTAGCAAATCCCTTACAGACGTGCACAGAGAGAGAGAGAGAGTCACTTCCATCATGAGTTCAATCCAATCAAGTTGGTAACCAGCTTCAACCCTCACAGAGTTCCAGGACCAAGAAGTCAGCAAATGTGGAGCTTACACCTGGGAGGAGGAGAATGCATACTCTCTAATCTCTTCCTAGAGAACAGTAATCCTATTGTATCAGAGCCCTGTTGTGGTTTATTAGTTAAAGTTGTGTTACATTCTTTTATACTGTGGAATATTTGTTTAGTGATGCAAAGATGTGTTGCATTCTTTTATGTTGCATTTGTTTAACTCTGTGAAGCTGTGTGAAATTGCCTGTCTAAAATACCTGATTGGTCTAATAAAGAGCTAAATGGCCAATAGCTATGTAGGAGAAGGATAGGCAGGGTTGCCAGTCAGAGAGAAAGAAGAGGAGAGGAGAGCAGAAGAGAAGAGAGGAGTGGAGAGAAATGAAGAGAAGAGAAGAGAAGGGAAGGGAAGGGAAGGGAAGGGAAGGGAAGGGAAGGGAAGGGAAGGGAAGGGAAGAGAAGAAAAAAAGAAAAGAGGAATGAGAAAAGGAGAAGGAGAGGAGAATAACAGGGGCCAGCACTGGAGTAAGAAGGAAAGAAATGATAAATAAAATACAGAATAAAAACAAGTAAAATCCCAAAGGTAAAAGGTAGATGGGATACATAAGTCAAGAAAACCTGGCCAAGCTAAGGCCAGGTATTTATCAGTAAGACTAAGTCTCCCTGTACTTATTTGTGAGCTGGGTGGTAGGACCCCTTAAGAGCAAAGAGTAAAGAGTAGAAGAAAAAACCCACATATTGGTGTGCCAGTGTGAGACTCTCAAATATCCACATACATAAGTCCTGAGAAGGCTAAAAAAGAAAAAGAAAAAAAAAGGATACGGTTTCTTTAAGAGTTTCTGCCAGACAGTGAGTACTTGAACAGTCAGTAGATTAAACAGGAACAAAAAAATTAAGTAAAAATACCTTCCACAGTGCAGGGATTCCAGTGTTGAAGCGTTGAATGCAGTTCCTGGCCAAATGTACCTCTGACAAAGTCTTGAGCTTTAGACTTGGCTCTCATGACCTGAGAAGTGGGTGAAGACAGCCACCAAAGCCACCTGGAGGTTCTAGCTCAGGCTTAGCAGTTTAAAGGCTCATGTAGTAAAGACTAGAGATACTCAGTAAAGACAGATCCAGATGGAAAAAATCCTAAACAAGTTACAATGTGTTTAACAATGTGAATAGGCTTAAGAAAGAAAAAGAAAGGATATAGACAATCACAGAGGAAAAAAATAGTTTAGAAATAATAAAGTCTTTAAAGAGAGAAGTAAAATAATTAAAAAGAATAAGCCACATTATAGTGATATTTTATTTATGTTTTAATAAATAAAGCTTGCCTGAAGATCAGGCAAGATAGTGCAGAGCTAAGCCACTAGAGGTCAGAGAGTGGTGGCACACACCTTTAATCCCAGGACTCAAGGTCACCGTGGGCTACAGGAGATTGAATCTGCCTAAAAAGAGAACTAGAACTCACACAAAGTTGTTCCCAGCACTCTGGAGTCACACACCTTTAGTCTCATCACTAGGGAGGTGGAGACAGGTGTGAAGTGGCCAAGGAGAGAAGTGTGTACGGCAGAAGACAAGAGCAGTGCAGTCTGAGGGGTCTTGCTTCACTGAAGAGTCTACCAGATATTTTGTTGGACACAGAGGACAGCAACTGAAAAACTTTGCCAATACAAAGTGAGACAGTCCTTCAAATTTCCTGCTTCACTGAAAAGTCTACCAGATAATCTAAGCCCGTAGGCTCAAGATGGATGAGTCAACATTGTAGAGGAACTTTAGGTGATTATCCAAGCGGTCAGATGTCTCTGTTTTTAGATAATATTAATCTTTCTGGGGTCTTTGATGTAGTTAGAGACTAAATAATGAGTTACTTAGTTATAATAGAAAATAAAATAGGTATAAAACTTTGCTCACTAAGAAAGGATGGGTAATGGAGTATTTTCTCTAAATTTGCCAGACACAAATGGACTGGACATTGTGAATGCAATCCTTACTTGATAACTGTTTTTTATATATAGTTTTACTATGTTAAAGTTAAAACAGTTCATTTTTATTTAGACAAAAAGTGGGAAATATTGTAGAATATTAGTTAAAGAGGTATTATATTTTTTTATGCTTTGAAATACTTGTTTAATGATACAAAGATATGTTGCATTTGTTTAATTCTGTGAAGCTGTGTTACTTTGCTTACCTAAAACACTTGATTGGTCTAAAGAGCTGAACAGTCAATAGCTAGGCAGGAAAGGGATAGGCAGGGCTGCTAGACAGAGAGAATAAATAGAAGGAAAGGACAAGAAGAGGAGCAAGCAAGAAAAGAAGAGGAGGATGCCAGGGGTCAGTCACCCAGCAATACAGCCAAACATGAAATAAGAAGGAAATAAATGAATATAGAATAGAAAAACAGTAAAATCCCAGAGGCAAAAGGTAGATGGGATCTTAATAAGTTAAGATAAGCTAGCTAAAAACAAGACAAGCAAAGGCCAGGCATTTATAAGTAATAATAAGTCTCCACATGATTATTTAAGAGCTGGGTGATTGCTCCCTTTATGAGATAAGTGGAAAAAAAACAGCTACAGAGCCCCACTGTATAGCCTCATTTAACCTTAACTGCCTCGTTACAGGTCTCAACTCCAAACACAGGTCCATGGAGCTGTCAAAACTTCACCACAGAGATTGTAGGTTAACACAGATGTACCATCCATCACAGCTCCCCTAACATTTACAAACCAAGACAAGTTGTCACAGAGTGGCTGGCACATGGACAGTGATGGTCAGTCATCAATGAGGCTGACCTCATTGCTTTGCCTCAGTGTGCTCAGTAAGTAGCTGTGTCTAGCAAAACAAAGTCAGGAAGCAGTTTTGGGTACAAGACATTTAGCTCCAGAGTCTAGGGTATTCTTTCTGTGGACAATAGTACATCTTTTTGAATTTCAAGTCTGTCTTATCCTATAAAATGGGTGCAGAGCAGAATGTGAGGATGCTGAATATATTTTTTATTTTTATTGACTTTAGATATGTTCCATCTGACTGACACTATCAGTCAGTCCATGGTGTACTCTCAATAGCTCTCTATATACCCCGTGTGAACACAGCGTTTTGATATATACTCTTCTTCCCTTAATCCTTAAGCCCAGGCAGGAACTCCATCACTCGAGGAAGCAGAAAACAGATTTAAACCAGAATGAGTAAGCATTCCAGAATGACCCCAACAGAACCTTCAAATTCCCCTCCATACCATGACAACTCTCAAAGAGCCGCTCATCTCTACTCATGGGGTTTCTTTGCCTTCCTGCCATCTGCCTAGAGGACCTAGCAGGGAAATCCACACCCTTGGGCAGAGCCAGCTCTGAACAGTGGATACATGTGAGATGTGTTGTCCCTTTGTTTGCTGCTGACAGGCGTAAAGAACAACTTTCACTGCTGATAATAATGGTTCATTTATCACATCCAGCCAAGGCTGACCTCTGGGCGTCCCAACCCCTCCATCACCTTCACACCTGCTCAAGCTAATTGTTAGAGCCAAGTGTAAATGAAAATCAACTGGGCTAATAATGAATGGAGCCCATTACCCGCAACAGCACATTGCCTTACAAAGGTTTATCAAGAAACATTATAACCGGCCCTCTGGTCACAGTTCCCTGTTTTATAGATGAGAAAGAATGAGCAAGCCAGAGCGGACCAGCCCAAGAAAACAAGATCTGGGACTGCTGACCAAACATAAGGCATCAACTTCTTGAGTTCTGTGATAATTTACCCAAGCCCACCAATATACCAAAAAAAAAGTTTAAGATATTTCCTCATTGTTGTCATCTGTTTATCTAAGCAAATGAGATCATTAGTGACTGTGAAGACCTTAATTAAAATGCTAATCTCACGCTTCCACCAAAACCATTTTTCAAGGCAGTCATCTCCATAGCTTCTTCATTTGACGTCACCGAGCCTGGGACTGCGTTGCCATTCCCGTCTGAAAACAGACCTAGCTCCCAGGCAATAGAGATAAAGCCCCATGAATTAGGGTTCTCTAAAACAGAGTTGATGGGATGAGGTGTGTGTGTGTGTGTGTGTGTGGTGTGTGTGTGTGTGTGTGTGTGTGTGTGCGCGCGTGTGCGCGCGTGCATGCATTAAATAAGCTTATTTCAAAATACTAACAGTTCAGAACCCAGTAGCTGTCCAGACCACAAGGCTAGGTGCCTAAAAAGTCCCATTCTGGCACCCAGAACCTGGAGGGTTCCTGGAGAGTCACTGTCTTCAGTCAGTGAAGGAAGTCTGGAAATTGCTGGTTCTGTCAGTGAATGAATAAACAGCAGTCGTAACCGGTAGAATCAGCTCAGCACCAGACAGAAGGCCAAGGCTGCCAAAGGAGCTAATCTTCCTTCTGGCCTCACACTTTTTATCTGAGCTGCCAACAGAAGGGGCCATCCAACTTAGAGTAGGTTGTTCTACACCAATTCCTCAGGCATGGCTTCCTACTCAGGTGATTCAAATTTGTGGCACATTGACTTAAAGCCAACCATCCATGCCTCTGAATTCATTCAAGGCAATTGAGTCCTGTGCGAAGCAGCTATCAGGGCACTAGGGACACATGAACTGCAATGTGAAGTTATAACCCTGAGTGGAAGAGACCCCCATCACAAAACTGAAATGTATTTTGGGATTTGTGGTGGTTAAACTTCCTTATCAACTTGATCGGATATAGATTCTCCATGGAAACGAACCTTTGGGTATGATTGAAGGGGCTTCTAGACTGAGTTAATTGAAGTGGGAAGGACCACCCTAAATGCATGTGACACCATTTCATGGCCTGGTGTCTTAGTTACTTTTCTTTTCCCATGACAACAAATCTTGGCCAAGGCAATTTTTAACAGAAAGCACTTAATTTAGGACTCATAGTTCCAAAGGGTTCGAGTCCATGACCATCATGGGAGAGAGTGTGGCAGCAGGCAGGCATAACACTGGAGCAGTAGCTGGGAGCTTACATGTTGAGACAACCACCAGACAGACAGAAGAGAGAGAGAACTAACAGGGAATGGTGTGGACTTTTGAAACCTCAAAGCCACACCCAGTGACACACCCCCTCCAACAAGGCCACACCTCCTAATCCTTCTGAAACAGTTCCACTAACTGGAGACCAAGCATTCAAATACATGAGCCCATGGGAGCTCTTCTCATTCAAACACCACAGGAGGGGCCTGGACTGAACAAAAGGGGAAGAAGCTGAACAGCAGCATTCACCTCTCTGCTTACTGACTATGGCTGTAATGTGACCAGCTGTCTCCTGCAGATGTTTCTACCCCATGATGATGGCTATGTCCCCTGTGACCATGAGTTTACTTCCTTCTTGAAGTTGTTGTGTCAAGTGTTTCATCACAGCAACAAGACAAGTAACTAACTACAGGGACTCTTTTGAAAAGTGTGTGAATGTTATCTATGTTCACCTTAATGTATGTATGCCTATTCTTCCATTAATAAACCATACAATCAGAAGAACCATTCATCCCCCCAGAAAAGGCACTGACAGGAGGAGGCTAATGCTGCTTGGGTTTGAGCATGCACTTGTTGTGTGTGTTTGTGTGCATACACATGTGTTTGTGTGTGTATGCATGCACACACAATATCTGCGTATGTGGAGACCAGAGGATGATTTCAGGGTCGTCCTCAATCTATCTCTATGTTTCTTTTTGTGAGAGTCTCTTCCTAAACCCATGCCTTACTGATAAAGATTACAAGCCTGGCTGACCAGCAAGCTCCAGGAATCCTCCCAGCTCTGTCTTCCCCACACTGAGATTAAGAATGAATGCGTGCATTGCACAGATTTTTGCTGAGTGATCCTCTAGGCTTCAGAAGTGCATGAACTTCACACAGAGACCAAGGTCACTGCACACAAAATAAAAGCCATCCAGTGTCAGATCTGAATCTTTAGCTCATACAATGCAAATAACTGGGTTCCACTTAAGCAGGGAAGGTAACCCCAAACTCTTAACCTTTTGATGAGTTTGCTGAAGAGTTCGCGGCTTTGCATGGGCAAGACCTTGTTTTATTGTCAGACTAGAAGTGGCCACTTTGCTTCCGCAGATTTCGGGGCATCTCTTCTATAGACATACTTGTCAATGATCTCTACACCATCCACCTAATTAATTCATCTTAGATGTTTGAGAGCACTCTTTCAAATATATGCCTCCCAGAATCTCCTGAGAATGCAGAAGGCCAGAGAAGAGAGAAGAAAGCCTCAACATAATAAAAACAACTGGTTTCAGAGGAACAGTGTAAGAATTGATGCTTTGAAAGAGCGGGGTGGGGCATAGGGGAGATTCCATGTTCAAATAAGACTGGAAAAAATAGATTAAATTATATTTAATGAGAATTCTTTTTTAAAAATAGAATATCTTTTAATTACTATTTGACAATTTTATACATATAAACAATGTATTTTGGTCATCTCTACCCCAACTCCTCCTTCCATTCCTCCCAGGGACCTCCAACATTTCCTCCCTCTCCTTCATGCCTTCTCCATTATTTTTATGACCCACTGAGTTGAGTTAGTGCTTACCTATTGGGATATTGACCGATCCTATTGGCTCAGATCCCATGCAGGTAACTATGGCTGCAGTGAGTTCGTGAGTTTGATGGCCATGGAGTGTCCGGAAGACAGCATTTCACAGACAGGCTCCTATTTTGAACGTTTTGAATTCTTACACCAAATTAACATTATCCGTCTTCTTCTAACTTATGTTAATGAGGACTCCTCATTTCCAAGACAAACACCTGTTGTGGTTTAACTGAGAAATACGCCCCACAGTCTCAGGCATTTGAGCGCTTGATCCCCAGTTGGTGGTGCTGCTTAGGGAGGTTTAGGTGGAAGAAACTTGCTGGAGAAAGTAGGACACTAGGTGGGGTAGGCTTCAGGAGTGAAACCTACCTGTTTCCAGTTTGCTTTCTATGCTTCATGCTTGTGCTTGAGATACGAGCTCTCAGCTTCCGGTTCCTGCTGCCTGCTGGCACACCTCTAAATATGATAGACTTTCATCCCTCTGGGACCAAAAGCCAAAGTAAATTCCTTCTTATATAAATTGCGTTGGCTATGATGTTTTGGTCACAGCAATAGAAAATTAACCGATACAGCTGAGAATGTGCCAAACAGCAATATTCAGCAGAAACGAACTAAGGAACTCTGCTTTCGAAGGCCTGTCCAAACAGAGAACATGCACCCTGCTGCTGGAGGGGAAAACCAGTCATTCATTTATGTGTTTGGGATAAAGGGTAAAGTAGTTCCTGGGTTCATTTACATCCTAGAGAGAGATGATTTGGTTATGACTTGCGATTTTGTATTCATTTTTGCTATTACTGCAATAAGTCTGTGTAACAGTCTCCACATTTTAGACATTTGTAAAACATTTATCATTCATCCATCTTGACTGACTAGGATGCTTTGACTTCAGGAAGTTCATCAAATGCAGGTCTGTTCCAGAGACTTATCCCATGCTTCAGACTGAAAGATAGCAGGTACCTTGGATGCTTTTAACATAGCATCAGGCAGGAGCAGAAATTGCTAGCAGAAATTTGTCAGACTTGGACTGGGGATATAGCTCAGTGGATAAAAATCCTTGCCTAGTGTGTATAAGGTCATAGGTTTGATCATGGGACTTCCAGGCATAGCAGTGTATTCCTGTAATCCCAGCCCTCAGGAGGTAGAAACAAGATGATCAGGGCTTAAGGTCAAAGCTGATTACACAAGGATTTAAAGGGTAGCCTGGGCTATAGGAGACTGTGTCTGAAAAGAAGACAAAGGAGGTGAAGGGGTGGGGAAAAGAAAGAAATTTGCTGAATTTTGAGCTATTGACATGGCTCAGTGTGTTGAACATGTTTGCTGTGCAATCACCATGACCTGAGTTGATTCCTGCTGCGTGCCAGAGCAGAGGCATGGTGCCTGTAACCCCAGTACTGGAAGAGCAGACACAGGTAGATCCTGGGGGGAGGGGGAAGCTTGCTGGCTAGCCAGCTAAGCCAAAACACACACACGGACGGACACACGCACACACACACACACACACACACAAATTAAAAAGGAAAAAATAATAATTTCCAAGCTCTTGGCCATCTTCCATTGGCCAAAGCAGATCATGTGGCTAAGCCAACATTGGTAGGCATGCAAGTCTACTCCACTCACCTAGAAGCTATGGGAAGTAAGAATGGAGAGGGGGTAAGCTAAGCAAACAGTACCAATCACAAAGAGCAGAGACTCGTATGCAGTATTTGACCACCTGAGGGAGTATAATCACATTTTTATTCCCTTTAAATAAAAATGTCCTGGTTAATAATTAAACATGCAAATTATTAGGCTTGACAATAAGAATATGGCTCCATTTCTGTTCCTTCTTCTTGCTTTGGACATGCCAAGAGGGAATGGATAAGACATAGTCAGTATTATAGCAGATGATAGTTCTTTTCAGTTGATTCCTGGGTGAACATCTGAACACCAACCCCATAGTCAATATTATATAGGACCATATACATTTTATAGGCAATATGTCAAAGAACCTTAAATGGCAGATTAAACAATAGTTACTGGGGCTGGGAAGATGACTCAGTGGCTAAGAGCCCTACTGATCTTCTAGAAGTCCCAAATTCAATTTCTAGCATCCACATTGGCCAAATCACGACTGCCTATGACCCCAGCTCCAGGAGAACTGATGCCCTTTTTCTTACCTCAGCAGGTACCTACACTCACATGTACACACACACACATACACACACACACACAGAGAGGGGGGGGCACAGCACATACATAAACACATAATCTGTGTGTGGTGGAACTTTTTATACAATATGAATATGTATTACTCTCATTGACTAGTAAAGTGTTGATTGGCCAATAGCTAGGCAGAATTTTGGGGGAAGAGAGAATGCTGAGAAGGGCAGAGTCACCAGCCAGATGCAGAATGAATTGGACACACAAAATGGGATAGAGGTAAAAGCCAGGAGTCTCAGGGCAACACTTAGATTAACAGAAATGTGCTAACTTGTGAGAGTTAGTTAGTAATAAGCCGGAGCTATTGGCTGAGCATTTATAACTAATATTAAGTCTCAGTCTGGGTATTTGGAAGCTGGCTAATAGGACAGAGCTGACCAGCAGTCCCTATAAGAAACTCTGCCTACAACTGTGTTTGTTAATTTTATGTCAGTGAGACACAAACTAGAGTCATTTGGGAAAAGGAAACCTCAACTGAGAAAATGCCTCCATAAGATTTTCCTGTAAGCAAGTCTGTAGAGCATTTTATTAATAGTGACTGATACAGATGGGCTGCACCCAGCCATTGTGAGCAGTGCCACCCCTGGGATAGTGGTCCTGGGTTCTTTAAGAAAGTAGGCTGAGCAAGCCATGAGGAGCAAGTCAGTAAGCAACACTCCTCCATGGCTCTGCTTCATTTGCCGCTTCGAGGTTCCTGCCTCCAGATTCCTGCCCTGACTTTCCTCAGGGATGGAGTGTGACCTGAGAGTTGTAAGATGAAATGAGCCCTTTCTTCACCAAGTTGCTTTTGGTCCTGGTGTTTTATAGAAGCTTTGAGATATTAGTGAAGCCTGGCTTCTTATCTGGAATTTCAGCTCATTTTACCCTCATTTACCCTCATTCACCTTGTCAGCAGGGTTCCTGTTCTTACAGATGTGCGATTTGTGACCCCTAGCTTCTTCAGTCCAACATGAGAGAACAATACCATAGCAGTTTTGGAAAGATGGAGTCTCATTTGATACAATGTACTCTGTTGCTTGGAAATAAGTCACAGATCTTAGACAAGTGACACAGAAGACAGGAATCTTATGCAGTGGCAGGAGGCAGTCACCAAGTCATCCATAGAGCCTGCCCATCACAAACAGAAACCTAGTAGATGTATGACTTGTGTCCTAACTTACTCCAACTGTGCCCAGCCTTCCTAAGAGAAAGCCACTCACCTCCATTCGTGTTCTAGAACCTCATTTACACTTAGATGACCACAGGTTCCCAGGCCAACCTGTGATCACATGCTGTTCTGAGGTCTTCCCAGGAAAGTGAACATCCTCATTCTACCCAGTGACACTCGGTTATCGAGTATTCTGTGTCACTAGCCACCAGAAAAAGAAGAGAGAGAGAGAGAGAGAGATCATTCTAGTCAGAAAATGTACAAGTACCAATTACCAGACTGTCGTGATTTATGCGTGTACCTGATGGGACCACCATAAGTCAAGCTGGCTATGCATGAAAATACAGCCATCGACTGACAAGAGCAGAAGCTTATGACGCATGCCTCGTCTACCCCGCGCCAAGGCACTCAGTCAACTCCAAGGGGACAGACATCAGTCAAAGAAATGACTTGGCAGCCTAAATATTTAACAACTTGGTGATGACTGGAATTTTGGCTATTCAATCAGTCACACGGGCATGATCCCAGAAAGCAAAATAATGGAAGAGTGTGATTTCTCTTTTTGTAGGGCCACTCATTCCTAAATGTTCACTGAAAATCTCTTCTCTGATTCGTGTTTGAAATACAATGAGAAGAGCCTGCAATCACATCACAGCTGACCTTGCCTCTTTAAATCCTTTCTTTTCTCTCTTAGCTATATCTCGGGGCATTTTGCTTAGTGGTCCTTGGCCAGCAACTCTCAGAACACAGTGACCTGCCCTGTTGCTATTTTAATCAAATCTTAACATTTGACCCAAATTTGCTTTACTGCTCCAAAATCTAAATATCTTACACAGCTCATTAGCTCCAGTGAATAACCGGCTCCGCAGAAAAACAACAGCTTTCCATTGGGTGGGTAGAGAAATCCATGCAATCAAAAGTATTTGCTATGGCACCCATCTCGACTTCTAAGGTTAACAAAACTGTTTTGAGAACATCTGAAAGCCAAAGACCACCTAAAACAAATGTAGGCAGGCTCGTTGGGAACAAAGTCACACATAAATAGGAAATGCCACCCAGAAAGAGACAACCTTGGATAACTGGGTTGCTCTCCTCTGTAGTCTTTCTATAGGTAATTTTACAGTCCCCATGGCTTTGAAGCACCAAAGCTTTAGACTGCAAACAGATGACAAACTTACTTTTACAATCATTTGTCATGGGCTTGGGATTGGGAGGGGCAGAATAAACTCTTGACAAACACCAAGGACTCCTTTATTCTTAACTCCCCTTTATTGTCAAGGACTCCTTTATTCTAATGCGGGAACTTCGGGGAAACTTCCCTTTTCAAGGATTCCCTTTCAGGCACACTCAGTAATCTACAATCAGCTTTGTAATCTCTTCAGGAGGCAGAACCTTATCTGCTCTGGCGTTTTGAAGATAAAAATGGACAATGGAATTTCTACAGTAAAAAGACTGGACATTTTTCATTTGTTGGTTATTAACCAAATTGTTCAAATCCTATCTCATGTTTGCTATTTAGTGGGATGCCAATAACTAGTCATTAAAATTGCTGTTAATTTTAGCAACTAAGAGCCCTAATGAGTTTTAATGATTAAAATTTTTTGCATATGAATATTTGCCTGCATGTATGTATATGTGCCGTATGCATGCCTGGCGCCTGTGGAGGCCAGAAGAAGGTATCAGATCCCTTGGATCTGGAACTGTAAGTCACTGTGTAGGTGCTGGGAACCAAATGTGGCTCCTTTGCAAGAGCAGCCAGTCTCTTAACCACTGAGCATCCCTTCAGGTACTGAAATGGGCCTGGAGCACAGCTGTTTCATTCCCCAGACAGCTTGAGTCTTCCTGGAGATGTCTATGACAAGCACCTATCCAGCCTTTGCCAAACCAGCGCCAGGCCGATAGGGTGCTCACCGTCTTTAAAGAGGGTGGGTCCCGCCTTCTTGCATCATCTCTGAGGTCTCTTCCTCACTCTTGTCAGTTTTGCTCCATCGTTTTCGTCCATGATGACCCTAGCGATACCCCCTTGGATTCCTGAAGGGCAAATCTAATCCCATCCCATGACAGTCTCTAAATGCTTGAAGTCTGCTCTTGCATCCTGAGTGCATTCTTCCAAAGCTGCCCCATTCCTCAGAACATGACCCTTGCTCTACTGGGCCTCCTATCAGCACATCGCAACTATGATTTTGTAAAACAATCTTTCTTCCAGAGGGCGGGTGGGGGGGGGGAGGCTGGAGAGAGCTGTCTCAGAGAGTCAGGGGTTTCTCATGAACTGTGAGAACTTGAGTTCGCATCCCCGGGATCCATATAAAATCTGGGGATGTGGAGACAGTTCTTTGAGACTTGCTGGCCAGCCAACCTCGCTGAAGGAGTGACCTCCAGGTTCAATGAGAGAGGCCCTTCCTAAAACAACAAGCTGGAGAACAATTTAGAAAGACAGGCAGCTTCAACATGAGCCTCCGCACTTGTGTGCACACGTATGCATGTGGACACGCCGCTAGTCCATGCACAAGTATGAACGGATACACATACTCCCCCCACAAAATCATTTTTAGAATGAATAAGGCAAGGTAAGTTACCATAGCAATTGTGCCTGGAATTGGGTGGTTTGCTTCCCTGCTATTTTGTGACCCAGCCTGGAAGAAGAATTCCCCAAAGGATTTGCACTTTGAATGTCACCTATGCCAGAACATACGGTAAAGGCTGAGAACCTCTGCTTTAATAAGCCCCAGTGTGTCTTTAAAATATGTCTTTAAACTGAAGCCAAAAACCAAGAATTCCTTTTAGCAGGGGTCAGAGACTTGTTCACCAACTCAAAACTTGGTGCTCTTCCTATTGTTCAGGAGTCAGTGAAAGGCTTCCCCTCCTACATAAGGCTCAGCATTGGAAGGGCTAGCATCTGAATTTCCAAGGTGTTTCCTTTGGGCACAGGCCTAGGCCAGACTCTAAGCCAGAGGTTCTCAACATGTGGGTTGTGACCCATTCTGGGAGGTCAAATGACCTTTTCACAGGGGTCACCTAAAACCATCAGGAAACAGTGGTATTAACATTATGATTCAAAACAGTAGCAAAATTGCATTTATGAAGTAGTAATTAAAAAAAAAGTCATTTTGTGGTTGGGGATCACCACAACACGAGGAACTGTTTTAAAGGGTCACAGCATTAGGAAGGCTGCACACTACTGCCTAAGCTTTTCCACTCCCAGTCACAGGTCCGTGGGCCGTGCACCTCATCTCCTTGATGCCAGCCAGCACCGTACAAGACAGAACTTCCTCTATCTCACTGGGAAGATCGGGTTTCCCACATAGAAGTTGATAATGTGAACTTATTGCCTTAAACAAATTGTGTTCTAAACTACATTCTGAATAGGGGTTGCTAAGTTTAAAAGGAGGCTACACCCAGATTATGGAGCCAGGAAAAAAGATCAGTGGAGATTTTAGCTTGCTTTTTGTTTGCTAAGATAAACACTATAACCAAAAGCAACTCGGAGGAGTAAAGGGTTTATCTGGCATAACTTCCAGGTCACAGGTCATCATTGCAGGAGCTCAGGGAAGAAAGCTGAGGTAGGAACCATGGAGGAAGTGGAGAAAGTATTTGCCTCTCGGCTCTTGCTCAGTGAGCTTTGTTGCACAGCCCTGGCTCAGTTGCCTAGGGCGCTTCTACATCCATCATTAACCATGATGCTTTCACAGTCAGGACCACGGGTCACTTTTATCTGGGCAGTTCCACATATGAGACTCCTTCAGGTGGCTGTATGCCTCCCTTCACCTCCTCTGAGACAGAGAGGACCTAAGGGAATAGGGAGATGGTTTAGTAGATGGTAGGGTTGCTAGGCGGGTTTGAAAAGCTGACATTGGTCTCCAGAACACACATTAAAACCAAATACAACGACAAACAAACAAAACCAACAAAACCAAGCTGGGTTTGGTGGCACTTGTTTGTAATTCCAGTCCTGGAGAGGCCGAGATAAGAGAACCCTTCAAGTCTGGTGGCCAACCTGCCAAGGTAAATTGGCAAATACCAAACCAGAAAGAAACCTTGTCTCAAAAATCAGGGTGGGTGGTGTCCTGAAAAATGACATCCAAGGTTGACCTCTGGGTTCCACACACATATACATTCATACACATGTACGTAAAAATACACAAAATATTTAAGATGAGAGGAGCTAGGACATCCTGTCCAGTCACTCTCTCGCTCCTCCCACAAACGCAGCTGAGTGTGTTAGCTTCCATGTCTAGCTTGGAGGAAGCAGAGAGCGGTAGGGGCTTGGGATGGAATGGGATATTCCGTTGGACCTTGACCCTGAACCGTGTGTGCCCTGGCTTGGTAGAGTTTCCCGAATTGCATCTCTAGCTCTGGTTTCTCTCCTGAACTTGAGATCACCACCACCTATGCTGTTCCTGCCAGTGTCCTCTGTTTATTGATACCCAAACCTCCTGTAAACATCTCAGTTCAGTTCACCACAAACTGCACTCCCAAGGACCCCCAGACCGGCCTCTCCTCCTGGCTCGCCTAGGCGCACATCAGGCAAAAACCAAAAACGCCTCCTTGCATAAAATATAGCAAGGCAGAATTTTGAATCTCAGGCCCACATGCACAAGAGATGCTGGCAGGCTTTCTTGGAGATTTTAAAAGCCTGGAACACAAGAGAACTCCTTTCCCTTTGTCTTTGCCTCAAAGCAGGCACAAAGTCAGCCCACTTTCAACAACATGGACATTCTTTATCCTGGTGAATCAACACTCCCTCCCTTCTATAGATTCCTCTTCCAGGAAGCCTTCCCTGAGCGCTCTTACCTGCTATTGCCACCAGTTAACAAGACTTCCACTGCAGGATTTGAGCTCCATACCTCTGCTTTGATTTCTTGGCAATACCAATTCCAATAGAAAAATCAATGCTCAAGAGTATTAACGGGACAAATAAACAACAAATAACTCTAGTTAACTGTCGTAAGCTGGGTAAGTATATGGTTTGAAATCAGGCTTAGCGCTTCAGGCCCGAGTCTAACCCTAACTCATCCGAGGACTGTCGGCAAGCCTCTTACCCTCAGTCTGGATTTATAGAACTCAGAATGACCATGGGACATTCTTCTTAGGCTGTGGGACAATGACATGAAGCAATGACATGGAGTTGTTTAACCGTTTGGTGACGCTGTGAGGGATGGATAGAAGACAAGGAAGCCGAGGATGGTATTTTGGGGCAAGGGATGCAGAAGAAACCTGTAATGCCTTCCTCATGAAGAACAAAATTCAAGCTTGCTTATCACCTCCATTTGGAAAATGGATACTATGATAAAATAAATGAGTGGGGGGCGGGGAGGCGACAGAGTTGGTTCAGCAGCTAAGGGCACGGACTATTCTTTCAGATGATCTGGATTCAATTCCCAGAACCCACATGGCCGTTCACAGCTGTCCTTAACTCCAGCTCCAAGAGATTTGACACCCTGACATACATGCAGACAACAAAACACCAATGCACATAAAATAAAAATAAATATTTTTTTTAAAAAAAAATAAAACTCAATGTGAATCTTGAGGCTAGGGAAATGGCTCAGTGGGTAAAGTGCTTGCTGCAGAATCATGAGGACGTGGGTTCGGATCCCCAGCACACATGTAAG
Source organism: Microtus pennsylvanicus (assembly GCF_037038515.1). Lineage (NCBI taxonomy): Eukaryota > Metazoa > Chordata > Mammalia > Rodentia > Cricetidae > Microtus > Microtus pennsylvanicus. Next base: position 50,990,380 of record NC_134581.1, read on the forward strand.
AAACCAACTGGGATGGCAATGAACCTGTGACCAAAGGGCTGAAGACAGAGATGGGCAGATGAAGCAGTATAGTTGGCTTGTCACTCTAGCCCAAACAGCAAGCCCCAAACTCAATGAGAGATTTTGTCTCAAAATAACAACAACAGCAGCAGCAACAGCAATACGGAAAGTAATAGAGAAGATACCCGCTGTGGACCCCTGGTCTCCACACCTGCATACACAGACAAACTCACACACACATGCAACACTCCATAGAAGAAAGCACGGATCATCTAAGGAACAATTTGCTAATAATATGACCAGAGATTAGTGGAGTACATATGGGAACACCATTCACACATAAAACTCTGCTGTCTTTATAGACGTGGAGAGGTGGGCACTCAGAAAATTTGAGCAGGGTGCGATCGTTCATTTTCCCCTTGAAACATACCACAATGCTGTAATGAATCCTATGGGAGTCCAATGGTTAAGGTCCCAGAGCAGCCCGGCGCTGGCACTCATTAGTGATTCCAGCAGGCGACACAAGCGCTAATATTAACTATGGTTCTTAGCCTTCAGAGTTGTGGGAACGAACCCAGCATCCTGCAGAACAAACCCTTATGCTAATACAAGAGAAACTTTCTGAGGAAAAAGGGCAGCCATATCTAAGAGACCTGTCAACACCAGGGTCAGAAGGGAAGCCATAACCAGGAAAGAACCGAAATCAAAGGCTCGTGGCTGCCTCCCCTGCTCACTCTGTTTGGTGGGTGCCCACGGTGGTCATAGCTCCCTCCACAATATTTATAATGAAGGCACCGATGCTGCAGATGTCAGCCCTGATTATTCATGAAGCTTCCTCCTGCTCAGATCCACCCCGAGGCTAACAGTAAAAGTACCTGATTCCCAATTCTCAAACAGAGAAGCCTACGGAGCTTGAAAGGGGAGCTAACTAATAAAGTTTGCATATCCCTAAGAAAAATAGCACCGAGGAAGAAGAAAAAGAATGGCAAGATTAAACAAAAACAGTCAGCGCGGGTGGAAAATGATAAAAATTTTAAAAGGCAAGAACTTAAATCTATTTTCATTTTTTTCCTCTCCCTCTTTTTTAATGTCCCCATTCATTTACATTTCAGTATAAACCGTATGGAAGGATCGGCTGTCTCATCTGCTGGCTGCAGAGCTGAGGGTTTCGGCGCACTTGCTGGCTGCGGGATGCTGCCGAGGTCTATTCTTGAGAAGGCTCTGGTAACAAAATTGTGGTGAGGGCAGAGACAGAGCTTTGTCTCTCTGATTCTGTGAGATAGTAACCAAGGCTCCCCTGGAGCTCTCATTTGGGCTATCTATATTGAATCCATAGTCCCCGGCTCTCTGGTCCCTTGGTTCTATGGCCAAGTCACTCAGTTGAGCATTCCTCTTGCGGTGTCAATCTGACAGGTGAGAATCGCCTAGGACACAAACCTTTGGACGTGTTTGTGAGGGAATCTGCAAAGAGGTTTGACTGAGGTCAGAAGATCCACCCTGAAGGCAGATGAAGCTGGTCCATTGGTTGGCGTTTCAGTCTAAAACCGGGAGTGGGATGAGCACCAGCATCTATCTCTCTGTTTCCTGGCTGTAGATGCAATGTTAACAAGCAGGTATACACATACACATCGATTTTAAAATAGTTAAGAACTGGGGGAAGCAAAAACCGAGCCATCATCGCATCCCGGGCATTGTAACTCAGACAGTATAAAGGCTCACTCCCAGGCAAGTATGCCCACAGCGGCGCCAGAAAGTTGTAACTGGAGGTTGCTCATCCAGCCAGTCCCACAGCCACTTTTAAAATAACCATTCAGAGTTTTAATATTAATTACATGCTATTTGGCCTATCAGCTCAGGTTTATTATTAACTAGCTCTTACAACTTAACCCATTTCTATTAGTTTATATTTTACCACTATGCTTGTGACTTGTTACCTCACATCTTGTTTCTCTGGCAGCTGCTGGCGTCGCTCTCAACTCTGCCTTCTTTCTCCCTGTTTTCAGTTTATTTTCCTGCCTAACTATATTCTGCCCTGCCATCGGCCAAAACAGCTTCCTTATTAATCAATGGTAATAAAACATATTCACAGCCTACAGAGGGGCATACCACATTAGAGAGTAACGCAACTTTTACTGCCATATCAACTGTATGGAGTCCCTGTTTGATTACCCACTGCTGACAAGACCCAGTGTGGGTACCACAAAACAGATGCTGTGATTTCTATCCCCCCACTCCCGAAAGTTTCCACTGAAGCACTTGGATTTGTACCACTATCTCACCAGAAGACAAGTAGTTCAAGAAAACCCCATTGCTTTATACAGACCAGCATGAGTCTACTGTGGAGGTACCCACAGAGGGTACACTCTACACACAGCTGTTCACACCACACCACACCTTAACTGTTAGCCTGTTCTCACCTTGAATGACTCACAGACACCGGGTCTCTTGGACTTCAGGATGGTACACGCTGTGCTTAAGTATATCCAGAGAGATCACACTATTTGCAGAGAGAGAGAGAGAGAGAGAGAGAGAGAGAGAGAGAGAGAGAGAGAGAGAGAGAGAGAGAGAGAGAAGAGAGAAACTCAACATTGTAGAACAAACCAGCACTGAAGATTTATCTTTGGAAGAAATCACTTACCAAGAAAGTCAACCAGCTTTGCCAATTCTGCTTTAGAGAAATGAAAAAGCAGGCAGCAAAGGAACCACGCACACCAGTAACATGTTCTAAAGGTAATTAAGTCAGTGAAATACCTGATGAAGAACCTGAGAATCATTCAGAAACGTCCAAGAAGAGCCAAGAGAATGCAAATCAATGGTTAAATGAAGTTTAGAAGATGGTGCAGGATATGAACGAGAAAATGAGCAAAGGGAGAGAGACTTTGGAGACAAGATCAGCATGAAAATGAAGAATTTAGTAACTCAGATTTTTAAAAAATCATTTGGAAGCTTAAATGACAGACTAGATTGAGAGAAAGAATGCTGAATAAATGGTTGAGAGCACTTGCTGCTCTTGCAGAGGACCCAGGTTCGGTTCCCAGCGTTGTTAACACAGGGCACCTCACAACAGCCTACACCTCTAGCTCCAATGGCTTTGACATCCTAATCTGGCTCCTGTATTCAACTGCTCTAAAATGCACGTATCCCACACACAGACACACATAATTAAAAGTTAATTTCTTAAAGTATAAGAATTAAAGATGTGTCTTTTATAACTTTCACACACAGAGCCAGGTGTGGTAGCTGCACACCTTTAATCAATACTAAGATGGCAGAGGTGGACAGATTTCTGTGAGCTCCAGGCCAACCCAGTTTACATAGTGAGTTTCAAGACAGCCAGGGCTCCATGATGAGATCCTGTCTCATTGCATACGTACATATATACCTAAGAGCTCATTCAAAAATAAAAAATAAAAATAATAAAATATGAAGACCGCATGTAAGATCTTTGTGGCTCCATTAAAAGACCAAAAGCCACAATTGTGACCATATTCAGCCCCCTCTGTCCCCTTCTTCCCAGTTATTCTCCTTCCTACGTTCTATCTTTTGGGTATATACGTGCTGTTATACTTGCCGTGTGTTTATGATTACAATGTCACAACATTTCAGAAGCCAGCATTTCACAGTACACTCTCCATTCTTGGGTCTAGCATTCTTTCCACTCCCCTTTTCCAGGATGTTCCTTGAGCCCGGGAGGGAGTAATACAGATGTCTTACTTATGACTGAGTACTTATTAGCTGCATATTCTCAGCACTTTAAGACTTAAAAAATAATAATAACAAAATCCAATGCTTGAAGTCTACTGTTGGTATCATAAGTCTAAGTTGATGTGTGTATTAAGTAACTATGGTGGTATGAAAGAAAATGGCCCCCAAAGGGACTGGCACTATTAGAAGGTGTGATCTTATTGGAGTAGGTGTGATCCTGTTAGAGGAAGTGTGCCACTGTGGAGGTGGGTTTTGAGATCTCATATATGCTCAAGATAACCACCCAGTGTCTCAGACCACTTCTTGTTGTCTGCAAGATGTAGGACTCTCAGTACCATGTCTACCTACACAACACCATGTCCCATCACGGTAATAATGGACAAAACCACTGAACTATAATAAGTGAGCCACCCCAATTAAATGTTTTCCTTTGAAAGAGTTGCCATGGTCATGGTGTGTCTCTTCACAGCAATCGAAACCCTTACTAAAACAGTAACCAACACCAGAACTCTACCACTGGGCAACACCCCCAACCATAAATTGGTTTAGTTTTAGGTTTTTACAGGTTAAGGAGATGGCTCAGTGATTAAGAACATGTGCTCTTCCAAAGGACCTGAGAATGGTTGTCAGCTCCCACATCAGGCTACTCACAACTGCCTGCAACCACAGCTCCAGGAGGTCCAGCACCTTTATCTGGCCTTGTAGGCACCTACATTCACATAGTGCACACATACACACACACACACAAATGGGGAGGGGGATGGAGAGAGAGAAAAATCAAACTAAATCTTTAAGGTTTAGACTTGCAGAAACATTACATAGTATAAATCTCTTTATAGTTAATATCTAACATGGCACTGGGGTGCAGAAACATTTATGACAAATGACCTAACAAATAGAAATCATTATCGGAAAACAGTAAATTAATTTGCCTATGCTAATATTTCAACTTTTCATAATAAAAGACACAATGAGCTAAACTACAAATACAAGATACCGATTAGAAAAACACTTTCAAAAACAAAGTTGGCAGGCTTCAATAAATGTCATATTTTTCTTTAAAATGTTCTCAAGCCAACAAGAAAGGAAAACATCAGTTCACAGATGACAACAGAATGATAAAAAAAATGGGGCTGGAGAGATGGCTCAGAGGTTAAGAGCACTGACTGCTCTTCCAGAGGTCCTGAGTCCAATTCCCAGCAACCACATGGTGGCTCACAGCCATCGGTGATAAGATCTGCTGCCCTCTTCTGGCCTGCAAGCATACAGACAGACAGAACAGTGTATACATAATAAATAAAAATCTAAAAATAAATAAATAAAAATACAATGATTAAATTTAGTAGTACTTTTTTTTAAATGCACAGTTGAAGGCTGGGAAGATGAGTTTGACATGCAAATGGGAGGACCAGAAGTTGGATTCCCAGAACCCACATAAATGCCAGCTGAGTGTGGTGGCCTGCCTGTAATTCCAGCCCAAGAAGGCAGGAATAGGGGATTCCCAGAGCAAGCTGGCCAGCAAGACTAGACATATGCATGAGCTCTGGGTTTGACTGGGAGACCCTGGCTCAATAAATCAGGTGGAAGAGCATCAAAGATGATCCCCAACATCAACTTTGGGTCACCACATGCACAGGCACACAGGTACATGTGCATCTACTCACAGGTGCTCCTAAACACATGCAAAAATATGAACACACACATGCACATGGCACATGCACACAAAGTGGAAAAAGAAAAATGCAAATTTAAAAATATGTGTCATCAAACTGACAACAAAATGCCTACCAATATCATATATTGACATGGAGCAGTGTTAATGGGAACATGGATTGTTTTTATTCCAATGTACTTTGGAGAACAATAGTGTGAGATTGGAACCATGTATGCTGCAAAGTCCAACTGCCTCTAGGCATCTTTTACATTTGAGAAGAGGTCACGTTTTGGTAGTAATTTACCTAATAGCTAAAAATTTAGAAACAATTATCAAAGTTCATCAATAAAAGAACTGCTTAAAATTATTGCTATGGTAAAATATGACATAGTAGTTCAAATATTCAGTCATCCATTTACAGAGCTCCTTAGACAAATCTCGAAAACTAAATATTGATTTGAAAAAAAAAGGATTTTGCTCTTTTAAAATAAATTTAAACACGAGATGTTACATATGCTCAGAGGCACATGTAGTTAAAAGTGTAAAATAACACATGCATTGATAAACACAGAATCAGAATAGAATTTGCTTCTGTGAGGAAAATAGATGAGACCAGGGACCTGAGAGATGGCTCAGTGGGTAAGAGCACTTACTGCTCTTACAAAAGACCAGAGTTTGGTTCCAAGCATACACGTCTGGTGGCTGCCAATTGCCTGTAACCCCAGCTCTGGGGATCCATGCCCTCTTCCTGTCTTAGTGGGCACTGCACTAACAGGAACACACCCACACACATATATACAAAATTTTAAATTTAAAATAAAATCTCTAAGAATTGAGATGCATTTTTAACTACAAATGTAACAACTTATACTCAGAAAAAAATGAAGATGGCATGAGGCATTTGGTTGTATATATTTTAAAGTTTCTTTTGACAAGATTTAGCTGAGTAGCCCAAACTGGCCACAACTCTTGGGCTCCCGAACATTGTGATTATGGACATGTACCCTCAATCATCAATCAAAAAAATGAGCCACAGGCTTGCCCGCAGGTCAATCTGGTTGGGACATTTTCTCTATTGAGGGTCTCTCTTGTCAGACGACTGTATCTTATGGCAAGTTGAGAAAAACTATTCAGCACAGAGGAGATATTAATACACATGCTTCTTCTATCAAATACATTGATTAGTTGGCAACCATATCGACAGAGATTTAAAACTACTTCAGGGTTGACAAAATGGCTGATTCTCTGTGTGTGTTCTCTGTGAGCTGGTGATCGAGGGCTTCCTAGGGTTTAGTGGAAAGCTCTGCCATCTTCCACCCAGCATCCCCCTCGCTAGGTCCACAGCTCTCCCACACTCTATCACATGTCAGGTCAGGCAGTCAAAGGAGGATATTTAGGAGAATTGTGTGTATGGGTTACTTTTCTCCTTGCTGGGATAAAATACCTGGAGCAGGTGGGGGGGGAGGAGAACTTTACAGAAGGGAGTGTTTCTTTTTGGCTCACATTTCAAGACAATAGTCCACCACACTAGAGAAAGCAAGGTCGTAGAGCTCGAGGCGGCTGGTCACGTCGTATCTACAAACAGGAAGCAGACAGAGATGAAGCCTGGTGTTCATTTTGCTTTTCCCTTTTTATTCAGTCCAGTACCATGGATGATGCTATCCATGCTTAGGGTGATCTTTCCACTTCTATTATCCTAGTTCAGACACTCCCTTACAGACATGGCCAGAGATTTTTCTTGGTGTGGGAGTGGGCAGATGGTATCTCAAAGTCCCATGAGCTTGACAATCGATAGTAACCTTTACAGTGTGTTTCACAATTTTTAAAGACACAACTGGAAATCAGTACACTTATCTGCCTCTTACACCCCACTGGCTAGAATATTGCTACTTGGGTATGTTGCACAAGGCACTGTCAAAGATACATGTACCTGGGTAGGAAACCACATGCCTGGGTGAAGTCCGCAGTTCATCTATCAAGGGAGGATATGAAGAACGGATAGAGCTGGACGCCAGCGGCTTTTGCTGTAGATGGGTGAGATCCATTCAGAGCAATCGTGGATGGGGCGCTTGCCTTGAGCTTGGCTTCCACCCCTACACGGAACACTGGCCTCTCTCCTCGGAGCTTCCTGAGTGCTAAACTTAGCTGACCTCCCTTCCGGGAGCACCTTCCCAGACACTTTGTGAAAAGCGAGGATTCAAAGGCATCAAAATGGTGGCAGGTGTGGTTTCATCTATGCATCCGTTGAGCCAGCCAAGGGAGTCTGGGAGGCTTTTGTGTCGTCTTTGCGTGCTCCACAGACTAGGTGACCCTTGAACTGAGGCCCCAAGAGAGATACAGCAGTATACTCACAAGGACAAGAAGAGTCTGATAAAAAAAAATCAAAGATTTTTTAAAAATAGCTGCCATAATAACTTCTGGTTCAGCACAGCTGTAAATTAACCGGACAGTGAGCTGCAGAGAAAACAGGACAAGAAAGATGAGGAGGGTCATGGGCAGAATTCATGCATGCAGAGCAATTGGGCAAGGTCAGTCAAACTTTATCCTGTCTGTAGAGAGGGAGCTACTACCAAAGTCTGAACAAGGGGACCTCTTAGATTTTCTAGATCATCCTAAGCCCTTGGAACATCTCAGCCCAATCATCTCACCCCTTAAAGCAGTGGTTCTCAACCTTCCTAGCGCTGTGACCCTTCAATGCAGTTCCTCGGTTGTGGTGACTCCGAAACAGAATGATTTCAGTGCTATTTCATAACAGGAATTTTGCTACTCTTTTGAATCGCAATGGAAACATCTGATACATGGCTTCTGTGAAAGGGTTGTTTGACCACCAAAGGGGTTGCTATCCATAAATTGAGAACCGCTGTTTTAAGGGCTGAGGGTGTTTCTCAGTGGGTAAAGGGCTCGCCTAGCCATGCTCAAAGCTATCCATCCCCAGTACCATATAAACTGGTCATGGTGGTGCACACCTATAATCTCAGCACTCAGCAGAGATGACCAACAAACGCCATGTTGGATCCAGAGTCCTAATGCCCAAGAAACAATTTTCTCACTTTCCCTTGTATGAAGCACTTCCGTTCTCAGTGTCTGGCATGAATAATGTCTTCAAGAGACTGCCCTATTGTAGGAGCAGGTGGACTTATGGCTAGTACAACAAATGTCTTGTTCACATTTTTTATCATTCCATTTGTGTGACATCTGTTAATATTGCTAATGCCTCTTATGTGGTGAAACAACTCAATGGTTACTTGAATCGCCCTTGAAATGTTACAATAGCACACCAGATTGTTGATACCTGTGTGCCCGGTTTTAGCCAAAGGGTTGGTAGAATACCATAGCCCAAATGGGAGGCTGGGTCCAGTGGTAACTGGGGACCCTATTGCTGGCAATCTTAATGCCTGTTGCCATGGGCATTCATCTCTGAATCCTGTGTAAGATCAGACAATCCATGAGAATGCAGCATATGGTCACTTAGCAAGTCCTTCTGAGCCTGTTGGCCAGTAACTTGAATGTACTCCAGGTTTGGTTGCAAATACTGCACCAACAATGAAGACTCCTCTGTAGATGGGCAACTTCTACAGAAGAGGGCCCACCTAAGACAGGGAAGGGGCCTCCCAAAGACGGGTAAGGGTTTACTCTTCTGAGATGACCTAAGACAGGAGGGTCTTCTCTTTTATAAAAAATTTAGGGGGGAGTTGTTGGGACCAATTGAGTCCTGGCCTTCAGCTGCTCTTCCCTGCTAGAGCCTTCTAATTGAAGTAGCTAAAAGCTGTGCTTTGCCTAGAGGATCAGAGGATGGGATTTTCACCTGTTGGCAGTGTATTTAAGCCTCCGTGGTGCTATTAAAGAGGGTTTTTTGGTACCAGTGTTGAAAGGTCTGTGTGTCAGTCTGTCTCTGTGTGTGTATTTTCAACCTCCAGCCCCTTGCCCGAAGCTCGTGAACTGGGGTCTAAGCACATAGAGCGCAGACTGGGGCCGCGGTACGCGGCATTCTGTAAAGCAAAGGACACTGGCATTAAGACAAAAAGGCAACCTACTGAGTGGGAGAAGATTTTTACCAACCCTGCATCAGCCTTTGCCTGATCTCCAAAATATATAAAGAACTCAAGAAACTGAATATTAAAATTCTAAATAACCCCTTGAAATTCTTAAGCAACTAATTAGGATATAAAACCAACAGTATGAAAAGTAACATTTTTAGAGTTCATTCCATGGGGCACAAGATAACTTGAATATTTGCATTACCAAATACTTATCAAGATCTACTATTCCTTACAATGACCAAGAATTAGAGTGAAAAACTTAGACATGTTTATTGCCTCCAAGGAATTTATTGTGTGTGTTACCTCATGTATATCAATACATATCTCATGGAGATATATATTAGATGGCGTTAGCTGCTGGAGATTGAACTGCGAGCCATAGCCCCAGCTCACCTCCAGGAAACTTCAAGTCTAGTCATTGATACAGCTCATGCTGTGGTCGCCATTCCCACCAGCACCGCGTATCAAGGCAGATCGGACAGCATCAGTTCTGCTGGGTGATTAACATGCCCATGGCTCCAAAAGATTCCATAAGCAACTCCTATTTGGATCCATCACAATGCCTTGTACAGTGCCCTGTTCATGAGGTACATGTGTGCTTGCAATCATTTAACCACCACCTTCCCAGGCGTGGTGAAAATCCTGGTTCATAATGACTTCCAGTTGCCATGGTGTGAAGAGTCCCATCATGGCCAATGTCATCCCAAGTTCTGAGAGACTATAAAGGACCTCCAGTCCTCCACTGGGTACACTCAGTGTATGGAGAAACAGCAAGAAGCAATCTAGCATAGCCAAACTCAGTGGGAAAGAAATAGTAGTTTTGATGGAAAACTGCCAGACCACCTCAGACAGTAGTAGAGAACAGTGCCCCACTTGGGAAGTTTACTGAGTTTTATAGGGGCAAATGGGGTGGTGGGGAGGATAGCTCAGTTGCTGGAATAGCCAGGTGAGTTACCATGGGGACTCTGGAGATTTATCATTTCTGGTCAGAAGTGCTCAGGTGCCAACTGCAGCGGTCAAGAGCATTCAGGTGTGAACACGGCAGTCAGGAGTGCTCAGCCAGCCATCCAGGGCTTTCCAAGAAATCATTCAGGTTTCTGTTTCTCAGCAGAACCAAGTCTCCTAGCAAAGCTACACCCTGGTGGGATCTGGACCATCACCCTAAAATCTTGTCATCCATCACTGCCATTTTGGGGGTCCTGGCTTAGAGACCAACCACTTGATAACTATGGGATGGAATGGGATGGGATGGGATGGGATGGGATGGAAGATGGGGCGACCTTTATATGATTTATAATACTATGGTCAATGAAGAATCTACTGAAGTGGTGATGTTCCTCGACCTTTCTCTGGGTTACCATAAGTCAGGTTCTTGTTTGAATCGAGAAGTTTCATTAGTTACCTACATTCTATACGTGTTTTGACTGCACATATGTTTGTGTGTTGTGTGTGCCTGGTATCCATCAAGGTAAAAAAGAGGCCATTGGATCTCCTGACACTGGAGTCACAGATGCTTATGGCTTCTGGTGACAGAACCTGGATTCATTGGAAGAGGGGTCAGTGTTTTTAACCACTGAGATATCTCTCCAGCCCCTGCAACCAATAATTTTATTTCACTTCCTGATTTTATTATTATAAAAAAATTCCAAGAGTAGCTTTAGTGGAATGCCTCCTCAACTTCAGGATACATGTGAACTGTGTGTGTGTGCGTGCACACACACACACAAAAGGCCCAACATTTACTGTTAACCAAAAAAAAATGTATGCTGTTAGTGAGTAAAGCAAGAGCACTAAGTAACAATAGCAGACACCATGGACATGAGAAGTCACTGAACATTAGAACACCTACTGAGTTCTCAATTTAATCCATAATCCTGAATAAACCTCTTACACAGGCGCATGCCTTGCCGGTCCTGGTGGCCCTCTCCATCCCTGCTCTACCTCTCTCAAGGCACCTTCCCTCAGCCACTTCAGCCACCTGAGACAACCCTACTGGTGTCCCCGTCCTGCCTCTCCCTTACTCACCGAGCTCTGCCTGATCCTTTAGAGTCAGAAGCAGAACCACATTTTCTTTTTTTTTCTTTTTTTTATGTATTTATTTATTAAGGATTTCTGCCTCCTCCCTGCCACCACCTCCCATTTCCCTCCCCCTCCCCCGATCAAGCCCCCTCCCTCATCTGCTCGAAGAGCAATCAGGGTTCCCTGACCTGTGGGAAGCCCAAGGACCGCCCACCTCTATCCAGGTCTAGTAAGGTGAGCATCCAAACTGCCTAGGCTCCCACAAAGGCAGTAAGTGCAGTAGGATCAAAAACCCACTGCGATTGTTCTTGAGTTCTCAGCATTCCTCATTGTCCGCTATGTTCAGCTAGTCCGGATTTATCCCATGTTTTTTCAGACCCAGGCCAGCTGGCCTTGGTGAGTTTCCAATAGAACATCCCCATTGTCTCAGTGTGTGGGTGCACCCCTCGCGGTCCTGAGTTCCTTGCTCGTGCTCCGTCTCCTTCTGCTCCTGATTTGGACCTTGAGATTTCTGTCCGGTGCTCCAATGTGGGTCTCTGTCTCTGTCTCCTTTCATTGCCTGATGAACAGAACCACATTTTCAACTTAGTAAAATCAGTCTCCGGTTTGACTAAGGCCTTTGTTTTCTTACTCTCTTCATTTGAACCTCCACTTCAAAATGTCCTTATGAGATAGGAATACATATCTGTCTCCTCAATTTCAAACTGCCCTTTCTTACATCTCACGGCTCCCTCCACCTCAAACCACTGAGCATGAGTGTGCACATGTGTGCACATATGTGTGTGTGTGTATGTGTTCAAGTGTGGCTTTGGTAAGCGTGACTCGTTTGATGTTGGAGAGATGACTTAGTGGGTGAAGAGCTGGCCATACAGCATGAAAACCTGAGTTCAGATCCCCAACACCCATATAAAAAAAAGTTGGGCGTAGACACTGCACATCTGTAATCTGAGCACTGGGTAGACAGAGACAGGAGGATTCTTGAAGTGCTTAATGGGTCAGCTACACACACACACACACACACACACACACACACACACACACTAGCTAAACTGTTTTCTCCAAGAAATTCAGCTTGCTTTGTGAGGAAAAGTTCTTGTGTGCTGGATGTCTCAGGGTTCTACCCATGACTTCTGGATGCCCACGCCCTTCCCTGACCTAGTTGGAACAGTCCGTGCCCCTGTTCTCTGATGCTAGTGAGCTCGTCTACCTCTGAAGAACACATGAGGCTGCAAAGGAAAGCAAACTCACCCACCTAATCAATCACAAGAAACCATGCACATCCCTGTCCATTCCGGAAGCATTTAATGAATGCTATATATCTTATTTCCGTGGGTTTATTGTTCTAACACTAGACAATATTCATCAGTGGATCACTCTACAAATTATTAAATCTCATCAAGGAAGCGCCTACACTCTTGGTTTTCCTTGGCAGAAATAAATTCCTTGTTTAATATATGTGTGGATACAAATTAATTCTTCTCCTTCTCAATGACTCCTGCCCTGGAGAACCCCACTGAACATACATCATCTAGGGATCCTAAAATAGCGCTGTATTTTAGCACTTATTAAAAGCATTCTCTCTAAGGATGGGTATTCTATAACCTGAGCCAAAGAGAGAGCGATAATGCAACTCTCTTACAAAGAGACTTTAGCAAGGGAAGATCTAGTCAGAGAAGCGGCAGGTGAGATAGCTCAGTGGCTAAGGGCACTTGCCACCAAGCCTGACCACCTGAGCTCCTCACCTAAGTTAACCGGATTGAAGCAAAGAATCAACTACGGAACTTTATCTTCTGACCCCCATATACATGTTGTGATGAATGTATGCATGTGTGCACCATATACACACATAAGAGATGGTAGATAGATAGATGATAGATAGATAGATAGATAGATAGATAGATAGATAGATAGATAGATAGATAGATAGATAGATAGAAAATAATTGTCTTTTTAAAATGACAATTTTTAAAATTTTAAATTTTTTAAAAAATTTTTTAATTTGGGAGGCCCTGTTTGAGAAAACTATGACAACAAACACAAAATTAAGTATCCACACCAATGTTTATTCAAAAGAGTTATATTCAAGTAAAGAGTCCTGAAAACTCAAGCTTTCTGAACTTCACAGTAACTGCTTCACTTCCTGAAGATTGACCAAAGAAGTGCTTTCTACCTGTTGACCCAGTACATGGAAAAGCCAGTTAGTCTGCACATTGGCCTTCTGAGAGAAGCACATCACTGAAGCCTTGCCTGAGGGTGTGAACAACGGCTCCTCACTCCAGAGAGGGCACCAGAGTCTTGCTTCTATGCTTGTCTTGCTTACCAACCAATAAAATTATTTGACTTACTCTCAGGAGCACAAGTGGCCTTGAAACCCTCACATCCCTGAGAAATCTCACCTTGGCATGGATGATGACTTGCCATGGCCACATAGATGGAGTCCCTCAGCTAACTTTCCACCCTCCATATACTCCAGCACCTCCCCCAGCCCTATGTGCAGGAGGGAGTGCCTAGTGAATTCCCTGTGGTCAGGGTACCACCAACGTCTAACAGGCCCGAACTTAGTAACTCTTCTGCAGATGGGCACATCTGATCTGATAAAGCTGGCGATGGCTGTGCTGTCTCAGAGGACAGCATCCCACAGCAGTCATGACTTCCAGCTTCATTCTTCAATTAAGGAGACATAGTTCCAGAGAGGGTGACCCATTTTTCCAGGGTCACAGAGTCACAGAAGGCAGAACCAGGACCAGTCGCAACAAGCAGAGCTGCCTCCTAAGGCACACAGCCTTCTAATCTGTCTTTTGTCACTTCTCAACATTATTTTTATTCCATCTTAAATTTCATCAGGAAAAGAGGCAGGGATTTAAGAGTTGATTTTTTTAAACTTATAAACGAACACAGATTTGAACCCCGAGGTTGCACAGCGGACATTCTATCATAAGACTTAGGTTTTCAAACTCAATCCTCCCAAACTAAATGAGCTTCTTCATCAGCCTCGGCCAAATGGGTTTCAAGTGGCTGCAGGTTATAGTGCTGGCCATTGGGTTCTCAAAATCACTAAGTTGGGATCATTTCCAATGTCAAACTGGTACTTAACAGGCAAGAGCTAAGAATCTGACTTGATTTATTTCAGAGTACAATCCTTCCCAAGCTAAGGTATTATTCTATAATTCCTCACATTACCAAGAAGTGTCATCAAACAGAAAATAAAGATATTTTTCACATCCTTAAGTAATTCAAAAAAATTGGGGGCTGATCCTCGTAATGTGGAAGGCTCAGAATAAAGTTGCTCACTTTCAATGGGAGCGTTAACTTCCTTAAGCCACAGGGCCTCAAGGAGGGTGAAGTGGGTAATTTGACAAATGGACCCTCAGAGGTAGAAAGAGTAAAGGCACCCAACATATGCTCCAAAATCATTCAAAACTTTAAAGCCTCAAAGAATGGTGCAAGCTATGAACTGGGATAGTTAAGAGGGTTAGTTAAATATGCCGTTCCTTGGGTAGAGCACACAGTATGCCTACAGCCACAGACCTGCTCTGTATTTCAACAAAGAGAAAGTTCCAGGGTTGTCTTGTCCACCGACACCTCAATAGTCAAAGCAATTAAGAAACATTTCATTTGTATGATAATTAAGATATATTTGTCGGGGGCCAGTAAGAGACAGCAAAACGGCTCAGTGGGTAAAGGCGCTTGTTGTGTATGTTGTATGGGGATGGGGGCTACCTTCACAGCCCAACATCTGTCATCTTGAATCGAGCTGTGCCAGCTTGCAGATCATCACATCCAATGGTCTTAGGCAACCCCTGTGAAACAGTCATTTGACTCCCCCAAAGGGGTTTCAACCCACAGGTTGAGAACCACTGTCTTAGAAAACTGTAGAATGCCCCCTCTCATAAATATAAAGCCTAAAACATCTAGAGGGCCCAACAACCATATCAACATGTGTAAAGTTGAAAGACATCTTTAACCACTAGAAAAATGAGCTCCAGGTATGCATGAGATGGTATTTAGATATAATCAATGTTGTGTCTTAACTTTCATAAAAACTTTATAGCTTATTACACTGAAATAAACATGGTATGAATCACTCATGTAATCTTACCACAAAAAGATCACTGCCAATTAAATGTCACAGCCAGGGATCTACACAAATCAGAACCCCCCATTCACACCCACTACAAGGCTATTACCTTCTCCTATACAGAGTGTGCCCAAACAAGTAAGTTAGGGGCCACAGAGATGATTCCTGCCTTCAAGTGTGGCTGTGCAAGCACCAAGACCCGAGCTGGATCACCAGCTCCACCCAAAAGTGGAGTGTCAGCAGTTTGTGCCTGTAGTCCCAGCACTTAGGGGAGTGTGCTAGGGTTTGCTAACCACCTAGTCTAGCTGAAATACCACAATCTAGGGTTTAATAAAAAACTGTGTCTCAAAAACCACAGTGCAGGGCTGGGGAAGTGGCTCAGTGGTTAAAGCACGTGCCATACAGAGTTTGTATGTCCAGAACCCACGTAATTGCTGAGTGAGCATGGTGGCTTGCCTTCAATTTCAGCCTTGAGAGGCATAAACCGGGCTGGCTAGTGAGACTAGCTGTGGGTTTGTGAGCAAGCTTTGGATTTGATTGGCAGGCTCTGCCTCGATGAATAAGGTGGAAGAATAGAGGGTGGTTGTCAGTATCAGCCTTGGACTTCTACATGTACATGTACACACATGTGTCCATAGATACACACACTACACACATGAAAATAAAAATAACAAAAAATACTGGGGAGATTGATTGTGGAAGACCCCTGACATTAAGTTCTGGCCTCCGCATGCGTTCATTCAGACACAAATTATACACTCACAAACATGTGCACATATAAACACACACACATGCACACACATGCCTACTTGAGGTAAGAGACCATATGAGTGCAGGAATTCCAGTCTTGATATGTGAGGACTGTGTCCAGTAGCTTAAAATATTAGGAGGGGACAGGAGTTCCTTTCAGCTAGGCAAAAGGCTTTCGTGTGAATGCGCTAGCTTTTACTGTGCGATTCTCGGAATCAAACATAAACCAACATTAAATGGAGGTGATAAAAATGGTTACTCTGGAACACCTTGTTTCCCTGCGTCAAACACTGTGCTAAGGACACAGTATTCATTAGCCCCATAAACCGCCACTGACACCCTAATACTAATGAATGGTCATCAGCAATAAGCAGATTTAAGTTGGAACACAGATGACTACCCAAACAATTAGAGCCACTCTGAGCGGAAACAGGCCACGTGTACTGTCGCAGAATGTAATCAGTTTCAGGGTTTAAGAAGAAGGAGGATGCCAAGGGAAAGGGAACTAGTGGGAGACTTCAGGCAGCTGGTAGCACCTGGGTCAGAACCCCCTGAGTCCATGCTATGCCACACTAAAATGAAAAGGACAGCTAAGAGATACTTCTAAAGAAATAAAACTGGGCGGGGGAGGGGGGGAAGGAGATGCCGTTCATAGACATCAAGTATGATAGCCTGGAATGGAAAATGTCCCCCACAGCTTCACATTTGGGACACTTGGTCCCCAGCTGGTTGTACCGCTTAGGCGGCTGTGGAACCTGCAGGTGGTGAAGTAGGTCGCTGGGGAAGACCTTTGAAGATTACGTCTGCCCTTGCTTCTGCCTTTGCTCGCCTTTCCTGGTCTATCATGGCGTGCACAGTTGCTGTGACCCACTCAGCCGTGCCTTCAAAATATTCTGAAAGTCTGAGCCCAGATTAGCCTTTCCTCTCAGAAGGGGGCTGTCAGGTGTCCTTGTCACTGCACTTGAGAAAGTAACATATCAGGTATCTCCAACAGGAGGACAAATGCTTGAGCCTCTGGGAGCTTTCTTTGGTCCTTGATAAAGGAAAGAAGCGATGGGGTCAAATGCGAGTCAATGAGCCCTTGAAGCCGCAAATGCCCTCCAGGCCTTATGTGAACCGAGGTGAAGACATGATTCCTTTGACTCCTTCACAACTGAACCCAGCTGCTAGTGCCTAGCAGAGGGGCAGTCTCAGGACCTCCATTTTTCCCCACTCCAAACTACTATGGCTCTCTATTTGTCGTTATTAAGATGGGGTGCATGCCAAACAGCCCTGGTGGACATCTGGGGAATAGCATCATAGGCATTCTGAAAGGACTTCATTTCTGGAACACTACCAGCATCCAGGCATACTTAGAAAAATAAATTAGACCTCTTGAAAATAGCTCTGGGGCATTTCGGATAAATAAGATGTGTGATGCATCAAGTTTTGTAAAATCACATACAGTATCCAACTGGGCAACGTCTTTCTGTTTTTGTATGTATTCTTCAGTCTAAAGAGCAATTAAACATACTCCTTAAGGCATGCTTGTTTGCGTCTTTCCTTCCTTCTTTCCTTCCTTCCTCTTTCTTTCTTTCTTTCTTTCTTTCTTTCTTTCTTTCTTCCTAACCTCTTTTACATCTTAGACTCTTGCTTTATAGCTCTGACCAGCTGATAATCACTTTTAGCCCAGGCTGACCTCAAACTTCTTACCTTCCTGCCCAAGCCCCACAGGTGCTAGAACTACATCCCCCACTTTAAGATGCATCTTTGACAGGAAATGGAAGAGAGGAAGAGGAACGAAGAGGGAAGGGGAGCTGGGTGGAAGGGGATGGGCTGACAGTCGAGTGGGTAATAGAAAGGAGGAGACACACCTGTGGGCCCTTGGAAAGGGTGTGAGCGGCTCCCTAAAAAGAGGAACTACTCAATGAATGGCTTTCCCTGAAGAGAGCAAGCTCTGAAGACAGGTGAAGGATGTAGACACCGCCCACAGCCTGTTCCTTCCTAGCTTTTTGCTTAGAAACAAGGCCTTGAAGGACTGGGTGGCTTTATAGTAAAAGGGAATCTCAAAAGCACTGGGGATCAATTTCTCTCCGAACCCCATCCCATCAGCTGCCTCTGAACTAGGAAGTGTATGGTGCTGGCCTATAGCCCCGTCCTGAAAAGACTTCCATTTGCCGAATGATTCTTCTGGAAGGATCATGGAACAACAGCAAAAGACTCGAAAATCCAGCGCAAGCAGAAATGCTCTCCGAGCAGTTTGTCCAAGTTCCCAGGCAGGAGGCAGGTGTTCCCTTCCCCTTAAACAACGACCATTTGTTTTACTTTGATGGGTCCTCCTGAATAATGGTTTCGTCATTAAACATCTGGCTTCTTCTTAGCAGATTAGGCCTCCAATGAGGAAAGTGTGTTTATGATTCTAATTTGAAACACAGCACATTAATATGCTGATTCTCATCATGTTTGCCTTAACCTGTTTGGAGAAATTATGACTACAAATATCTTGTACACAACACCTCTAACCAGCAGCTTGTACAAACAACACGAGAGCGGGAGCCGCCTCATCCAGAAGATTGGAAGCACTTCAGAGGCGCCCGTGATTAGCGCGTTGGCCGGAAGCCATATTTTACACATAAACTCAGCATCTGTGCCTGCGATGCCTTTCCGCTTTAACAGACCCACCTCTGTTGTTCCTAATAAGCGCATGCGAAGGAGCCAGATGGTCTGCAGGGAAGAGCTCTGCCTTTTCCTGAGCTAGGCACACGGGAGGGAGGAAGCCTGAGCCGGCTTCGAGTCAGATTTCCTCAGGCTCCAGATTCCTGCAATGTGGTGTGTAAACAGTCAACCAACGGATGGAAATGAGGGTGCTATTCATTATTCATGCCTGGCACCCTGCCATCTCCTGCTCCCTTGAGCACTGACTGCCTTTAGGGGCAGGGAGAGCATCTGAAGTGGGCGGGGCCATCCGAGACCAAAGATTCTGCAGGCTCAGCGCTCCTGACCCACGAGGAGGAACAGAGGTGCTCGCTTCTGGTCTAGCAGTGTCACCAGGGAGTTGAGGGTCCCTTTTGTAGGTTCTCAGTCTCCTTCTTAAAATAATTTAAGATGGGATCAGGAGGAAGCGCAAAGAACATTTGTTAGAGTTTGGGAGAAGAGCAACAGGGCTTGCAAGCTGGAAAAGTCTGGAGGAGGGAGATGGAGATGAGGACGCGAGAACAATGCCTTTGGAGTTAGGGCCTGAGAAAGCAAGAATGTTTAGCTAGGGCAATGGTGGTGCTACAGCAGCTGTACTGGAGGGGGGGGGGGTCGGCGGGGTGAGAAAGGTTCTCATCTGAGAAAGAGTGAGAAACCCAGAGGGTTAGAGAAAGCTCACATAGGATTTTAGCTGGTCTTTTAAAAAGAGGCTCAGGCTGGTGGTGGGGCACGCCTTTAATCTCAGCACTTGGGAGCAGAGGCAGGAGGATCTCTTTGCCTTCCAGAACAGCCTGGTCTATATAGTGACCTCCAACCCAACCACTGAGACCCTGTCTCAAAGTTAAACAAAGCTAAGGGGCTTGTGAGTTCGAGATACACTTACAGACACCCAATTGCACACAAATATATTACTTCACAGTGTGAGAACATGTGGCTAATTACAAGATATGGCACCTCAGCCCCCCAAAAGGATCCACCTTTAGAGCTGGAGAGGGGAGAGGAGAGGGAGAGAGAGCACTCCCTTATCAGAGCATTTGACATTCAAGCATAGGGACCTGAGTTTAGTCCCAGAATCCATTTTTAAAAAAGCTGGGCACATGCTTGTAATCCCAGCACCAGGGAAGTGGAGGCAGGAGGATCTCTGGGACCTGCATGTCAGCCAGACTATCTTTCTTGGCAAGTTCCAGACCAGTGAGAGACCCTGCCTCAAAGTAAGTAGATAGCGCTGGAAATGTAGACGCCCTGGGTTTGCTCCTAATCACATAAAACAGGCTAAATGAGGCGTAGAGAGGCCCAGGCCTGTGATCCCTGAACTATGGATGTGATGACCAGAGGATCAGAGATGTGAGTTTGAGGCCAGCCTGGTATATTGTGGGGGCGGGGGCAGGGGGTGATACCAGATGTTTTCCTCAGGCTTCCACATACATTCTCTCTCTCTCTCTCTCTCTCTCTCTCTCTCTCTCTCTCTCTCTCTCTCTCAATCTGCTTTAATATATCTGCCACCTCCACCTATTATGACAATACTGTGCCTCTGTTACCAGAGTGATGGCCTTCAGTGGCCTCAGCAAACCTCTATTAACTGCCTGAGCCCAGCTCTCCGGACCAGGTACTAGGGTCAGGCTAAGTCTAAAGCTTGGCCAAAGTCAGCCCCAAACAGTTAGAAGCAGATTTCAAACCCAGGCCACTGGGCATCACTTGTAACAATCACACCTGCCTGGCTTTACATCCTGGGAGGGAGGTAAAGATTTTCATACCCACCGAGAACCAGATGTGGTCACCAGGAACACAGAGATATGCACAGGCAGGTGGGACAAGATAATTCTAGTGAACTGGGGAACTGGCATTGTAATTTAACCCGAACGTTGGTGCTTTAGTAACTCGTCCTCTGTGACAAAAGGCCTGACAAAGGCCACTTAAGGAAGGAACGGTTCTGTGATTTTATGTGTGGGGTTTTGGTACATGTATGTCTTTGTACCATGTACAAAGGCCAGAAGAGGGCATCAGATTCCCTGGAACTGAAGTTACAGGCAGTTGTGGGGGCAAGTGAATGGGTATTGAATGTGGTCCCCTGGAAGAGAAGCTAGTGCTCTTAGCCTCTGAGCCATCTCTCCAGGAAGGGTTTGTTTTGGCTCACAGTCTGAGGACACACCCAGTCCATCAGAGTGGGGAAGTCAAGGCACGAGAGCCTGAGGCTGCTGGGCACATCACATCAGAAGTCAGGATGCAGAAGTGGATGCTGGTGCTCAACTTTCTCCTTGTCATTCAGTCCTGGACCCAGGCCATAAGATGGTGCTGCCTACAGCTAGTGTGGGCCTTCCTGCCTCAGTTAACAGCCTAGAAACTCCCTCACAGACACGCCCTAGGTGAGTCTAGTTGACAGACAATAGCAGGCATCACAACTGGGTAGCAATGCAGAAGACTATGGGAGCAGGGATTAACTCAGAAAGAAAGCCTTCCAAGCCTTCAGTAATAAAACTGAACATGCTGGACTCCCCTGAGAGCAGGGTGTAATTGAGGGGTCATTTGCTCCCAGAACTAAAGAGCCCAAGGGGATAGATATAAACCCAGAGTAGGTTAGATTTACAAGAATCAATACTGCCTTTAGATCTCAAGGATGTAAGTCAATGGATCAATAACTTCCCAACACTTCCCCAGTGCTGGGAGCAGAAAGAATGTCCAACTAGAATATAAAATATTCAGTTCCCATTGGTGTGTGTGTGTGTGTGTGTGTGGTACACGTGTGTGCCTGTTGTTGTGTATATGTGTGTGCATGCGTGCATGCCTGCATGTTGAGGTCAGGTATGGATGCCAGGCATCTTCACCTTTCTTTGTTGAGCAGAGTCTCTCACTGAACCAGGCTCACTGCTTCTGCTAGCCTGGTTGGCCAGTGAGATCCAGGGATCTGTACGTCTCTGCTGTCACCCAAGGCTGGGAGTCAGTACTGGTCACCATGTCCAGCGTTTGACCTGGGTTCTGGGGATCTAAACTCTTGTCCTCCGGTTGGGACAGCAGTCATTCACTGAATGACAGAACTATCCCCTCAGTCCAGCTGTGAAACACATGGTTAAACCTCTCTCAGAGGCAAATATGGGGTTAAGAAATCAAAACAGATTTTTAAAAACTTGCTGCCTTCAGAAAATGTGTCAGAACCACAGTAGGTGAGTGACAGCTGAGTCTGTGTGCATGTCCTATAAACGGCAGA